>NC_142869.1:143224000-143529750 GCF_051225735.1 Oryctolagus cuniculus | reverse complement strand
CAATATGACAAGTCGTCCATGTCTGTAAAATATGATACTGTTGTGCGTGAGTCACATTTGTTAATTCTTACAAAAATCCTCCAGAGAAGGTTGTTTTAGTATTACTACTTACAGAGAATGAAACATCCTTACATAACTCATGAAGGTTACAGAGCTGGAGAGTGCTAGAGTTAGTCTCCGAAGTGAAGAAGGCATCTGTCCCCAAAACCTTCAGGCAAATTCTCAATATTCTGTGATACGTGCAGTCACCAAATGTCTGTTCAATCCTTTCTCTGGCTAGGTGCTGCATTTGGCACTGAGAATAAGGTCATTAATTTGGAAATGCCCCCATTGGAATTTTTATAGCACAAATTATGAAACGTGGCAAGGTCATGAAGTGCAAAGTATCTTGGAATCTCAGAGGAATTACTGCCTCCAATTGTGTATTTAAAGCTGTATGTGCAGTCAGGAAAGTTCCCTGATGTAGCTGCCCTCCTGCCCCTGCGTATTAGGACAGCTTTCATATTCTTACTTTGATTGAAGACTAGTTCAGGTTGTTGCCAAAAATTATGAAAACTTTTCATTGTGACACCCAACAGGACAAGCAAATCAAAAGCCCCGTATTCATGCATGTTGTTCATTGTAGAACTTAGGAAAACCATTACAGTTGTTTTCACAGAATAAATTTGTTATGAACAAATGACACAACCACAGTAATAAATAATAACTGCAATATACTGACTGTTTCTCATGTACAAGTACTTTTCTACCGCTTTACATTCAAAATTTAATTTCATTCTCTGTTTACCCCATGAACTGGGCATTATTATCCCCACTTCAAAGAGAAGACTTTGCAAGAGAGAGGGAAATTTGATCAGAGTAGCCCAGTTTGTTAAAAGGCAACATAGTTCAAAAGTCTGGAAGCCTTGCACTATTAATAATTAAGTTTAAGGTCTGGGGCCACTTTGAATTTTCATTATAGCTTTTTGCTTTATAACCATAGGTAAGACACACTTAAATTCTCTATTCCACTGTTTCTTTCTCAGTAAAATAAGATATGTAGCTATAACAGGTCTGGCATCCTCAGTCAAAAATCTGAAATGCCTCCCAAATTGGAAGCTTTTTGAGTATTGATATGACATTACAAGGAAAATTTCATACCATGAAACTTTATTTCTTGCACAGAATCGATCAAAGATTGCAGAAAATTACCTTCCAGTTATATGTATGAGTAAATAAATAAATTTCATGCTTAGACTTGAACCCTATCCTAGGATATCTCATTATATATATATAAAAAAATCTCAAAATCTGAAGATATCTGAAATTCAAAGTAATTTTGGACCCCAGCAATTTGGGTATGGGATATTAAGAATAAAGGATACTCACCCTAGAAGACCTTGTCCACAGAGTTGGTTACAAAAATAAGGCAGGCCGGCACCGCGGCTCACTGGGCTAATCCTCTGCCTCGCGGTGCCGGCACACCGGGTTCTAGTCCCAGTCTGGGCGCCGGATTCTGTCCCGGTTGCCCCTCTTCCAGGCCAGCTCTCTGCTGTGGCCAGGGAGTGCAGTGGAGGATGGCCCAAGTGCTTGGGCACTGCCCCCCATGGGAGACCAGGATAAGTACCTGGCTCCTGCCATCGGATCAGTGCGGTGCGCCGGCTGCAGCGCGCCGGCCGCGGCGGCCATTGGAGGGTGAACCAACGGCAAAGGAAGACCTTTCTCTCTCGCTCTCTCACTGTCTACTCTGCTGGTCAAAAAAATAAATAAATAAATAAATAAAAATGAAAAGGCAATTTCATGGAAAGCTCTTAGAACAATGCCTACCACAGCAAAAGTACCCAACAATTATAGTTGTTATTATTATTTTTATCACTCTCAGCTAGAAGATAAAAGATGGTAATGAATACACATAAGTGCTAATGCATAGCATTTAAGACATTTCTCTTTTGTCACCATCAGCATATTAACTAAAGCAACTACATTCACTGAGGTTAGCAAAGTTTTAAGAAAAGTAATATATCTCATCGATTCCAAATTATGTTTAGAGGGTGTTTGGTTTTTCCATTCTTTGTTGGGTTTTATCTTGCTTGAAGTCAGAATAATTCTGATTTCCTCAGAATAATTCCCTTTCCTCAGATCTAAAAAATGCATGGCCCAAAAAGAGACCTGAAACCCACAGTGAAAAGAGCAAACTTCATTTCCAACATGTCTCGCGGAGTCATGGTAATTTGAATTCAATGGGTAGAAAATGGTATAAACTGACTAACAAAAAGTGATCTCACATGTTTTAGTTTGTTAACTACCAATGCTTTTTCTAACAAATTGGTATTAGCTGATACATCATAACAGAAGAAAGAATTAAAAATTAATGACTAAGTGCAAATATTAGTGTGTCAGATATTCCTGTAGTTGTTTATCTGTTAGTGAGTATGGCTAGGATGTTCTTTTCTTGTACCTGAGTATAACAGTTTTATTCCAGGGATAAAAAAAAAAGGTATACTTCTAAGGAAGTATGGGGAAGTTATTAGTGTGCACAAGTGTATACACACTCATGCATGTATATGAGAATCAGAGAGAGTAGCATAATGCGGAAATGTCATATCCTGGATTTAGGTGGCATAGCAATGAAGTAGAACTATCAAAAATGGCAGTGAGACTGCTGGTCAAAAGTCTTGTCCATGTCATGCAATGGAAGGAGGAAGTATTGAACCAGAAACAAAATTATTAGGAGAACAAAATAGAGTTTGGGATAACTTCCTACCATGAAATACTTTATGGATTTCTGCCCCCAGAGAATGTATTTAAAGTATATTAAATTTCTTCATAAAACATTTACATAATACTTTGGCATTTAAGAGTTAGAACTGCAAGACTAGCTTTAATTGTACTGTTTAGCATGCAAAAACCTAATGTCCTTGTAAATTTTAGTTTAAATTCCCATGTTTCCTCTTATCATTTTAGTGTACTGTATGACTTTTATCACCCTTATTAATTTTCTGTGATAGTCCTTGTCGGAGCAAGAGAAATGTTCTTGAAGAAGCTGAATAAACTGCAGAGAAATATTACTTGATTTTCTCTAAGGAATGAACTCCAGAAAGGAATTAACATACAGGGAACAGAAAATAGTCTTCCATGAGCATTTGATTGTTGATAAAAAGTAAAAGGATCAGGCAGCAGCAGTTGAACGCAATAGCAATGTTATGAGCAGTGTCTGCAGTGGTTCAGAAAGTCACATTAGAGATGCTCTGTTTCGGGAATAGGATAAATAAGTTTTGACATATACATTTATTTCTCTTTAAAACTTGAAGAAATTATACTAAGAGACTTCTAGGTTGATAGTTGCAGGAAAGATGTATAATTAAATAGCTTTCTAACAAACAACAAAACTAACCAAAAATGGTATTTAAACAACAAAAGGACCATCTTGGCAATAAAGCAAAAGGAAATAACAAAACCTGAAGTCATAATCTTTTAATCATATTAGTCAGGGAGACAGAGGATCACAGAATTACCTGTGTGGTGTTTAGTGCTCCCTACCATCCTTCTGCCTTCACCACCACTACTCCTTCCTCTGTCAAAGGGACACAGGGGACACAATCCTCATAATAGCACAGGTACAGCCACCTTCCACCCATGATTTGGAATCCACTTATATGGGGAGGATGCATTCCATCCCATGAAAAAAGTGAAAGCAGATGGAAAATGGCTCAAAAATTCTCCTGTAAGCTCATCAGTTTACAGAAATCAAGATCAACCACCAGGGCAAGCTTTTTTTTTTTTCCTGATAAATAATTTTTACTCATTTCCCGCATTAAGAAAACACAAAATAATTTCTATGGATTACTTTGGGTCTCCTAATCCAAATCTGTAAGGAAGAAAATTATTTTTTAGTCTAGAAGTAAGTTGCCTAGAAGAGATGTCTACTTTTATTTTGTCTTCAGCTTAATCAGAAGCTGAAAAGAAAAGGTAAAATGGGCATAATGACAGAGCAAATTGTTTCCTACAATTAGTAGAGATGCGTAGAAAGGAAGAAAAAAAAAACAGAAAATAAATTAGATGAACTCCTCTAAAGGGATAAATGGTGTGTGAGGAGACTCCAAGAATCATAATTGAACTGTTATTCCTCCATCAGACTGAAAAGTTCCTGGTTCAAACCTGAAAATTATTGTTTATTCATTTCCTATCAGATTGGTGATGATTCAGAAATTTTGTACTACCCAGTATTAACAAGGGTTTAAAAAACTGTAACTCTTGTATCCTGTTGATGGTAAGGTATTTTGATACACACTTTTTGGAAAATCATTTTGACCGAAATTTTAAATGTACGTGGTCTATGACCTAAAACCACTCCTAGGATTGTTTCCTGCAGTTTTGCTGGCAAAAAATTTTTGAACCAGAACTTTTGTTGAAGATTATATGCAATAGTAAAATATCAATAACACTCCAGTTATCCTCAATGAAGAAACGACTCATTAATGCATCAAATGAAATACTCTGCAACAATTAAAAATAATAGAGATCTTAAAGCTTTGATGTGAAGAGATCTCCAAGCCACATCATTGACTGAAAAAAGTGCAGAATATATTGTGAATATTGATAAGCAAAATTTTAAAAAATATACACACCTAAGATTTTATCTAGAATAATTTCCAAGAAAATATAATTTCCTTTGGAAAAAAAGTCCAAGGGCTTGGCTCTAGGGCAAAAGAAGAACATTTGCTGTCCAATCCATGTATTTTTGTTCTTAAAATTTTATCATCCATAAATCTTGCATTTGTTTCCAATGTTCACTGAACATAGCCAGATAGAACTATGACTGGCTCAAGCTCAACATGCTCAAAAGACTAAACACATTAAGTATAACCCAACTCTTTCGTTGTGTTGCCTAAATTGGATAATTATCCCACTATTCTCCTCTAGACCCATTCTGAAAACATGATTCATTTTATTTTTTTAAAAAAATCAACGATCTTCTGTTCAAATACAAAAAAAAAGTGCTAACTTCAGAAAGCTTGGCAGAAAATAAAATGAGGAAAATCAGAAAAATTTCCTATAATCCTAACAATCTAGAAAATTTACACTTAAAAGTTCATTTATGTCTTAAGAAATATAGACAGTAAACAAAATAGTGTATGCCACATATCACATTACTGGGTTTTTCTTGTTTATATACTTTTAGTTTTTAAATATTCAATGTAACTCATACATAAAATTCTAAGAATATAATGATTTTCCCTCCACCACTTCTCTCTCTCCCTCCCTTCCTACCTTCCTACCTTCCTTCCTTCCTTCCCCTCTCTCTCTCTCTTTCTCCCTCTCTTTCTTTCTCCCCCTTCCTTCCTTCCTTCCTTCCTCCCTCCCTCCCTCCCTCCCTCCCTCCCTCCCTCCCTCCCTCCCTCCCTCCCTCCCTCCCTCCCTCCTTTCTTTCTTTCTTTCTTTCTTTCTTTCTTTCTTTCTTTCTTTCTTTCTTTCTTTCTTTCTTTCTTTCTTTCTTTCTTTCTTTTTCTCATTTGAGATAACACATTTTTAATTTACACTCAAGGTCTTAATTCTCCACCAGACAAAAAGTTCAACAGGTAAAAGAAAAAAGATGCTAGTTTAGTGGGAGTGTAAGCAAAGACTAGGATGCAAACAATAGTCAAATGGGAAGATGACCATTTTACCCATCAACAGTAAATTTAAAGTAATCACAGATGAATAAAACAATAGTAGTATAACATTCTTAACCATTGGTTTGACAAGGTATAAGACAAAGCTTGACAAAACTATTTTTGCAGTAATAATGATACATGCAGGCAAAAGACATGGATTTTTTTTTCTTTTTAGTTTGAGCTCCCATTATATAAGGGACAACATGCGGTATTTGTCTTTCTGGGTCTAGGTTATTTCACTCAACGTGATATCCTCCAGTTGAATCCATTTTGCTGCAAATAGTAGAATTTCATTCTTTTTATAGCTGAATAATATTCTTGTGTGTGTGTGTATATTTTCTTTATTCATTCATCTGTTGGTAGAAACCTCAGTTGATTCTATATTTTTGCTATTATGAACAATGTTGCCATAAACATGGTGGTGTAGGTATCACTGATACAATGTGTTCATGTCTTCTAGGTATTTACCCACAAATGGGATTGCTGGATTATGTGGCAAGTCTATTTCTAGTTTGTTTTAAGAAATCTTCTTACTCTTTTACACAGTGACTGCTGTGATTTACATTCCCACCAATAGTGGGTAAGTGTTCCTCTTTCTCCTCATCCCTGCCCAGTATTTGTTATTCTCTGTCTTTTGGATTTTAGTTTTTCTAACAGGGGTGAAGTGATATTTCATTTCCTTGATGGCTAGTGATATTGAGCATTTTTTCATGTATTTACTGGCCATTTGTATTTCTTCCTTTGGAAACTGTCTATTAAGGTCTTTTGTCCATTTCTTAACTGGGTTGGTTATTTTTGTTGTTGAATTTTTTAAGTTGCTGATGGATTCAAGATATTAATCCTTTTTTGGATAGGTATCTCACAAATATTTTTCATTCTGTTGATGTCTTTTCACTCTATTGATCATTTCCTTTGCTGTGCAGAAGTTTCTGAGTATGATATAATCCCACTTGTTTATTTTCCTGTGTTTTGGAGGTATTATACAAGAAGTCATCTGCTACACCAAAGTCTTGGAACGTTTCCCTACATTTTCTTCCAGCAATCTCATAGTCTCAGGTCTTAAATTAGGTCTTTGATCCATCTTGAGTTGATTTTTATGTAAGGTGAGAGGCATGGATTTTTATCCAGTTTTGCCAGCATCATTTGTTGAAGAGATTGTCTTTACTCCACTGTACTATGTGAGCACTTTTGTCAAAAATCAGGTGGATGAATGTACATGAATTAATTTCTGGGCTCTATATTCTGCTCTGTTGTTCTGTGTGTCAATTTTTACACCAGTACCAAGCTGTTTTAATTAATGTAGTTTTGTAGTATGCTTTAATGTCCAGGATTGTAATGCTTCTGGCTTGAATTTCTTTCCCTCAGGATCACTTTGATTATTCTGGATCTTTTGTGATTCCATATGAATTTTAGGATTTGTTTCTAAATGTATGAATAATGTTGTTGGTATTTTGACAGGGATTACATCAAATCTGTAGATTGCATTAGGTAATATAGTCATTTTAAGACTATTGCTTCTTCCAATCCATGATCAAGAAATATTTCTATTTTTTTGCTGTCCTTGCTGATTTCATTCATAAATGTTTTATAATTTTCATTATCCTTCACTTCTTTGTTTAAACTTATTCCTAAATATTTGATTTTGGTGGCTATTGTGAATGAGATTTCTTTCTCCGTTTATCTCTCAGAGAGTTCATAATTGGTGTATAAAAAAGCTACTTTTTTGGTATGTTTATTTTGTAACCTATAACTTTACTTAATTTATGTAACTGTTCTAATAGCATTTTGGTAGAGTGTTTAGGTTTTTCCATGTGCAACATTATGTCATCTGAAAACAGTTATTTTTCACCTCCTCTTTTCCAACTTTAATACCTCTATTTCTTACTCCTCCCTAATTGCTGTTGCTAATACTTCCAGTACTATATTGAATAAGAGTGGTGAAAGTAGACATTTTGTCTTGTTCAAGAACTGAGGATAAATGCTTTCAGGTAATATATTGGTGGTTGGTTTATCATATATAGCCTTTATAATTTTGAGGTAGGTTCCTTTTATACCTAAGTTGTGGGGGGTTTTATCATGAACAGCTATTGAATCTTATTAAATGTTTTTGTCAATATATTGAGATGATTATATGGTTTCTGTTCTTCATTATGTTGATTTGATTTTATGACATTTACTGATTTGAGAATGTTAAACCACTATTGCTTCTCTGTGATAAATCACACTTGATCATGATGTATGATGTTGTTGCAGTTTGGGGTTCAGTTTGCTAGAGTTTTATTAAGAATCTTCACATCTATGTTCATCAAGGATGTAGGTCTGTAGTTTTCTTTTCATATTCTGTTTGTCAATTTTGATTTTAGAGTGATGCTAACCTCAGAAAAAGGTTGGCAGAGTTCTATCCTGTTTGATATTTTGAAAAAGTTTGAAGTGTTTTGGAGTCAGTTCCTCTTTAAATGTTTTGTAGAATTCAATAATGAAGCCATCAGATCCTAGAGTTTCCTTGATGTAAGATTTTTTTTATTTTACTTAAGGAATAAAAAATTTATGCTTTTCATATATACAAATTTAGGAACATAGTGATTCTTCCTACCTTCCCTCCCTCCCACCCATACTCCCAACCTTCTTCTCCCTCTGGCTCCCATTACGATTCTTATTTTTTATAAAGATCTATTTTCAGTTAACTTTGTACTCATAAGATTGCCCTGCATAAAGTACACAGTTCAACAAATAGTATGAAAAACAAATAAACAAACAAAAAACATTGTTCTTCCACAGTCAAGACAAAGGCTGTTCAAAATCATCACATCACAAAGTGTCAATTTCACTCCTATAGCTTAGCTTTTAGGTACTCTATTAGTTACCACAGTTCAGAGAGAACATATGGTATTTGTCTTTTAGTGATTGGCTTATTTCACTAAGTATGATGGTTTCCAGTTGCATCCATTTTGTTGCAAATGACAGGCTTTCAAATATTTTTGCCACTGTATAGTAGTCTATAGTGTGTATATATACCATAATTTCTTTATCCAATCTTCAGTTGATGGAAATCTGAGTTGATTTCATACCTTGGATATTGTAAATAGAGCTGCAATGAACATGGGGGTTCAGATAAGTCTTTCATATGCTGATTTCATTGATGGAGGACTTTTTAATTGCTGCTTCCATCTCATTGCTTGTTATGGATCTATATAGGTTGACTACATGTTCTTAATTTAATCTTTGTAGCTTATATGTACCCAGGAGTTTACCCATGTCTTTGAGGCTTGCTAGTTTATTAGCATATAGTACTTCACAGTAGTTTCTTACTTTGTATTTAAGTGGTATTGATTGTGATATCTTGTTTTTCACCTCTAATTTTATTTATTTGAGTTTTTTTCCCTTTTTTCTTTGTTATTTTGGTTAAGGGTTTGTCTATTTTATCCTTTCAAAAACAGCTTTTGTTTTATTGATCGTTTGTAATTTTTGTTTGTTTCATTTATCTCTGCTCTGATCCTTTTTATTTCTTGCCTCTTGCTGATTTTTATTTCGTTTGTTGCTGTTTTCCTAAGTCTTTAAAATGCATCATTAGTTCTTTTATTTGAGACATTTCTCTTTTTTAGTGTAAGCACTTAAGTTATAAACTTACATTTTAATACTGCTTTTGCTATATCCCACAGGTTTTGATATGTTGTGTTTTCATTTTCATTTACTTCAAGAAAGTTTTTGATTTCCTTTTTAATTTCTTCAGTGACCCATTTATCATTCAGTAACATGTTGTTTAATTTCATGTATTTATGAATGTTCTATTATTCTTGTTGATTTCTTGTTTTAAATCTTTGAGATCTGAGAAGATACATCGTATGATTTCAATCTTTTTAAATTTAGTGAGACTTGATTTGTGGCCTAATATGTGGTCTAGCCTAAAAAATGTTCCATGAGCTTATGAAAAGAACAGATATTCTATGGCTGCTCAGTGAAATGTCTTGTAAATTTAAATCCATTTGCTCGATAGTTTGATTCAACTCGGGTATATCTCTATTGATTTTTCTGTCTGGATAATCTGTTCATTGAGGAGAGTGTGGTGCTGAAGTAACTTACCACTACTATATTGGAATCTATCTTTCCATTTAGCTCTAATAGTATTTGCTGCATATATCTTTGGTCTTGTGCTCAGTTTGTATATATTTATGATTGATATGTATTCTTGATAAATCAAACAATTTATCAAAATATATTGTCTATTTTTACATTTTGATTTAAAGTCTGCTTAATCCAATATAAGAATAGCTGTACCTGCTCACTTTTGGTTTCCATTTGCCTGGTTTATCTTTCAGCCCCTCACTTTCAGTCTGTATATGTCTTTGTTTGTGATGTGAGTTTCTTGTATGTAGGATATGGTGGGGTCTTGGTTTTTTTATCCATTCAGCCAACCTGAGTCTTTTGAATGGAGAGTTTAATCCATTTACCTTCCAGTTTAGTACTGAAATATAAGAACTAATAGCTGTCATTTTGTTGATTGAATATTGCTTTTCCCTGCTCTGGAAGTGTATTTGTTGGTGTCCTGCGTTTTCATGATGTTTACTTCTTTTTTTTTTTTTTTTTTTTTTTTGACAGGCAGAGTGGACAGTGAGAGAGAGAGAGAGAGACAGAAAGAAAGGTCTTCCTTTGCCGTTGGTTCACCCTCCAATGGCCACCACGGCCAGCGCGCTGCAGCCAGCGCACCACACTGATCTGATGGCAGGAGCCAGGTACTTATCCTGGTATCCCATGGGGTGCAGGGCCCAAGGACTTGGGCCATCCTCCACTGCACTCTCTGGCCACAGCAGAGAGCTGGCCTGGAAGAGGGGCAACCGGGAAAGAATCCGGCGCCCCGACCGGGACTAGAACCCGGGGTGCTGGCGCCGCAAGGCGGAGGATTAGCCTAGTGAGCCGCAGCTCCGGCCATGATGTTTACTTCTAATACAAAGTGCCCTTTAGAATTTCTTGGAAGGCTGGTCTGATGGTGGTGAATTCTCTCAGTTTTTCTTATCTGGGAAATACTTTATTTCTCCTTAACTTTTAGAGGGTAGCTTCTTCTGGATATAATATTCTTTGTTGGAAGTTTTTTTTTTTTTTTTTTTTCTTTTAAGACTGAATATATCATCCCACTTTCTTCAGGCCTTTAGGGTTTCTGCTAAGAAGTCTGATGTTAATCTAATTGGTTTTCCTTTATATGTAACTTGACACTTTCTTGTACTGTGTTTGAAATTCTTTCCTTGTCCTTAACTTTTGACAACTCGACTACAATATACCGTGGCGAATATCTTTTTGATTGAGTCAGCTTGAGGTCCTTTGAGCCTCTGCTATCTGGATGTCCATGTTTCTTTCAAGACCTGGGCATCTTTCAACTTTTATTTCATATAGCAGATTCTCTTCACTTTTTTTCTTCTCTTCTCCTTCAGAGAATATGAATATTTGGTAGCTTAAAGGTACCCTATATTTCACATAGACTTTCTTCATTCTTTTTATTCTTTTCTCTTTATTTTTGTTTGATTGAGTCATTTAGAAAGTCTTATCCTCAGTGCAGAACTTCTTTCCTCCACTTGATCTATGCTGCTGTTAAAGATCACAATTGTATTTTTCATTTCACTAACTGAAGATTTCATCTCCAGTATTTCTCTTTGATTCTTCTTAATGAATCCTATCTCCTCAGTAATATTTTCATTCATGTCACTCATTGGTTTCCTCATTTCTTTAATCTGTTGATCTGTATTCTCTTGCATCACATTGAGTTTCCTTACAATCATTATTCAGATTTTTGTATCTGTCATTTCTTATATTTCCTTCAGTTCCACACCAAATTCTGGAAAACTACTGCATTCTTTTGGAGGCATCATGCTACCTTGCTTCTTCATGTCTTCTGTATCCCTGCATTGATGTCTGTACATCTGATGTAATTGTCCCTTCTTTGTGGAATATTTTTTACTGGAAAAGAGTTTATGGTTTAGATGAAATGCAGGATATCACTGCACTTATTACTTTTGCTTTGGTTCTAGATGAGCCAAGAAGTGTAGTCTCTGAGTGATTGTTTTGCTGTAATCAATATCAGTTGTGTTTATAAGTGACACAGTGGTCTAGTCTGCTGTAATTTGTAGGGATAGAAGTGTGGTATTTAGATGAATGTGGGTTTCCTAAGGTGTGTATCTTCAGTCTACAGAAGAGTTTGGTTTCAATCCCCCTGAAGATTGTGATAGACATGGCCTTGTTCTTGATGCTGAGGGAGACAAAGGTGGCTATCCCCTTGTCCCACTGACAGGCCTGAGTGATGCTGGGGCTTGTGTCACCAATTCCTGTGGCTCTAGGACTGTGTGTTATGTGTATGAATTCTTCCTTGCATTCCGTTAGGAGACTGCAGCTAGTATTGTGGCATATAACACCAACACCCCTAGTCCTGGGACTAGAGGTATGAATTGAACCCCACTCCAGTCCTACAGAGTGACTCAGTTATACAGGAGAATTTACTCTGACAGGTGTGAGTCGATGGAGGTGATGTGCAGGTAGATTCTTTCCTACGTCCACAAGGTAGATTCCTGTGAGACTGAAGAAACTAGACCTGATTATTACAAAACTGGTGTTGCAGGGTTCAGTGGAGTCATTATCCAGATCTCCCAGGATCAGAGCAGATTTTTTATAGGCTTCTGCTAGTGTTAGCCCCCAGAGGCTAAGGGGGAACTCCCGTGGATCACATAGAATGAGTAAGTGCAGCTCCAGGGCTATTGCCCAAAAACTCCCAGTTTCAGGGTGCAGGGAATTTTTTTCTGCTCTGCGGTTTACCCTGATTCTAGCTCTGGTTGTTGCTGGTAGCAGCATTACAGAGATCCACTGCATGACTTTTCAGAGAGTTCAGCACTCTTCTAGGGCAGCAGCAGGGAGTGATCAACGTGGCTTCCCTTCTCAGAGCCAAGCCATCACTTATACTCAACTTAGTTTCTCAGGCTGAATTAAGTCAGTGGTGTCTATGGAATTCTCTCTCAGCTAAAGCTGTGAGTGGCAGAATTGTGACTGTTTCTTCCTACCTTGACTTGGCAAGATGACGACTCCCACAGCAGCATCTGTGTCTTCCCTCCTTTTATCCCATAGAGTCCTCATTGTTTCTCACTTCTGAACGGAAAATTTCCATCAGTCTGACTCTTGGAAATGTGGCCCTTCCTTTGTTCAAAATCATATATCAAGGCAGCTGAAGTCAGTGTGGCTGCACCCTATTTAGCCATCTTTGAAATCCACCATATACCTAGATTTTTATCATGCTTTTCCCTTCACTTAAAAATAGCTCATGAATAAGCCAATAGAAATTTTCCTACATCATATCCCACAAGTTACTTACCCAATCCTCCAATGTAAAATAATTGAATTGTTTTCTAGTTTTCACAATATTATACATAATGTGAACATCCTTATAATAATTTCTTGGGTTAAGAATGGCTCCCTATTGAAATCAGCCTTGCTTATGATGAACACAAATGTGTTCAGCAATGCAAATATACCTGTGGAAGGTGTATAGTGCTCATTAGATGTGAATGGTTTATAAAATTTTACTTATTTTATTTATTTGATGGGTGGGAGTTAGGGGAGAGAGTTATTCCATCTACTGTTCATTCCCCAAGTGCCTGCAATACCCAAGGGTGGGTCATGCCAAAGTCAAGAGCCCAGAATTCAATCTGGGTCCCCCACATGGGTAGCAGAGAGCCAAGTACTTGAGCTATCCCTTGATGCTTCCCAGGGTTTGCTTTAGCAGGAAGCTAAAATTGTTGGCAGAACAGGGACTCAAACCCAGACATTCCAGTATGGGACATAAGCATCCTAAGCATCATCTTAACCAGATGTGAACTGTTGAAAAGAGTGATATACCTGTAACTCCAAAAAAGAGAATAAATAATCCTTTTTCTCCATATAATTTATTGAAAATGTAAAATGCATCCCCAAGAATGCCATGTGAAGGAGTTAAAACGAGTAGGATATGGTAGGTCTTGGAGTTGAACGAAATGTGCCCAAGTAAAGTTATGTCATGTGTGATAATTGCTTTTAGTGCCGGGACATTTTGCATGCCACAATATCTACTTCTACTGATACCTGGTGCTCACTCACAAGATGACCATTCCATTAAGTTATTAGTCTACCTAACAGTTAAGTGCCTTGCTAAGCTATTATTAGTCTCTTACACCTTAACATAAAAGAATTTATCTAACCCTGTCACTTATAACAGTTGTGTCAGAATATTGTTTGTAGATGTGTACAAATTTAAAGGGGAGACTTGAAAAGATATAGGAGCAATTACCTGGGAAGGATCACAGATGTCTCAGAAAGGAGAGACCTTTATATGTTTAGACATCAACACTAATAAAAGTCTTTTTATACATTTAAAATTAAATGACATGTCATATTTAGTATCTAGTAGTGAGTGGTGAGTGCCTCACACACCAACCTGTCCTAAAATTGCTGATGTCAGTAGATTATATCATACTCACCTAACTGTTTTCGGTAGGCATTTAAAACAGAACAGACATTCTGTGCCAACAGGAAAAGTTAACATGTACCTAACAAAACATGAAACCAAAATAGAAAAATAGGATTTGCACTCAGAATATGAAAAGCAGCTGATTGGTATTGATTTGGTTCAGGTTTTCATCTCTCTTTCAATTTGTTTACCAATCATGTCCACAAAACTCAAACAAAGGAAAATTTAAACCATGTGCCCCTTTAATAAAGTAAAATAGAGGTCAGTGTTGTGGTGTAGTGGGTTAAGTTGCCACCTGTGATAAGGTTTGAGTCCTGGCTGCTCCACTTCTGATCCAGCTCATTGCTAACGCGCCTGAGAAAGCAGCAGAAGATGGCCCAAGTGCTTGGGCCCCTGTACCCTTGTGGGAGATCTGGAGGAAGCTCCTGGCTCCTGTATTTGGCCTAGCCCAGCCCTGGCCATTGCAGTCATTTGGGGAATGAACTGGTGGATGGAAGATTTCTCTCTCTATCTCTCCCTCTCTGTAACTCTGACTTTCAAATAAAATAAATAAATCTTAAAAAAAATAAAATAAAGCAGGTTTAATATCAGCAAACCCACACAATTTATTTATATGAGATACTAGAGTAAGATGTGAAAGATACAAGGGTGAATCTGTTACAGAAAGTTAAGAAATTGGCAGACATATAGAAGAGATAAAATATTGTATAATTTATTAATTGGTAATGTGAAACTCAAAATAAGAATAGAAAGTGTTTTCTGGGGCCGGCACTGTGGCGCACTAGGTTAATCCTCTGCCTGCAGCGCTGGCATCCCATATGGACGCCGGTTTTAGTCCTGGCTGCTCCTCTTCCAGTCTAGCTCTCTGCTATGGCCTGGGAAGGCAGTGGAGGATGGCCCAAGTGCTTGGGCCCCTGTACCCACATGGGAGACCAGGAGGAAGCACCTGGCTCCTGGCTTTAGATCAGCGTAGCTCCGGCCAATGTGGCCATTTGGTGAGTGAACCAGCAGATGGAAGACCTTTCTCTCTGTCTCTCTCTCTCTCTCACTGTCTGTAACTCTACCTGTCAAATAAATAAATAAAATCTTTAAAAAAAAAAAAAAAAAAGAAAATGTTTTCTTAGGAATGTGTCTTACATGGAGTGTGTTCATCAGCCCATAGAGGAGGGATTGATTAACTGTTTAGGAGTGGAATGTGGGTTCACCCAGGAGCAAGCCACAGAATGTGATAAATTTTGATAATTTGCAATACCACCTGGGCTCTTAAGGCAGAAGAAATAGCAAACACAAAGGTACAGTTGTGTGGGATATAGTAGTGCTTTTAGAGGATCACAAGCATTTGGGTGTTGCTAGATTGTAAAGGGTAGGGTAGAGAGAGACAGGGAACAACTGTCAATTTTATAAATAGATAAAATTAAGTTTGTGGGGCCAGTGCTATGGCATAGCAGGTAAAGCCTCCACCTGCAGTGCTGGCATCCCATATGGGTGCCAGTTCAAGCCCCGGCTGCTCCATTTTAGATCCACCTCCCTGCTAATGTGCTTGGGAAAGCAAGGGAGGATGGCACAAGTTCTTTGGCCCTCTGCACCCATGTGGGAGACCCGGAAGAAGCTCCAGGTCCCTGGCTTTGTGCTGGTCCAGTTCCAGCCAGCCATTGCAGCCATTTTGGGATTGAACTAGTAGATGGGAGACCTCTCTCTCTCTCTGCCTCTGCCTCTCTGTAACTCTGCCTTTCAAATAAATAAATAAAAATCTTTAAAAAAAGTAAGTTCGTATTTTGATAATTTCCTCATTTCATTAAATTTTTATAAATTCCTAAAAACGTTTTGAATTTTATGTCATGTTGTAGTAATATTGTTATCTAAAATTTTCATATCTGACTGCTTTCATTGCCTTTAGCACAGTAAGAAAAAAAAAAACTTTAATTTAAGATGTTCTTAGCAGAGGTGAGCATTTGATTCAGTGGTTAAGTTGCTGCTTGGAATGCCCACATCCTATATTGGAGTGCTTTGTTCGAGTACCAGCTTCTCAACTTCTGGTCCATCTTCCTGCTATTGCACACCTTGAGGGCAGCAGGTGATGACTCAAGTGATTGGGTCCCTGCTACCCACATGTGACATCAAGAGGGGGAGTTCTGATCTCCTAGCTTCAGCCTGATTGTTGTAGGAATTTGGGGAGTGAAGCAGTGGATGGAAGATCTCTCTCCATCTGCCTTTCTGTTTGTTTCCCTCTCTCTTGCCTTTCAAATAAAATGAAAATATTTTTTAAAAAGTTGCTACTTGTAGACTTAAGAGAAATTTTATGTACATGTGAACTTTACTTTGATAACAGCTTAAATATTTTAAAATGCTTGTGGTTCAATGCATCTGTTTTGTTTTTAATTCTTTTGTTTTATGCTGGAATTGAGAATGTAAAAATATATAAACATGGTATACCAGAATATTCTAAGGAATTTTTTCTTTTGTGAATATCTGATTGTCAAAAGTTAGCTTTATGTAGTGAGTACTGCATTGGTTATTAATTGCATCTCAACATAGTAAACTAATTGCAAGGAATTTTTCTTTGTCATTGTGCATGTCTCTAATGTACTTATTATAAAACTGACTTGTTTGTTGTCAGTTGTAAACTCTAGGAAGGAGGAAGGATTAAAAGACAGGGTTGGGGGCCGGCACCATGGCTCACTTGGCTAATCCTCCACCTGTGGTGCTGGCATCCCATATGGGTGCTGGGTTCTAGTCCCGATTGTTCCTCTTCCAGTCCAGCTCTCTGCTGTGGCCCAGGAGGGCAGTGGAGGATGGCCCAAGTGCTTGGGCCCCTGTACCCTCATGGAATGGGAAGAAGCACCTGGATCCTGGCTTCAGATTGGCACAGCGCTGGCTGTAACGGCAATTTGGGGAGTGAACCAATGGAAGGAAAATCTTTCTGCCTCTCTCTCTCACAGTCTATAACTCTACCTGTCCAAAAAAAAAAAAAAAGACAGGGTTGGAGAGAGAAGCTGGGACTAGAAGACCTTTGCTTCTAAGATCAATGGGATGCTTTTGGAGAGTTTGAAATAGAGCAGCAAAATCATATGCTGTATGACTTTCTTTTTTAAAGATTTATTTGTGTATTTGAACAGCAGAATTGCAGAGCAAAGGAGAGAGAGAGAGAGAGAGAAATATATATAGGGGTGGGGGAAGGAGATAAACTTCCATGCACTGGTTTACTCCCTAAATGGCCACAGAGGCCAGGTCTGGATCAGGCCAAAGCCAGGAGCCTGAATCTTCATCTGGGTCTCCCATATGGGTGGTATGGGCCCAAGCACTTGGACCATCCTCTGCTGCTTTCCCAGGCATATTAGCAGGGAGTTGGTGCAGAAGTGAAGCAGCCAGGACACTAACCAGCACTCATGTGGGAGTGGCTAACCCACTGTGCTACAATGCTGGCTGCTACTCTATGGTTTTAAATGATAATTGTATTTGTTAAATGGGGAATTATTTTTAAAATGCAATTGGCAAGCGGAACTAATAGTTAGTGAACTACAGTTATACCCTGAGAGATATTATTCTTAGTATCACTAGAGGTTATGAGAAACAAAGAATATAGATTTCTTGGTGATTTTCATCTATGGAGATGAAAAATGAAAACAAATAAGGATCTATTCTAGACAGGTATAGGAAAATTTTATGTAGGATATACTTAAATGGAAATATTTGAGGTGAAAACGTTGGTGCCAGGGTTGTGTAGAGAATCAACATACTGCTTTTGCTGCGTGAAGTCCTAAATATCTTCTAGAGAGCCCAATGAAGATGTCAGGTAGACAGTTGGATGTGTGACTCTGCAGCTCCAGGGAGTGCTAAGAGCTGGAAATACACATTGGCAATAATCAGCTTATGGATTCTAAAAACATGTATCTGGATGAAATGACAAGAGAGAATGTAAGTAGACAATCTATTTTTAGAAGATCCTGTTATCACAGGAAGAAGGATAAAGGTGTGTCATACATGAGCCTCATTTTGTAGGAAAAAAAAAAAGAAGAATGACTTTGTAAGACTTTCTAATCATTGCTTGTATTTTCCCAGGTAAATGCCTCCTTGTTCATTTGTGTCTTGTCCATGACCATTTTCTTTGCATTATACAGTGTGTGAAATATGGCAGAATGTATGTTTCCATAAAAGAATTGCAGTAAGTGGGTTCTAAGTGATATGAAAGTTAATAATCCATAATAAGTAATAAACACATAAACACATTTTAGTTATCTGCCTTATGCTGAAACTATAAAGTAATAATAACAAATAAAGATCAAAGCCCTAGTGAGAAATTAGATAACCAAGTTTACACAGATTCTTAGTGAAAAAGCAAACATTAAAGGCAAGTTTCCTCATTATTTGACACTTCTTAAAGGCAATGCTGGGAGTGACTATTCCTCACCAAAAGCCATCTCCAGCATAGTTAATCAAAATAATATTTATAGAAAAGTCAACAAGAAAGATTTTTAACTGCCTTGCTCAGTGAAAAGTAACAATTGTAAAGTATTCCACTCCAAGTCTAATGTTTTTGTGTAGCTAGCATTCTCAACTGTTTATCTATTTAATGATTTCTCTTTAATTATCTAGAATATGCAGGTAAAGAAGGCTTTGATGAGGACCAGTGTATTTTCTATACAATATGGCTTGTGTTATTATATCATCCAAAACAAGTTCAACTAACTGTCTTTGATCTTGGAGTTGATAATATTTTAAATAGGAAATTGACTTTTTTTTACTTAATTCTGGGAATTAGTAAAAAGTGCACAATGAGTCACTAGATAATAAAAACAGTAGCTGGGGTAAGTGTATGGGACAGCAGTTAAACTGCTGCTTGGAATGCTTGCATCCCATATCAGAATATCTAGGTTCAAGTCTTAACTCTGCTTCTAATTTCAGCATCCTGCTAATGTATACCCTGATAGGCAGCACTCACGTGCTTAGGCCCCAAAAAAGAAGCTGAGAAACCCAGATCATGCTCTTGGCTCTTGGTTTCAGCTAAGTCCATCCTCGACTATCGCAGGCATTTGTTGACTGAACCAGCTAATGACCTATCTCCCTATGTCTGTCTCTCTGCCTTTCAAATAAAGGAAAATAAAAATTTTAAAAAGCATTAACTGAAACAATAACTGAATTCCATATAAACTCCAACATTTACAAAAGACCTAAGCACAATTTGAACTATAGATATCAGTCAAACATGGGCAAAAATTTCACAGCATTCAATTTTTATTATGTGGACAGTACACTAAAGCATCATTTTCCTAAAATGCCTCATAGACTACTAGGGATTTTATGGGCAAATGAATGTGGGAAATGGTGGGTTGAACAACAAGCTTCTGAGAATTTGTAAGATGCCATGGTACACTGTAAATCTCTTATGCTATGTTATGTTATGTTGTGTTATGTTATGTTATCTGGCATTGCCTAAAATTTTATGACTACAGATCTCAGCGTTTTTTCCACTTTTTTCAGAGCCAATAACACTGGGACACAGTTGGAAAATGCTTCTCCAGAGAAAGAATGAGATTGAAGGAGGATAGAGGCACACACCCTTACTATAGTCAGAAAAACTTAGTTGACTACAAACTTGAAAATCTTCAATTCTGTGTTTCTTACAGTCACATAAACCCCTCATACACTTTTAAGATTGAGAACGGCAAACGCTGCGTTAAAGGAAGAAATCAAAATTGGCCGCAGACGAAACTATGACTTAAGCAATATCTATTTTTGGATTTTTACCTTTGCTGTCATCACATTTTCTTTCCACTTCTGACAACTAAAGCTGACATGCCTCCTCACCACCTCAGGACCGTTTTTAAAAATCTTTCCCAGAGGTTGCTTAAATATGGCCAGTTATACTTGTTTACTACTCTTCTCCCTGACAAACAGCCAGTTTCTCCTCAGGATGCACCACGTCTAGGAGAACTTTGATTGCACTGTCCTGTAGATTGAAATCACTGTCTAGGACCTACACAAAGGTGTGTCCTTGTGGCATTTTAGGCCACATAGCAAAGCAAGGAGTGTTACTTTTGGGCAAAAGTCCTCATTCAATGCTTCTTCTCAAATTATATTTCATTGGTTACCTTCTATCTTGTCTGTTATCAGCACCAATGCCAGAAAACATAATTTCTCAGGAAAAGTAGAAATAAATGAGACAATAGAAATAATGGTGCCTATTGGAATGGAAAGGGCTGGAATGGAAAGGTCTAAGACTTGAGTTTTAGTCTTGTCAATGTCACTGATTGGCTTTAAAACACCTCGTTGTTCTTAGTTATGTGCCTCGGTATTCTCATTGGCCCAGCACAGTTAACAGTCTCAAGACTGAAAATTATAAAGTGAGAATACATCAATAAATATGAAAGTATTTTGAACACCTGAAAAGCAATGGATTTTTTCAGGAACTTAATGTGCATATACTTTAGATGCATAAAAAAATTAGTCTTGGCCTAAAACTTTTCAAAATGGCCCACTTGGTGTATATTCCAAAAACAAATCATAGAATATTAGAAACAATATTGGCCCTAAACATCACTTAGGGTAGTAGAGCACACGCATGCCCAAAACATTTAAGCGGGATTAGTCCAAGATGGAGCAAGACTGGAAACAGCTTCTATGACTCTGTGCCAGGAATTTTCCTGCTTTGTTAGGACATCAGTGGATTATACCTGGTCAACTCTCTCCAGGAGAAAGGCTAAAATCAGCGCTGGGCAAGGTATCTTGTGTTCTTGTCTCTCAGTCATGGAACAAGAGTTGTGAGTCTATGATTCTATAGTTTAAGAATTAGTGTTCTTTTAGGTCCATAGTTTTGTGGAAACACGAGAGTATGTGTTGTGGAAAGCTTGCTGAAAAGTGCTCAGTCACCCTTGAAAAAGAGAAACTTCCTCTCTCCTAAGAGGTTTGGGAACTAATCCAAATCCTTTTTGTGTTTTGCCTAGCTGCCTCATCCTTCCTATGGCTGCACTGCCATATCTGTTTCTGTCCTGCTGTCTATTTGCTCAAAGTCTTTCAGAAAGCTTTCTAGACATCTGTTATATTTAGAACTTTTACCCTCTGAACTATATTAAAATATTCCTACACCCTTCATTAAATATAATTTTGATGTAAATGTATAAAAGATTTCTCTCTGCATAATTCATTCAATACAGGAATGACTGCTTGAATGTAACTTAATAAACATGGGGTTTGACATTTTTATCTCTTCAAAAAATCTAATATATATAAATTATAAAGGGCAGTTGTTGTCATTAATGCTGTTGGAGTAATTTTGCATACTTGAAAATTCTTGGAAAGGAAAAATTTCACAAAATATTTCAAACATAATGAAATTTGCATATAAATTTAATAATCTATTTTAAGTATATCTTCAAATGTATGATTAGTTATATTTTCTGAATGTTTAATGAATAATTTGGTAATTTGAGGTTTTTTAGTTTTTATTTTAGAGAATTTTTTTGGCTCTTCAGGATGAGAGGACTTCACAGGGCTCATGGAAAAAAATGAATTAAAAGATAAGTGGGGGCCAGCACTGTGGTATAGCAGGTTAAGCCATCATCTGCAACACCAGCATCCCATATGTATGCTGGTTCCAGTCCTGGCTGCTTCACTGAAGATTCAGCTGCCTGCTAATAACCTGGGAAAAGCAGCAAAAGATGGCCAAGTGCTTAGGCCCCTCCACATGGGAGACCTGGAAGAACCTCCTGGCTCCTGGCTTTGGTCTGGTCCAGCCCTGAACATTGTGTTCATTTGGGAGAGTTAACTAATGGATGGAAGATTTCTCTCTCTCTCTCTCTCTCTCTCTTTTTCTCTGTCTCTCCCTCTTTCTCTCTGTAACTCTGGCTTTCAAATAAATAAAATAAATCTTTTTTAAAAATAAATGGAGAGTAGGTATTTGGTGCAGTGGTTATGTTGCTGCTTGGGATATCTGCATTCCATATCTGAGTACCTGGTTTGAGTCCCTGTCTTCTGCTTCCAATCCAGTTTCCCGCTGATGTACACCCTGGAAGTCATAAGATGGTGGATCAAGTACTTGGGTCCCTACCACCCTCATGGAGGAACAGGATGTCCCAGACTCCTGGCTTCAACCTGGCCCAGGCATTTGCGGACTGAACCAACAGTTGGAAGATTTCTCACTTTCTGCCTCTCTGTCTCTCTCTCACACATCCACCTCTGTCTTTCAAATAAGGTGAAAATAAATAAATACTTTAAAAATAATAAAATATTTTTGAAATTTATTCATGAATTCATATTTGAAATTCATTCATGATTTCTTATAATACCTAGTTTCCTTCAACTTTTTGAAGACTTCATGATATTTCCTTAGAAAAATAGATACTTGAAAATTTGATGGACTATATTCCAATCCTGCATGAGGGATAAAATTTTCCTCTTTTATTCTGCAGTTTCCATTAGGCAAAGAAAGAAAATGTGATTAAAAAATTTCAAGCCTCTTTCTATTTCAGAGGGTCAATATCAAAATAAAGAGGCAAGTATCCTACCACATTACCAAGATGACAAGCAAATGGGAAGTGCAGTGGGATCAACAGCCTAATGAAGAGCATGAGTTTGCTTTATTATTTAAGAGGTATACACACACACACACACACACACACACACACAGCTCCCATCCTCTAGTTCTCTCCAAATGCCTGCAACAGCTGGGGCCTGCACTAGGCCAAAGCCAGAAGCCAGCATCTCCATCCGGGTCTTCTGAGTCTTTCACTCTGGTGGTAAGGACCCAAATACTGGAGGCTTCAGCTGCTGCCTCTTAGGATCTGCATTAGCAGGAAGCCAGGCTCGGGAGCTAGAGTGCGGTGTCAAACTCAGGTATTCTGATGTAGATTGTGGGCATCGTAACTGGCATCTTAATCAGTTGGCCAAATGCTCACCTGGGAATTTGTTTTTAATCGTTTCATGCTCTATGTACAAATCACTGTGAGAGGTGCCACTGAGAGACCACCAAACAGGACAGGAGAGAGAATGTGTGCAAATGGCAACCCTGCTCTAATGTGCTATTTGGGGGCTGTGCTATGATTTGTATGTTAGCATCCCTCAAAAATTCATGTTGAAATTTAATCTTCAGTGAAACCCTGTTAAGACCTAAGGCCTTTTGAAAAGTGATTAGTCATGAAAGCTCTGCCCTCATGGAATGTTATGGTGCCGTTATACAAGGGCCAGAAGGAGCAGGCTTCTCCCTTTCTGCCCTTTTACCATGTGAGGATCCAGCAACATAAGGCTTTCTAGAAGCAGAGAGACCTCACTGAACACTGAGTCTGCTGGCTCCTTGATCTTGGAATTTCTGGCTTCCAGAACTCCAAGATACAAGCTTCTGTTGTTTACAGATACGCCAATCTAAGATATTTTGTTATAGCAGTGAAGAAAGAATCAGATAGCTCTCATCCTGAAACTCAATTCAGTCTGTAGAATCAATCTTGTGTAAGGTAAAACCAGCCAGATCTGTGCTAGCACATCCATTTAGAAAGAGACCATATTAGTTAAATTGACCCAGAGAATTGGTGTTGCTGAGCAGAACTAGATGTGGTAAAAGCATTGATTGAAATTTTTTCCTATAAGCAGAATCTGAGATTCTATATTTGGAGTTGATTGAGTAATTAAACATTTTCTGGTTTTTTTATGAGAAATTACTTTGGCCTATTTCTGTAAGCTTACAGCCTTTACAGTCTCATTTCACTGATTTCTTATTTCAGGCATAGTCAGATCTGACATTAATACCAAATTCACTTAATTGGTAAGTCAGTCAAAAATCACTTTCCTGGCAACCAGCAAAATGAAGTGTCAGGAGGCAGCAGTGCGGCTGGCTTTCTGGTAATAAGTACCTATTGTGTCTGGAAGAGGAGGGGGAAGTCCTAGGGAAAAGAAGAAAATGAATCTATAAGGTTATCACAGGGCTTCTAGTAAAAATCAAACTTAGGAGCAAGCTGTGTCCCATGTAATTTTAGGAAAAAATTAAGTATTGAAATACAGAAAATTGAATCTAAAAAGTCAACAAGTTGATAAGACAGGAAATATAACACATCACCACACTTTATACAAAACAATAGTCATAATGATGAAAGCATTAGCTGTTAACTAAATATGATGATTCCATTATGCCAAGGAGCTAGAAGGAACCTAGGCGTGACTGCCAAGCAATAGGATGGTATTAAGAAGGTAAATTTGCATAGCAGAAAGTCAATAAATAGTGGCTAAAATAATAACAAATAACAAGATATTCAAAAATATAAGCTAAATATGTAAATTAAAACATTTTAAACAATTAGAACCATAGAGGGACAGAGCATTATTTGATTGTTTTTTAAAACTATATACTTCTGTATGTATTACTTTAGCGAATACTTATAAAGGTACAAAGAAGACAAATTATATTTTTATAACTTCTTTAATTTAACTTTCTGATCCCTTGCTTTTAAATATGAATGAAATTAAATCTTAAAAAATAATTCTCAATAACATACTGGTGCTGATTAAGGATGGCAGTTAGTATTAGTTTTTTAAACTAATAAATAAAAACTAATAATAAAAACTAATAATAAAAACTAATAATAAAAAATTTTTTTATTTAATTTTTAATTGTTTTTTTCAGAGTAGTTTATACTTACAAAACAAAAATTATGAAGTAGGCCGGCGCCGCGGCTCACTAGGCTAATCCTCCGCCTAGCGGCGCCGGCACACCGGGTTCTAGTCCCGGTCGGGGTGCCGGATTCTGTCCCGGTTGCCCCTCTTCCAGGCCAGCCCTCTGCTGTGGCCCGGGAGTGCAGTGGAGGATGGCCCAGGTGCTTGGGCCCTGCACCCCATGGGAGACCAGGAAAAGCACCTGGCTCCTGGCTCCTGCCATCGGATCAGCGCGGTGCGCCGGCCACATCGCGCTGGCCGCGGCGGCCATTGGAGGGTGAACCAACAGCAAAGGAAGACCTTTCTCTCTGTCTCTCTCTCTCACTGTCCACTCTGCCTGTCAAAAAAAATAAATAAAAAAATAAAAAAAAAATTATGAAGTAGTAATTCAAAGAGTTCCCATAGGCCTCTCATCTCACTTACCCTATTAACATCCCACATTAGTACTTTTGTCACAATTAATAAGATTCCCTTATTTCTTTTAATTCAAACTGCTTCTATCCCTCTCACCATTTCTAGCTTCTAGCAATCAACGTTCTGTGTTCTGAATTTTTTAAAATTATTTTAGCTCCACAGTTGAGAGAACAGGTGGTATTTGTCTTTCCATTTCTAGCTTATTTCACTCAATGATGTCTTCCAGTTCCATCCACTTTGCTTCCAATGGCAGAATTTTCTTCATTTTGTGGCTCCATAGTATTTCATTGTTTATGTATACCACATTTTCTATATCCAGTTACCTGGTATGGATACATTGGTTGATTCCACATCTTGGCTATTGTAAATATTGCTATTCTAAATATGGTAGGACAGACACATTTTTAATAAAATTAATTCATGTCTTTTGGATATAGACCCAGTACTGGGATTGCTGGATGATATTAATTTTTTTAGGATTTGTTTAAAAATTTTATTTAAAAAGCAAATTTACAGGGAGAGAGGGAGAAACAGAGAGAGTGATCTTCCACCCACTGGTTTATTCCCCAAATGGTGGAAATGCTAGTGCTAAGCCAGACCAAAGTTAGGAGCCAACTCCATCCAGTTCTCCCATGTAGGTGTCAGAGTCTCAAGAAGTTAAGCCATCCACCGCAGCTTCCCCAGGCTCCTTATCTAGTAGCTGGATCTGAAGTGGAGCAGTCTCTACTGGTGGATTATCCCAGTGTGTCCCAATGGTGGCCCCTGGATCATATTAATTCAATATGACTTTTTGGAAAGAGTCCCCAAAGGAGAAATGCACAGAAATGCAGTAAGAATAAACACTAACTAATAAACACAGCAGCCTTAATGATTGGGATGTGAAGCTCTCTTGCTCCACAGAAAGGAGCAGACCCAGCATTCTATTTCTAGCATTCAGAACCAAGAACAGGAAGGGAAGGGAGAAGGCTGGTCTCATTGAAGTTTGAGTTGCTATTGAACTTTTCCATTTTCAATAGAATAATTATAAAATGTTTGCTTTTAATTCCAAAACTGCAAATGAAGTTTCTTTTTAAGCACAACTTTCACCTTGAGTGTTTTATTTATATAACTCAATTTGTATGCTTTCCTTCTCCTACATTTTCTACCTTTCTCAATATATGGGTATACCTTGTGACCAAGGAGCAGTAGCAAATGTGAAAAACAGTTAACTGTCAGTAAAAGCTCAGCTGATGAAATGAACGTCACAGATGTCAGGGTGCATGCACGTCTGATTTTCAGTTGTCAGAGATTCTTTCATTACCACCACATTAGTCAAGGATAGCTACTGAAATATGTTGGTTGTTGATGCAGAACATCTGGCCGCAGTGTCTTTGATAGCTAGGTGATTACATCTCTCATGTTTTACAAGAGCAATGACAGTAAATCAGATACCCAGTTGTGAATTATATCCTTTCAGAGAAAGTGATAATTGCATCATAAAAGAATTAGAAAGGATCAAAAGAGGTCATCAGGTCCATTGGTCTTCTAATATTTGACACAATATTACTTACTTCTGGCCCAAGAGGTTCTTTTATGTGAACTTCGGGCATGTCTAAGTTAAAATGTTATCACACTTTCGTTTTTGTTATTAGCATGAATTGATCAGATAATTTGATGTTTCATATTAATGTTGCATTTAAAGTAATATTATTTTCTTCATTAATTCCCATAATCCTTACTGTGGCAAACATTGCCAATAATGTTCAGGATTTTTTCCATCCTGAAGTGCTTCTCAGTCTGAAAATGTGAAACAAACACAATTTTTTTTCTATCCCTTATTACCCAGGAAGAGATGTCATCCAAAGACCAAAAAACTAGATGTCTAATTCTCTTCAAAATGTTTACATTTTTCTTGTGAAAGAAGATATTGAATATGTGGGATACACATTGAAGGTACTGTGTAAAACCTTTGAACTAGATTGAAAGTAGTAAAGGAACTACTGTAGCACAAGCGAAAGTTGTGATTCTAGAAAAAATATACCCTACATAACTAATTCACTCTACTATTGAAATTAGCTCTTTGTCTTTTTTTCTAGAAAGCTATTATTTAATAAATATAAATTTCATAGGTATAGCTTGTGGAATATAGCGGTTCTTCCTCCCATATTCCTTAGAAACATCTCTATGCTGTGTTGATACTGTGCAAGTTCCAGAGATTTTAAATTGTGAGTTTTAATAAAAGATCTAACAGTATTGCTTTAGAATTCAATATTTGCCCCCTTTCTGTTTTAGTATGTATTATGAAACTTGGTGACATGTTAGACAGGAGACACTAACCATCTGATTTATTCTGTTAAAAGTGAGCACACTGTTGGCAGCAGGCAAGCAAGTATATAACACTTATAGTTTTACTGTGTTCCTAGAGGAGCAGAACAGACAGAACATTAAAGCTAAGGAACTACCAATATTGTCTTTTTCTTCAACTTTGAAATAAGATTTGCAAAGGCTGTGGAATGATAGATTTTATTAACATGATAATTGGCACAAGTTGGGAGAAGTCCCAAGCACCATATCCCACACTAACTGGCTGAAGAATGTTGGAAAAGTTATTGGAACTTTGAATTTCAATGACCTTCCTGTAGGGATAATGCCTACTGGGCAGGTTTGTTCTGAAGATTAACTGAGACACTGTAAAGAGGATGTTTATGGTCAACTTCTCTGTGTGGTAATGAGGATGAAGGTGCTAGCAACGGAGAGAGAAGTAATAGAAGTAGTAATCCATGTCATGCAATAGTTCCTCAGGATCACTTGTTGATCCATTTAGGGCCCTAACAAAATAATTTGCTTTAGGGGCTGGCACTGTGGCATGGTAGGTAAAGCCACCCTCTGTGACGCTGGCATCCCATATGGGCACCAGTTCATGTCCCAGCTGTACCATTTCTGATCCAATTCCCTACTAATGGCCCCAGGGCAGTGGAAGATGGCCTAAGTGTGTGAGCCCCTACTACCCCCATGAGAGACCCACCTGAAGCTCATGGCTCGTGACTTCAGCATGGCAGAGCGTTGGCCATCACAGTCATCTAGGGAGTGAACCAACTGGTGGAAGATCTCTCTCTCTCTCCCTTTCTACCTCTCTGTCTATAACTCTTTCAAGTAAATAAAGCTTTTAAAAATTGCTTTAATGGTACTCATGAGTGACACTTTAGAATTGTCTAAAGGCATGAATATATGATTTATACTGTATAGTTTGCCTTCATTTGTTAGATTTTTTTTGTCTTAATACAACAATCCTATTTATTATAAGTTTATCATATTTTTCTTTTACAATGTTTGAGGAACTATACATTTTAAAATTATTAATTGTTTATTCAAGAGACAGAGAGCTTCCATCTGCTGATTCACTTCCCAAATGTCTACTGTGGCTGAGCTAGGCTGAAGCCAGGAACTCAGCCCTGGTCCTCGACATGGGTGGCAGGAACCCAATGACTTGAACCATCAATGCTGCCTCCCAAGGGGTGTGTGTGTGTGTGTGTGTGTGTATATATATATATATATATATATATATATATCAGAAGCTGGAATCAGGAGCCAGACCTGGAGAAGGACTCCTGGTATCTTAAGCTCTAGGCAAACTGTCCACCCAGATTGTTGACTTTTTGGCCCATGACAAAAATATCGTCATCCTCAAAGAAATGCTTGGGCACACAAAATATAAATGTTTTCTATCCACACCACCCTGACATATGCATCTCTGTGATCATTCACTCAACTACTGTTTATTTAGCATTGTCTATGTGCAAAGCACTATATTGTGAAGATTACAAATATTAATCAGAAAGGAAACTTCATTACCAAGAGCATCTAGAGGTGGAGATAAGAGGTCTGTGGAAATAAGCTTTCATATTGTAGGAAGTGGATTTTACTGCCAATACACACACCCTCAAGTTTAGAAGGGAGATAGAATGCTTTCTTAATGTGCAAATTATATGATTATGCGTTAGGAAAACTAATTGTACTCAAGTAAAATCTATGAGATAAGTGAAATAGTTAATTAAGTTAAAAAACATTAAAATGTGAATATTTCTAGTTTTTACAAAGGTAATTAGTTAAAATAGAATGGGGAAAAAAAAAACAAATTCATAGTGGCCAGAAAAAAAATCCAACATAGTAATAAATAGTAATAAGCAAAATAGGCATAATTTGGAAATTCATGTGGATAGAATGGGATTTCAGGTGGAGGAACAAGATACATAAAGACAGAATAGGGAAATGAGCAGATGTCATAGGTGAGAAACAGTAGGAGTAATGCTCCTCAAATCTTAATGTACATTTGATCACCTGAGTTCTTATTAAAATGCAGATTCTGATTTAGTAGGTCTGAGATGCGGCCTGAGATTCTGTTTTTAACAAACTCTCAAATGATTTCTGTGCTGCAAATTAATTGATCCCCTTTTATGGAGCAAGAGTTTAGAATACATGAAGCATAACTAGAGAAGTTACGTTGGGGCTTTAAGGAGAGCAATAATTGCAAGTTAAAAATTTTGAGTTTTATTATGCAGAAAGTAAAGATTTCTGAAAACAAAAATTACTGTTAGTATTGCTGAATTCTAGCAAAGTTAATGACCTAGAATGTTCAAGATAGAGATTTTGAAAGGACAGTTAATAGTGCAATGGTTTAGACTTCATTTGGGACACTCACATCCCTCATCAAAACATCTGAGTTTGAGTCCCAACTCTGGCCCCAATTCTAACTTTCTGTTAATGTGCAGCCTGGGAGGGAACAGGCAGAGGATCAAGTATTTGGGTCCCTCCCACCCACATGGGAGACTCATATTGAGCTTTGACCTGGCTCAACCCCAGCTGTTGTGGGCATTTGGGGAGCAATCAGTGGGTGGTAGATCTCTCTCTTAGTCTCTGTATCTCTTGTGCCTTTCAAATAAGTGAAATTAGTTGATTACTTTTCAAAAGATGGAGTTTTTGTTTTCTGAATTGAATAGTGTTGCTGAAAGAATAATAAACACCTTCTTTTTCTGCATTAAACAAGGAGCTCTTACTTTATGGATTCTCAAGCATCTGCCTCCTTAACAACCTAACACTATGGTTGGATGCTTTGTAATCACTGGACAATTAGGTCTCCATAGTATATGTAATTTTATTTGATTTATATCACCAAAATCTACCGAGAAGTAGGTTTCTAAGAGACCATATTGTAACTCAGTTTTCATGGGTAACAGCTAGGTAGAGAAAGTTTGAGCTATAAATTCAATTAAAAATTGTTTAAGAATCAAATAGTATCATGGTCAAGCAGTCTTGTTATCATTTTAAATAAGACATACACGTATGGAAAATTCTGGAGATGAGATTTCAGTAATGGCAATAGACAATAGAATATCAATGACTTTTGTTTTTTCCTATTTATATTTCTATTTACTTTTCATTTCCATTTTTATCTACTCAGTATATTGATTATGTAGATTTTAAGATACATAACCCTCTTACAAAAGAAAGGTGTTAAATCTGACTGGTAAGAATATTAGTGTTTAAGAAAAGAACCTCAGAGATTGTTTACTATATGTCCCCATTATTTAACAAAAGAGGAATAGGAAGCCTAAAATGATTAAGTGAATTCTCTTAAGTTGAATTATGAGGGAGAGTTGGGGCTACTTATATTTTGTGACTCTCAACCCACAATCCCACAACAAAGTGGCACTCCCCAAGAGAATCTTTTAGTGATATCTCCTTGTAAAATATTGTGTGTGCTTCAGCTTGCCGTATTCATAAAATATATACATGCAAATCTCTGCACAGCTCTATTTCTTTTCCAAACATTTGGTCTTCTGAGTCTCTGTCCTTAATTTTCATCCATGGCACAGTGGCAATTTCCAAAGGCTATTTTAGATGAATGAATACTATAGCTAAATACTTAAGTGTATTTTTAAATGCAACCAGGAGAACCTATTTGCACAATTTTCTTTATATAATTTTTATGTGTGAGAGCGAAAGAAAGAGATGGGGGTGGGGGAGAGGCACACACCCAACCACTGGTTCCACTGGTTCACTCCTGGAATGCCTGCAAAGGTCCTGGACCTGGAACTGAAGTGGGGAGCCACGAATTCAGTCCAGATCTCTTACATGGGTGGCAGGAGCCCAACCACTTGAGCCATTACCTGCTGCCTCACATGGAACACCTTAACATAAAGCTGGAATTGGGAGAGGAGCCAAGACAAGCCCAGGCACTCTAATGCATGGACCTTTAAGTGACATCTTGCCTGTTATGCCAAATGCCTTCCCTAAACTTGAACAATTTTCATGGTTTTGTTTTTATAAATTTAGTTGTTTAATTTCAATCATAAATGCTTTAAAGCTGTTAGTAAAATTAAGATGTGTATTTTCTCTTGACTGAAAACACTTAAGATCTACGAGCAGCTACTTAGAGCTCTAGAATGGTCAGTATTTGGAAAATCACATCTAGGCAGGCATTTGTCTTGCCTATTCAGATGCCTGCATCACATAGGGAATACCTGGGTTCAGTACTCTGGTTCTAGCTCCCTGCTGAGGCAGAGAAACTGGCTTAAGTAAATGGGCTTCTGCCACCTGTCGGGGGGAGCTGCATTTAATTCCTGGTATTGGGTTTCTATTTCTATGGTTGTGGCAATGAATTAGTCTCTCTCTTTCTTTCAAAATATTTTTTTTAAAAAAAGAGACTGTCTATATCCAGTAAGTTTTTTCAGAATAAAATAAATGTTGTAGACATGTCTTCTAATTCTTTTTATAGCAACACATGGTGTAATTCCTTGGAGAGTCATTGCTGAGTATAATTTATATATGGACTAGGAGTAAGGATGAGACTAACATAGATAACAAAATTGGTAAGGTTTTTTCTTTTTTTTTCTTTTTTTTTTTCTTTTTTTTTTTGCAGGCAGAGTGGACAAAGAGAGAGAGACAGAGAGAAAAGTCTTCCTTTTTCTGTTGGTTCACCCCTCAATGGCCGCTACAGCCAGCACACCGCACTGATCCAAAGCCAAGAGCCAGGTGCTTCTCCTGGTCTCTCATGCTGGTTCAGGGCCCACTGCACTCCCTGGCCACAGCAGAGAGCTGGCCTGGAAGAAGGGCAACTGGGACAGAATCCGGCGCCCCGACCGGGACTAGAACCCGGTGTGCCGGCTCCACAGGCGGAGGATTTATTGAGCCGTGGCGCCGGCCAGTCAGGTTTTTTTCTTATACTGATTGTTCTTATTTCTTAGTAGTTTTTTTTTTTTTTGTTTAAAGATTTATTTATTTATTTTAAAGTCGGAGTTACACACAGAGAGAGAAAAAGAGGCAGAGGCAGAGAGAGAGAGAGATAGAGAGAGAGAGATCGTCCATCCGCTGGTTCACTCCCCAGATGGCAGCAACTGTCAGAGCTGCGCCAATCTGAAGCCAGGAGCCAGGAGCTTCCTCTGGGTCTGCCACCTGGGTGCAGGGGCCTAAGGACTTGGGCCATCTTCTACTGCTTTCCCAGGCCATAGCAGAGACCTGGATTGGAAGTGGAACAGCCGGGATTCGAACCGGCGCCCATATGGGGATGCTGGCTCTACAGGCAGTGGCTTTACCTGCTACACCACAGCACCGGCCCCCTTAATAGTTTTATTGTGGATGGCTTAATCATAAAATTAGAAATCACTTCCAATAGATTACATTTTGAAAATATGCTTTATAACTAGCTTTATTGAAATGAAATTAACTTAATTATATTATCAGAATTAAAATAAATACTATTGCCTATGTTAAAATTTCATAACTAAATTATATAAATTTTAAAATTAATACAATGTATTCTTCATCATGCTGAAAGTCAAAGTACATCAAATCAGTTCTTTTAAAAGGTCCCCTTCACAATAGTCCATGTCTCTCATTTATACTACCGGTTTCCCTCAAGTAGATATTTAGAATTTCCTCTGAATACCTGTTTCTTTCTAATTACAATCACTTCCAAATTAGCAGTTGTCTTGGGAGAGATTACAGCTGCCTTGAAGCAAATATAGTGTCAGTCCTTTATAATAATGGCAGTAATGTCCCTAAGAGCATCTTATTTCAGAATATTTAGGAGTTAAGTGTGATATAAACTTAGTACTAAATACATAGATGATTTTCTAAATAATGTTTCAGTTAGCATTTTAAAGATTCTAGTGTCACATAGTCATATTTTCTCCTGTGGCTGTATTGAGGGTTTATTAACATGGTCCCAGATAAATTGGTCTCTAAAACATTTGGGAGCCGAATGGCAAAATAATGTAATCTTATGTGTTTATGTTTGATGTTGTATGTATGTATATGCATATACGTATATACGCATGTATGTGCACACTTCTTATTTAGCACTGGTTTATAAGACATGAAATTCACCATTAAAAGGGGTAAAATCACATCAATTGAGGCCTGATTTTCCATGAAAAAGCATATTTTAAATTGAATCAAGTGCATTGTTTTAAGGTGCAAACTCTTATCTCATAGCAATTTGTTGCTGTGAACAGGGTCCTGATAACTTTAATTTCCTCACCAGTGAGATTCTAGCCATATTTCTCAGTCCTTATTAGCTCAGGAAGGCTTCCATCAGCAGGATTCTCTTTCTCATTTAAGAAGAATGCATAACATTAGCCTGAATTATCTTTAAAATGCCTGTCTTTAAGCATGCTTCAATGATAAGTTGTTCTTTGCATAATTTGTATAGTATCACATTCATTGTAATATTTATTCTTTGTTAAAGGCAAACATAGTTTCTTCAAAGAAGTAGAATCAATTGGCTAAATTGTGATTGATTCACTCATTGATTATTGATTCATTTAACAAACCCCATTGAATGCTTGCTGTATAATAGGCACTTCACTGGCTACAAAATAATCCTGATTTGGTAAACATCTTCCAGAAGCTCCAAATATCAGGAAAAATGAAGCAGGTGACAGTATAGATAGAACAATATTGTCAACCTTGTTGACAGCTGGTAAGTTGGGTGATAGGTATCTTACCAACTTCACATTCATTATACTTTTCTCTTTTTAATATATTTGAAAATTTTCATCATAGAGAGGATTTTTTTAAGTGAGTCTTTCATCAGAACTCATTGTACTCAATAGAGGATGTGTATCTGTGTATCCCATTTCTTAAAATAAACCAATTCACCTCAGACTGCTTTTCCTTTGATCTTTCTAAAAGTGACAGACTCCTTCTTCACAATACAGCCATTTTCCCCCAAAATCAGTTTCTAGAATTTTCCACACTGAAAAGGAAAAAAAATAATATCCACACAGATTAATTATCTGTAGATTTGATGTTCAAAATGTGGTTAAGAGCTGAGCCATATGTACTTATGTTACAGAATTACCTCATTATTTCCTTACCATCCAAACCATTAAACTTTGTCATTTGGTCATGACCCATTCCTTTGTTGATTGATACTATTAATTTTGTTACTCATTTTTCCTCCTTTTTGTCCATTTTCATGTATTTTGGAAAAATGATATTCTGAATGCATCTTTGTTTTTCCATCACTATCATATGTCAGTTAAGGCCTCATTTTTTATATTTTCAAAATGAAAGAAAAAAGTCATCAGAAAATTAAGCAGCAATAAGAATGCCCATTTCAGTTGCTTCCTATGTTTTCTGATCATTTTACAGGGACTTTTATAATTGCCTATCGAAGAAGAGCAGAAGAGAAGCTAACCACATATAAATGTCATTATCATATATTTTTATATTTCCAATCCTTTAGAAACAGTCTACTGCTGTTCAGTAAATATACTGAAAAAGTTGACAGGTGCTTTAACCCTTTAAAATTTTTGTTTTTATTTGACAAATAACAATTTTATGTGTTTATAGAGTATAACATGATATTTTAATAATATGTATTATTGTGGAATGATAATATCAAGCTAATTAGTCTATCTGCCACTTTATATATTTATCTTTTTATGATGAGAAACTAACTTTTATTCTTTTAATCATTTTGAAATACACAGTGCATTATTATTAGCTGTGGGTACCTTCTGTGCAATAGATCTTGAAAACTTACCCCTCTTGTCTGCCTAGAACCTTGTGACCTCTGCTAAGCTTCTTTTCATTCCCCTGCCTACTCTACCCCCACCTTTGGAAAGCACTCTTCTCTCTACTTCTGTAATTTCAACTTTTTTAGATTACACATATGAGTATGAGCATGTGGTGTTTATCTTTCTGTACCTGGATTATTTCATTTATTATAATGTACTGCAGTTTCATCCATGTTGTCATAAATGATAGAATTTCATTATTTTCAAAGGCTTAATAATACTCATTGTGTGTATAGATTACATTTTATTCATTCATCCATTGCTGGACAAATTGATTCTGTAACTTGGCTATTGTGAATAGTGTTGTAATGTATGTGGGTGTGCACATATCTCTTTGACATAGTGATTTAAATTCTTTTGGATATATTTTCATTTTTAAAAATGACATGAAAGCTCTTCAAAAGAATTCTTAGAAAAATAAAAGGTGCTTTAGACTGGGAGGAAATTTGCAAAATATATATCTGGTAAAATACTTAGACACACAGTATTGCAAACTGTTTCTAACCCCAGTAATAAGAAAACAAACAATCCTGTTTTAAAAAAAAATAGGCAGTGAATTTTAACAGATACTTTGACAAAGGGTTGTGCAGGATTTTTTTTCAGGTAACAGAATTGTTCTGTATACATAGAATTACTCTCTAAACATAGTGAATTTTACTGAAAAGAGTCATGCTCCAGTAAACAAAACAAAACAAAAAAACAACTGAAGGAAAACACAAGTGTCCTCAGACCAAAGAAGGATGTCAAAGACGAAAGTATCACAAAACTTTAAATATTATCTAAGATTATTAACACTGTAATACCTTAGCCTTAATCTTGCTAGCTTTAGATCGGTTTAGATGCCTTAACTTAAATTAGGTTTCCTAAAACATAGCATGAGACATGGGTTGCCTGTAGACAGTGTTTATTGGGAAGTTCCCGTGGCAACACCTATAAGGAAGTGAGCACAGCAGAGGGAGACCCTGCCTGCAGGAGGCTGTCACAGAGACCTGAGCTGATCCTATTTAGCACCCCGGAGCTCAGATTGACTTTCAGACTCCTCTAAATTGAAACCAGAGGCCTGGGCCTTATGGTTTCTTTCAGAAGCATTTGCCACAGGCTGCTTCCTGGGGAAAGGCCATTCCCTGTGGCCAAGAGCAATGTCTAGTGACAGATTCAGTCAGGTACCATTGGCAGTCACTGTTCCCAGCACCTGAGTGATGCATACATCCACCATGACAGTGTGATCTGCACGGAGCATTTCAATATCAATTACGTGGATATCTTTGAAATCTCTACTATCAAGTATACTTTTATTTAAATATTTTTAAACAAATGTCTAAATCTTCTGGCATTCTTGTACAAGGATAGCCATTGAAATACTGAGTGGAAAACAACCTGAATACCCATTATCAGAGAATAATTAAATTATTGTATATTCATAAAATAGAATATTATGAAATCATTATAAAGTACCAGGGAGATTTGTATGTCCTAGTAGGTAAAGATCTTCAGGATAACAGCATTATCAAAAAGGGAAAGGACAGAATAGTACATGCTGTGTCCTGTCTTTTGTGTATAAAGGGTGTGGGGGGAACATCCAGTTCTACTTGCTGATGACCTCTCAAAGAAACAGCATAAAAAATATAAGAAATAAGAGTGATTGATGTGGAGTTTATGTGCAGGTAATGTGAACTTGTCTCCCTGAGGTCAGGGGTAGGAAGTGAGACTTTTCATTGTATATCTTTTTTATTTTATTAATTTTCAACCATGAGATTATTATTTTAAAATAGAAATTTTAATTATTTTAAAATATGAATTTGGAAAATATTAATATGTATGTAGGGACAGGAAAATAACAGTTAAAGAAAAAACCTTCCATTTGGCCACTGCTATGTTTTTAAAGAAAGATTTACTGATTTGAAAGGCCAAGTGACGGAGAGAAATGAAATTGACATCTTCCATCTGCTGGTTCAATCCCTAAATGATCGCAACAGCCAGGGCTGGAACAGACAGAAGCCAGGAGCTAGGAACTCCATCTCCAGATCTCTCACATGAGTGACAGGGTCCAAGCACGTGGGCCATCATCCACTGCTCTCCCAGGCATATTAGCAGGAAACTGGATCAGGAAGTGGAGAAACCAGGACTCATGCCAGACTAATTTGGGATGTAGACATCGCAAGTAGTGGTTTAACCCGCTGTGCCACAACATAGGCCCAACTATCACTTTTGTGTAGTCATTATCATCATATGTGTGCCTAGAGGATCACAGCTACATCTTGCTACCTGGTCTCTTGTTGTTACTGCTTCAATTTAATCTGGTTATGACTGTCAGAGATACTGTACAAAAAGAAATCAGACCATTCCATGCCTTCCCCCAAACCTTCTGTTGGCTTCTCATCCACCTCATCCTGAAAGCCAAGATCCTTGCAATGACCTACAAGGCTCTGTAGCATCTAATCTCCCCTCTCCCCATCCCTACCAAACCCTACCATCCTCTGTCTTCTCACTTCTCCTGCTGCTCTGCTCTGTCACTTTGCTCCACCACATTGGACTCCTTTGTCTTGTCCCTACAAGACAGACATGCTTCCACCTTGGGACCTTGGCACTGTTTTTCTCAGCCTAGAGCAATCAGGCTGAATCAGATATTCACATGGCACATCCTCTTATTTAGTTCCAGTCGTACCAGTGAGCTATCCCATTGTAAACTACAGCTTTATGTGTGCAAATACATGCACTCCCTCCCAATTCCCTTTTCCTGATTAACTCTTCACCTCTGTAGGACATGTTAGGTATTTATTTGCTTGTATTCTTTCTTCCTTCACAAGGGTATCATCACAAGATGTTATAGAATACCACAAGGATGGGAATTTTTATGTCATTTGCTGAAGAAACCTCAGTTCCTAAAATGAAACATGCAACATAATGAGCTTTAGAAATATTTATTTAATTCATTATTGATTTACTAGATAAATAGCTCTTCCAAAAAAAATTGTTCTACTACTATGTAGATGTCCTGGGTTATTCACATAAGAAAATAGTTGATGCTTTGTCTTATGATACATATCTTATAATTTATGGCTAAATTTAGCTATCTTTCTTTGAACATTATTTGCAGAAATAGCCAATTATACCAGTGCTTCTAGGTGCCAAATTTTATGAAAATTTTGAAAGGGATACATTTAAGTATCACAAACTGCTTTATAAGTGTGACTCAATATCCTCACTTACCTAAAACTCTTCCAAGCCTTCATCTGGATATAATAACTTCAGATATCCATTATATTTATGTGACTTTTCATTCTGTTAAACCTTTTCTGTAGATCCTAATTCATCTAATCAGTGCTTGACAGTGTCTGCTGTTCACTAACTTATAATAATCGGATTATTATTATGTTCAATAGTCTTTAAGTCTAATTTTAGCCCATAAAGGTAAAACCAAGAAAGTTTCCTTATAACCAGGACAGACATAAGAGAAGTCAAGAAATGCCAGAGGTTTAATAAAAATAATGAAGCATATAGTATAGGACTTTTAGAAGCTTGTTTTCATAAAGATATAACTATTACTTTTAAAAAATGTATTTAGAGCAGTTACTTTCAGCAGTTGATTGTCTCTTGGGAAGGATTCTTAAACACCCTGCCTAAAAGATAGGAAGTCATAGATAAGCCTAAACTACAAATAACTTGCATAGGAGTACAGCCACATCCTCACTGTGAAATAGCAGACATTACCAAGTGCAGCTGTCCCTTCTCATGACTTAAGAAAGGCAATTTATGGTAATAGAGGAATGATGATGGAACTTCAGGTAATGCTATTCTGAACAATTTTGTAAGCTCTGTGAATTCAAAGACCTTGTCAGATGTGTGAAGAGTAAGTGGCCAGAATATGTAAACCATGCACTACCATGTCTTGCACACTGTAAGCACTCAGCTATTGGCTGAAATTATTGTCATAATTTTGATATCCCCCACATAGCACTACACTTTTATTAAATTCATAGAAAATACTCAGCAAAATAATTTAGGTTGAACTGAAATAATTGAAATTTGAAGACTGAAACTTTTCTTGCAAAAGAATAACCAAAAAAAAGAAGAAAAGGAAAACAATAATGAGTAGCATATCAAAAATAAGGCAAACTATTATGTAAAAATAAAATGTAGCTTACATTTTTATTAAATTATGTTTAATTAATATAACATTATAGTATAACTTAAATTTGCAATTATTTCCTGTTTTTAATTACTACATAGTTGTACATGAATGAGCACAGTGTGATACTTCAAAACATGTATGCACTGTGTGTAATGAGCAAATCAGGATAATTACCATTTCAGTCTCCTTAGATGTTTCTCATTTATTTGTGTTGGAAATATTCATAGATCCTTTCTTCTGGCTATTTTGAAACACACAATGAATTGTTGTTAACTATAGTTACCCTACTGTGCTATAGAACACAAATTTATTCCTTCTATTTAACTGTGTTTTTTATATCTGATAACCAATTTCTGTCCCTTCAACTTCCGGAAACTTCCCAGCCTCTGGTAACCACTGTTCCACCCACTACTTATATGAAGTCAGTTTATTTAGCCTCTGCCTATGAGTGACAACATTCCATGTTTTTCTTTTTTTGAATGTAATGTACTCCAGGTTCATTTATTTATGTTGCTGCAAATAATAGGATTTAATTTTATTTTATTGCTAAATGATATTTCATTGTATACATCTACCACATTTTCTTCATATTTTCACGTCAATGTACACGTAGGTTGATTCTCTGTCTTGGCTATTGTGAATAGTGCTACAACAAACATGGGAATGCAGAAGTCTCTTCAATGTTACTGGCTTCCTTTCTTTGGGTGTATATGCAGTAGAGGGGTTGCTGGATCAAAAGACAGTTCTACTTTTAGATTGTTAGCAATCTCCATATTGTTTTCCATAGTGGCTATACTAATTTGCTTACCACCAACAGTGTATGAGTTCCCTTTTCTCTGTATCCTTGCCAACGTTTATTAATTTTGTATTTCTTAATAATAGCCATTCCAAATGGGTTAAGATGGTATTTTATTGTGGTTTTAATTTTAGTTCCAAGATAATTAGTGATAGTGAGCACTTTTTCATTTAATTGTAAGCCATTTCTATTTTGTGTGTAGGTGTGTTTTTAAAATTTATTTATTTATTTGAGAGGCAGAGTTATATATATATATGTGTGTGTGTGTGTGTGTATATATATATATATATATATGTAGAGAGAGAGAGAGAGAATCTTCCATCTGCTGGTTCACTCTCCAAATGGCCACAACAGCTGGAACTGAGCTGATCCAAAGCCAGGAGATTCTTCCAGGTTGCCCATGTAGGTGCAGGGGCCCAAGGACTTGTGCCATCTTGTACTGCTTTCCCAGGCAAGAGCAGAGAGCTTGATGGGAAATGGAGTAGCCCGGACTTGAACTGGCACCCATATGGGACGCTGGCACCTCAAGCAGAGGCTTAGCTCACTACACCACAGCCTTGGCCTATTTTTTCTTTCAGGAAATGTCTGTTCAAGTGTGGGCGCTATGGTATAGCAGGTTAAGCTGCCACCTGTAGTGCTGGCATACCATTTCTCACCAGGCTGCTCCACTTCTGGTCTAGCTCCCTGCTAATGTGCCTGGGAAAGCAGTGGAGGATGGCCCAAGTGCTTGGGCCCCTGTACCCTTATGGGAGACCCAGATGTGAAGCTCTTGGCTTCTGGCTTTGGCCTGGCCCAGCCCTGGCCACTGTGGCCATTTGGGGAATAACCCAGAAGATGAAAGACTTCTCTCTACCTCTGCCTCTCCCATTCTGTAACTCTGTCTTTCAAATAAAAAAAAAAAAAAAAAACACCACAAATAAAATACAAAAAAAAAAAATGAAGAAATGTCTATTCAAATCATTTGCCCAGTTTTAAATCCAATTATTGGTTTTGATTGTTTGCTTGCTTTTGAGGTATACTTTTATGTATTCTGGACATTAATCCATTTTCAGTTAATAGTTACCAAATTTTTCTCCCATTTTAAAGGTTGTCTCTTCATTCTGTTGATGTATCCCTTTTTTGTGCCGAAGATTTCAGTTTGATTTAATCCCATTGATTGTTTTTGCTTTTGAGATCTTATTAAAAAATACCTGCCCTCAGGGCCTGCTCTGTGTCATAATAGATAAAGCCACTGACTGCAGTGCCAGGATCTCATGTAGATGCCGGTTCAAGTCCCGGCTGCTACACTTCCCATCTAGCTCTCTGCTTTGGCCTCGAAAGCAGTGGAGGATGGTCCAAAGCCTAGGGCCCCTGTACCTGCATGGTAGATACAGAAGAAACTCCTGGCTCCTGGCTTCAGATCAGTGCAGCTCTGCCATTGTGGCCATCTGGGAGTGAACCAGTAGATGGAAGACCTTTCTCTCTCTTTGCCTCTCTGTAACTCTGCCTTTCAAATTAAGTAATTTTTAAAAACTACTTGCCCAGATCAATGTCCTGAGTGTTTTTTTTTTATTTAATGAATATAAATTTCCAAAGTACAGAATATGGATTACAATGGCTTCCCCCCCATAATGTCCCTCCAACCCGCAACCCTCCCCTTATCCACTCCCTCTCCCCTTCAATTCACATCAAGATTCATTTTCAATTCTCTTTATATACAGAAGATCAGTTTAGCATACATTAAGTAAAGATTTCAACAGTTTGCTCCCACACAGAAACATAAAGGGAAAAATACTGTTTGAGTACTAGTTATAGCATTAAATCTCAATGTACAGCACACTAAGGACAAAGATCCTACATGAGGAGTAAGTGCACAGTGACTCCTGTTGTTGACTTAACAAATTGACACTCTCATTTATGGCATCAGTAATCACCCTAGGCTCTTGTCATGAGCTGCCAAGGCTATGGAAGCCCTCTGAGTTCACTGACTCTGATCATATTTAGACAAGGTCATAGTCAAAGTGGAAGTTCTCTCCTCCCTTCAGAGAAAGGTACCTCCTTCTTTGATGACCCATTCTTTCCACTGGGATCTCACCCGTGGAGATCTTTCATTTAGTTTTTTTTTTCCCCCAGACTGTCTTGGCTTTCCATGCCTGAAATACTCTCATGGGCATTTCAGCCAGATCCGCATGCCTTAAGGGCTGATCCTGAGGCCAGAGTGCTGTTAGGACATTTGCCATTCTATGGGTCTGCTGTGTATCTCACTTCCCATGTTGGACCATTCTCTCCCTTTTTGATTCTATCAGCTAGTATTTGCAGACACTATTCTTGTTTATGTGATCCCTTTGGTTCTTAGTCCTATGATTTTGATCAATTGTGAACAGAAATTGATCACTGGGACTAGTGAGATGGCATTGGTACATGCCACCTCGATGGGATTGAATTTGAATCCTCTGGTATGTTTCTAACTCCACCGTTTGAGGCAAGTCAGCTTGAGCATGTCCCGAATTGCACATCTCTTCCCTCTCTTCTGAGTGTTTTTTTAAAAGGTTTATTTTATTTATTTGAAAGATAGAGTTACAGAGAGAGGTAGAAACAGAGAGAGAGGTCTTCCATTCGCTGGTTCACTCCCCAGATGGCCGCAACGGCCGGAGCTGAGCCAATCTGAAGCCAGGAGCCAGGAGCTTCTTCTTAGTCTCCCACAAGGGTGCAAGGGCCCAAGGACCCAGGCCATCTTATACTGCTTTCCCAAGCCATAGCAGAGAGCTGGATAGGAAGAGGAGCATCCAGGACTAGAACCAGCGCCCATATAGGATGCAGGTGCTTTAGCCCAGGGCATTAACCCACTGCACCACAGCGCTAGTCCCTGAAGTGTTTTTTTAATAGAGATTTTATTTTATCTATTTGAAATACAGAATTACAGGGGCCAGCACTGTGCCGTAGCCAGTAAAGCTGCCCCCTGCAGTGTCGGCATCCCACATGGGCACCTATTTCTCTCTCTCTGCCTCTCCTCCTCTCTCTGTGAAACTCTGATTTTCAAATAAAATAAATAAATCTTTAAAAAAAGACAGAATTACAGAGAGAGAGTGGGAGAGATAAAGGTCTTCCATCTGCTGGTTCATTCCCCCAAATGGCCGCAATGGCAGGGAATGGGCCAGGCTGGAGCCATGAACTTCATCCTGGTCTCCCATGTGGGTGGCAGGGGTCCAAGCTCCTGGGTCGTCCTTAGCTGCTTTTCCATGGGCACTAGCAGACAGCTGGATCAGAAGTAGAGCAGTGGCCAGGGCTATGGCATAGCAAGTAAAGCTTCTGCCTGCAGTGCCAGCATCCCATACGGGCGTCAGTTCAAGTCCCACCTGCTCCAATTCCAGTCCAGCTCTCTGTTATAGCCTGGGAAAGCAATGGAAGATGGCCCACGTCCTTAAGCCCTTGCACCCACGTGGGAGACTCAGAGGATGCTCCTGGCTTTGGATTGGCGCAGCTCTGCCCATTGCAGCCATCTGGGGAGTAAACCAGCAGATGGAGGACCTCTCTCTCTGTCTCTGCCTCTTTGTAACTCTGCCTTTCAAATAAATAGATAAATCCTAAAAAAAAAGATGTAGAGCAGCCAGGAATTGAACAGACACCCATATGGGATGCAAGCAGCAGCTTCAACCTATTAAACCAAAAATCAGACCCCAAAGTATTTGACTTTTAAATATGGCTAATATATGTAATGATAAGAAGTCAAATTAAGGAAAAATCACTAGTTCTTCCTATGTACATATGTGTGCATGTGCATCTCTCTGTGTGTGTGTATGTTGCATCTGATATATTTTCATTTAACCTTACCATAATTTTTTCAAACATGTAGTTTTAATATGGGGTAATGACTATTGAAAAAGAGAGAAAAGAATAAATATACTGGTATATTATAAAAGGGATTAGAGGAAAGAAAATTTTTGGATAGCTTTTAATTGAAATAGCCTCTGTTTAGTATATTATTCTATTAAGTTTACATAGCAAAAATGCCATACCTCTGCTAACCTGAATGTTTGCTAAGGATTTTGCTGTTTCATCTCTAGCTGTCTAAAGAGGGCAGCAAAGAGCTTCAGTTCTAAGACTAGCAGGTTGGGTTCACAAGTTTCAAGGGCTTTTGGATTCAGCATCACTTGGAACACTGAGAAACATGTCAAAGACAAGGTGCAGTTTGTTAAACTTACATGTGACTGTTACTTGCCACAGGTGGAAGACAGCAGGGGGAACCCAGGGGTCAGAATCAGCTACTTGACTGCGATCAACTGAAGGCAGCAAATCAGTGCATTCAATGTACTGATCATTTCATTGAAACTGCTCCAAAGCTTGGTACTACAAAAAAACTGTTTTACTGATATATTATAAAATAAAAGGTTCTTAGATTCTCATAAATACAGACAATGGTGTTTTATCAAATTACAAATTGATCACTTTTCAATTTTTATTCAAGAGACATATTGGCAGACTAAAAGGGAGAGACAAGATAGAGTGCACTCCAGTCTCTGGTTCTCTCCCCAGATGCCCACAATAGCTCTCATGTTGGTATGAAACTAGAAGCTGGAAACCCACCAGATCTCCCATGTCTGTGGCAGAGACCCAATCACTTGACCCAATCTCCTGCTGGCCCCTATTAGCAGGAAGCTGGAATTGGGAGATGGAACTGAACCCAGGCACTCTGATGGGCCTGCTGGCATCTCAACTGGCATCTTATGCACCAGACCAAACACTCGCCCCTAAACTGGTAACCATTACTGAGTAGTGGACCAAGGCAAATAATACAATAATTTAACGTGGGTTTAATTTTAGGAGCTTTCCCTCTAAGGTAGCTCTATAATTCTAGACTATATTCATCAGTTGTTATGAGATAATAAAATCCAAACTATATGTAAGAGTCCACTAGCCCACCTATTTCCCAGGTAGTAGTAATTCATGGTCCCAGATTGAGTTCTGGGTCTGAGGTGGAGTTTGCTTTGTAGGAGATGTATTAAGATACACCCTTGGAATCAACACTTGTGAAAGGAAAGGAAAAAAGACTAGGCAGAGGGAAAGGACAAACTGTGGGGAAGGTGTGGCCCACAGGTCACATAAGACCTATATAAGGGCCAGTGCCGCGGCTCAATAGGCGAATCCTCCGCCTGCAGTGCTGGGGCACAGGGTTCTAGTCCCAGTCAGGGCACTGGATCCTGTCCCGGTTGCTCCTCTTCCAGTCCAGCTCTCTGCTGTGGCCTGGGAGTGCAGTGGAGGATGGCCCAAGTGCTTGGGCCCTGCACCCGCATGGGAGACCAGGAGAAGCACCTGGATCCTGCCTTCAGATCAGCGCAGTGCGCTGGCCACAGCACGCTGGCCACAGTACGCTGGCCACAGTGGCCATTGGAGGGTGAACCAACGGTAAAGGAAGACTTTTCTCCCTGTCTCTCTCTCTCACTGTCCACTCTTGCCTGTCAAAAAAAAAAAAAAAAAAAAACCTGTATAATCATTTGATCTGATCCCTGCCAAGGCAACTGCAAGCAACTCAAAATCCAGTAACTTTATAGAGGCTAATTTTTAAGTTGATAATTTTGTATGGCCGGAGAGTCACATTATAAATATCCAGATTGCCCTACCTCTGCAAGTGCATAGCCAACCCAAGATGCTCTGGACTTACAAAGGCCCTGCGGAGTCTTCCTAAATCAGGCTTAGCCTTTACACTCCCATCTGGGTCAGTCAGTGGATGTGGGCTGCCCCCAGGAAGAGGTGTGGCCTTGGGCAGAGCAGTTCAGGCAATCTCTGCTGAGACAGCAAATTCTTTCTCATAGGCATAGGTGAAAGTCCACCATCACATTCATATATAATATAATAAAAATATCTTATACAAGATAAAAGAGGTGCTGTTTACATTTACTATCAGGTATTGTTAGCTTTTATAGTATTAACTTATTCATTTATATTTCATAAGAAGCTATTACATTGATAAGTCTGTTAGCTCCTCTAGATCCCAAGTTCATAGTGCGAAACAAATGAACCAAAAAACAAACAAAAAACACTGAAAGACAGAAGATAAAGCAACTTGGGGATTGCTTAATTGTACTTAAAAGAACAGTTTATAACACCTTCAGGAATTCATTTTTCAAAGAACCAATTTAGATGAGGACAACTGATGTGTTAATTTGAAACCATTCTAATCTCATTTAGGGAAGTCCTTGGAGAGCCAGTACTAAAGTAAGATCAAGAGCAGGGAGCAACAGGGAGTTGGTTTTGTTTTAAAATAAACAAAATTGCTCTGAGTACTATGGGAGAAATATATACTTATTGAAGGCATAGGGACAGAGAAGCATAAAGATGAAAATTAAAATCACCAATCATTTCCATAATCACTCATCTCAGAGAAAACCACTAATAGTGTTTTCATTTTCCTTTCAATCAGTTTTCTCTACAAATGTTAAGTTTTGATTCAGACTTTCTTGTTTATACAGTTTTTTTTTTTCTATTCCATTAAAAATTATTGCCAGGAAAACATGTATCATCTACTGTAGGTTACTCCTCTTATTTTGCATCAGAGCATTATCACCATGACAAGATAAGAATTGCTAAACTGTATTGCATGTATAAAGTTTTTTGGGCGGAGGAAGTCCACGAAATCGAATTGCTAGGTCAAAGAAAAATATTTTAGGTTCTCAGTAAACTGCCAAATTGGAATCCAAAATATTATGCATCAATTTACATTGCCTCTGGCAGTATTTATATCATTTCCAACAGTTCTTACAAAATTTTAAAAGGAAGAGAATATTATTTCATTCTATTCTAATTTTTTATTCAATAAGTATTAGGTAAGACTAATCTCTTTTGTTCAGTTCCTGTCTCTTTTCTGCAAATTATCACTATGACAGAGTATTTTTTAAACAATGGTTTAAGTGTATTAAATATATTTTTAATGTATAGAGGATATATTTTTATACAATAAGGACATTGTGTTGTAATTATTTGCAACATGTTTTCTTCATTTCCATAATTACTTTCTAAACTATCTTGTTCGTGTATAAATTAATTCAAACAGGCTAGAGCCTGCCTTGTGCACATTGTGGTGCAGTGGGTTAAGCTGATATCTGGGACTCTGTCATCCCATATAAACACTGGTTCGAATCCTGGCTGCTCTGCTTCTAATCCAGCTCACTGCAAATGCACCTGGGAAAGCAGCAGAAGGTGGCCTGAATAGGGCCCCTGTCATCCAGGTGGTAGACCCAGATGGAGTTCCAGGATCTTGGCTTCAGCCATCTGGGGAGTGAGTCATTTGGGGAGTGAGCTCTGTCTCTCTCATTCTAACTCCCTTCCTCTCTCTGTAATTCTGCCTTTCAAATAAAAAAAAAATCTGAAAAAAAAATGAATTCAAGCCTGCAATCCTTACCTTTATGACTTCTTTGGTAAGAAGAAATTGGTTGTAGTGATTTTTTTTTTTTTTTTTTTTGACAGGCAGAGTTAGACAGTGAAAGAGAGAGACAGAGAGAAAGGTCTTCCTTTTCCGTTGGTTCACCCCCTAAATGGCCTCTATGGCTGTTGTGCTGCGGCTGGCGCACTGCGCTGATCCGAAGCCAGGAGCCTGGTGCTTCCTCCTGGTCTCCCATGCGGGTGCAGGGCCCAAGCACTTGGACCATCCTCCACTGCCCTCCCATGCCATAGCAGAGAGCTGGACTGGAAGAGGAGCAACCGGGACAGAATCCGGTGCCCAAACCAGGACTAGAACCCGGTGTGCCGGTGCCGCAGGTGGAGGATTAGCCAAGTGAGCTGCGGCGCCGGCCGGTTGTAGTGATTTTTAAGAATATTCTCTAATATGTATTTTATTTTGTTATTTACCAAAAGTAAGGATATAAGTGTTTTTCTAATTAAGTAGTACCTCAAATTGCTTTTCAGAGAAGCATTCAAACTTTTTTGGTCGCCATATTTAGTAAAAAAAATGCATTTCATATAACAATTCAGAATACACAAGTCACACATGTACTTTTACACATGTACCTATAACTGAAATGAAAATGTCAAGATGAAATATTATGCTTCATGTGTGTTTGATGAATATCATATTTTCTAGTCTAGTCTAATTTAGTTCATTCCATGTCATTCCATTCTGTTCCATTCCATTCTATTCAATTTTAAAAACTGTAGTCCTCAGAATTGATTTAGAAATTTAATAATACTTTTACCTACTCTTGGGGAAATATGAATTCTTGCTTGATTATCTGTATTTTGTTTTATATTGAGTTCTTATATTCTAGCGTGCATTTCAAAAACATATGTTCTAGTCTTGTTTATGTGATCCCTTTGACTCTTAGTCCTATCATTATGATCAATTGTGAACAGAAATTGATCACTTGGACTAGTGAGATGGGATTGGTACATGCCACCTTGATGGGATTGAATTGGAATCCCCTGGTAAACAAGACTAGTGTCTGCAAATACTAACCGATAGAATAAAAAAGGGAGAGAACAATCCAACATGGGAAGCGAGATACACAGCAGACTCAAAGAATGGCAGATGTCCTAAACAGCACTCTGGCCTCAGAATCAGCCCTTAAGGCATGTGGATCTGGCTGAAAAGCCCATGAGAGTATTTCAGGCATGGAAAGCCAAAACACTCTGGCAAAAAAAAAAAAAAAAAAAAAAAAAAAATTGACCTAAATGAAAGATCTCTGCGAATGAGATCCCAGTGGAAAGAATGGGTCATCAAAGAAGGAGGTACCTTTCTCTGAAGGGAGGAGAGAACTTCCACTTTGACTACGACCTTGTCTAAATATGATCAGAGTTGGTGAACTCAAAAGGCTTCCATAGCCTTGACAACTCATGACAAGAGCCTAGGGTGATTACTGATGCCATAAACAAGAGTGTCAATTTGTTAAGTCAACAACAGGAGTCACTGTGCACTTACTCCTCATGTAGGATCTCTGTTCTTAATGTGCTGTACATTGTGATTTAATGCTCTAACTAGTACTCAAACAATATTTTTCACTTTGTGTTTCTATGTGGGTGCAAACTGTTGAAATCTTTACTTAATATATGCTAAACTGATCTTCTGTATATAAAGAGAATTGAAAAATGAATCTTGATGTGAATGGAAGGGGAGAGGGAGCGGGAAAGGGGAGGGTTGCGGGTGGGAGGGAAGTTGTGGGGGTAGGAAGACACTGTAATCCATAAGCTGTACTTTGGAAATTTATATTCATTAAATAAAAATTAAAAAAAACGTATGTTCTGTTCTATACTGTTGATTTTATATAAAAATATAGCATTTTGATTGTTTTAACTTCATAATATGCTTTAGTATTTCGTAGGAATAGTTTTTTCTGTAGTAAATTTTCAGGTTTATCAAATCAGTCTTATATGTTTATTGAGGGTACTTCAGAAAGCTCATGGAAACTTCATCATATCCTTTAATTTCACTGTTCCATGGATTTTTTTATATAAGAAAGAAGTTATGGCATAAATTAATTTGAAAAACTGTAGTCATTTTTCCTATGAGGAAGCATGATATGCTTTACCACTTCTTTGAGTATTATTTGATATTTCTCAATAAATATCTTATATATTTATCAGTAAACTCATTTCTTATTTAGAATTTTTATTGCTATTACAAATAATTTTTATTGCTATTTCTATTTTCTAATAGGTGATTCAAACTAAGAAAAATAATGATTGAAGCTTATAATAAAGTTCTAATAGTTTATTTTCGTTATTTTAAGGTACATCATTGTATCTATAAATAATGATAATCATAACAGCTAATTTCTATTTAACATTCACTGAAAACTCATGCATATTCTAAGCCCTTTGCAGTATTGTCTTTGAACCAATTAATATCACATTCCCTGTATAAGGAAACACTTCAATCCTGGTTTTATTTTCTGCCTTCTGATAATTTTATTCTGTTGCTTTTGTGCAGTATAAACAGTTTCTAGAAATTTATGAACTATCAGAGATGATAGGTGGCATTGTATTTCTGTTCTTAATTTGAATGCCTTTTATGCTTTACTGTTAAAAATGTTTATTGGTTACAAATATATACTATTTAGTATGTTAGATAAATGTCTTTTAATTCAAATTTGTTGAATTTGTGAAATAAATAATAAGTGTAGATTTGCAGAGCAAAAATTCAACTACTGTGATAATTATATGATATTTCTAAGTTGAACTATTGGCATGAGATATTAATACATTTTATAACACTAATTTTACAATTTCCATTTGTTTCTCCACATGTCTGAAAATTATGATATCACATTCTAATAGAGTTAAAACTTCTCCTTGATTAAAAATTATCTACTCATCTTTCATCTGCATTTATTCAAAGAGGTAATTTCATTTACTGAGTTTCTCCTTGTTTGAGGGTTCAAGGCTATGACTATAACCAACAAATCATGCTTCCTGAGTTCCAGAATGTCAAAAAAAAAAAAACAAATAAATATGAAGATATCAAAACTGAAATAGTTATCTTTTGTAGTTTAACAACCACATTGTTGATATTTATCTTCATATATCCTTTTATGACATTTTCCATAACTCAATTGTCTTGCTTTCACGTGTCCATAAGTACTGTAATTAAATTCAAACATTTTGCTTTCCTGATCCTTTCCCTTGCTTGCCCTCTACCAAGGTGGATTAGAGAACAGATCAAGTTTAAGCAAGAATTAAATTTTGATGGTTGAATAGCTGACAGGTGGTTTAGAAGCAGAAACTGTACTTCTATATAAATTCCCAGGACATGATTGCTTAAGGCCTTATATTCAAAGGCACAAGGCCTTGTATTCAAGGTAGGCAATACGGTGCAGTGGGTCAAGTCTCTGCCTTCAACACCAGCATCCTTTATGAGCACTGGTTCAAACCTTTGCTGCTCCACTTTCCATCCAGCTCTCTAATCATGCTTCTGGGAAAACAGAATATGGCTGAAGTACTTGGACTTCTGCCAATGGAGTTCCTGGTTCCTGGCTCCAGCCTGGCCCAGCCCTGATGTGCATTTGGGGAGTAAACCAGCAAATGGAAGATCTCTCTTTCTCTCTCTCTCTCTCTCTCTCTCTCTCTCTCTCTGTCTCTTTGTAACTCTGCCTTCATATTGATAAAATAAATCTGTAAAAGAAAATATGAACCATCTCAAGCAGCCTAAGCCTAATTGCTTTGGGATACATATGTTCAAATTGACAAATGTCGTCAGGCATTTGCGAATCTGTGGAACTAGTGGTGGTTTAGAACCCCTTCAAAAAAAGAAACTACTTCCGGCTCTTGCTTAATTTTAAGAGAGATCAATAAAGTAAATAAAAGGTGAATTCTTTATTTTCTATCTATACTTACTAAATGCAAGCATCACAAAAAGTGTTAACCATAGACATATAACTATAGATTATATATTTCTTACATTTATTTGTATATTCCATTGAATTTAAGGGATGTCAAGGTGACTCACAGCATCATTATTGTCAAATTGACAATTATGTTGTGATAGAGCTTAAGCTGGGTCCCTAAAATATGGATATGCTGAATTGCTAATCCCTAAGATTTTAGCATGTGATCTTTGGAAATAAGGTCATTGCAGAAACAGCTAATAAGATGAGGTCATAGTAAGATTGCCTCCTAATTCAATAGGACTTATGTTCTAATAACAAGGAATGACTTGGACACAGACACACACATAAAGAATGCCCCATGAAGATTGTAGTTATGCTGCCACCAGACAAGGAGCAACCAGAAATGAGAAGAGAGAACTGGGACAGGTCTTTCCCAGTGCCTCGTGAGGAACATATTAAAGCTGTTCCCTTGTGTCAGATTTCTGTCCTCTTGAGTTATGAGATAATGCACTGCTGTCTTCCTACGCCACCTAGTGTGTGGTGGTTTGTTATTCCAACCCCTGGGAAAGAATACATAATTTAGTTGTATCCAATAAGTCTATTGGTTTTACTCTTTAAAAACAGACATAAAATTTATAGTGGTTTATAATTGATACTGTAAATGAGTATCCCGTAAAATAAATTTTAAGTAATTGTTTTGTAATCACAACACAATATAAATGTTAGGCTACTAAGAAAAATGGCTAATGGAATGAGTACACTCTATATCATTTTTGTTTTAAGTAATACTCATTTTCTTTCATGGAGTTTTATTTTAATTAAGGATCAAATTGTTCAAAACATTCCCTACAAACCCCTTATCCCAGTTGAGCTGCTGATGAATTTGAATATTCTAAGTGGTACAATTTTTAAAATCTCAGTGGTATTTTTTACATTCATGATTATTCTTCTTAGACAAGGGTTATTGAATTAAGTGAGCTATGAAATAGTTAGCTATAATTGTATGCATTTATAACAATGAACATTAAGCCCCCCTTTTATCTAGAAGTTTAAAAAGCAGTATGCTGTAGATAATCAAATATTTTGAGTAACAATACTTACAACATTATTATACATAAATTATGAGCACTATAAAGTAAATTTTAATATATTTTATTTTATATATTTTTTCCACAGGCAGAGTTAGACAGTGAGAGAGACAGAGAGAGAGGTCTTCCTTCCATTGTTCCACCCCCCAAATGGCCATTACAGCCTGCACACGCTCCGATCCAAAGTCAGGAGCCAGGTGCTTCCTCCTGGTCTCCCATGGGGTGCAGGGCCCAAGCACTTGGGCCATCCTCCACTGCCTTCCCGGGGCCACAGCAGAGAGCTGGACTGGAAGAGGAGCGACTGGGACAGAACCGGTGCCCAACCAGGACTAGAACCCGAGGTGCTGGTGCCACAGGCAGAGGATTAGCTTAGTAAGTTGCAGCGCCTGCCTTATTTTCTATTTTTTCAAGATTTATTTATTTATTTGAAAGGCAGAGTTTCAAAGAGAGAGAAAGAGAAACAGACAGAGATCTTCCATCCACTAATTTACTCCCCAAATGGCCACAATAGCAGGGCTGGGCCAGGAGCTTCTTCTCATCTCCTGTGTTTGATCAGGGACCCAAGCACTTGGGCCATCCTCCCAGAGAACTGAATTGAAAGTAGAGCAGCCAGAACTTGGAACAGGTGCTCATGTGGGATGCCTGTGCTGCAGGCCATGGATTTAACCACTGTACCACAACACTGGCCCCTTTATTTAATTTTAGAATATATATGGGAACATATAGTATCTTAAAATCACCATTATTCTTCGATAACTTTGATGGTGTGTAGGGTGACTTATTTGCTTAGCCTCTTCAGTTATCTAAACTTTGTGTGAAATGTAGTTCTGTTTTAGTTAGTAATTGTGACAGTAATTGAATTTTTTAAAAGATTTTATTTGTTTATTTGAGAGGTAGAGTTATAGAGAGTGAGAAGGAGAGAGAGAGAGAAAGGTCTTCCTTCTATTGGTTGACCCCCCAAATGGCCACAATCTGAAGCCAGGAGCCAGGTGCTTCTTCCCGGTCTCCCACATGGGTGCAGGGGCCCAAGCACTTGGGCCATCTTCTACTGCTTTCCCAGGCCAGAGCAGAGAGCTGGGTTGGAAGAGGAGTATCCAGGACTAGAACCAGCGCTCATATGGGATGCCGGAGCCACAGGTGGAGGATTAACCCACTGCATCACAGCGCCGTCCCTGACAGTAATTGAATTTTGAAAAAGCACCAATTGAAACCAAATCATAATCGTCTTCATAGAGTGAGCTCTTAAGCACTGAAAGTAGAAATATAATAATTATAAATAATTCCTTCCCAATACTTCCCAAGGAACAAGCATTTGTCCTGCACAATTTTTTGTTGAATTAAACCACCACAGGTCTCTAAAATATTTTGTAGATTTTGTGGCTGAATACTTTGTCTATTAATTTTAATATTCATTAAATATTCAGCCATAAATCCATTAAACATAAAGTATGATGCTTTTATTAAACTGTTTACTTTTTTGAGCACATAGAAGTAAAACAATATAAAATGTTCCCCTCCAAGGGTACTCTGGCTGGGTGTTTGAAAGCTGGCAGCCTGCACTCGATGTTGGATGTGACCAAGGACAAGATAGAGGCTACCCGCCCACCAGGGAGACTGTGTCTTTTCTGTCTCCTGTGCAAAAGTTAAATGCTGTTCAACAGTCTCCATGCTAATACAAACCTTAAAGTCTATAGGGTTAGGTATTTAGAGCTATCATATTACAAAATGCTAAAACTACAGTAATTTTTGGAGACCAGTTGCCCTGGATACCAAAACTAATTTTAAAGAGACTTGAAGAGAACTTCTTTTCCTAATTCCCTTATTCACATGCACATTTCAAACTTCTTTTTCTCAAGAAATTAATGAATATCCACAGTAACTGTGAAAATGCTCCAACTCACAGGAAGAACCCTGAGGAATATTGACTTATAAGGAGGGAGAGCTGCAGAGGAGCTCAAAGGGACCAGCACTGGGGAGGAAAGCAAAACCCAGGTAAAGCTCATGTGGTATCAGTGATGCAAAGAGAGGATAGCTTTCAAGAAGGGAGGGACCATTCTGCCATGGAGGTGAAATACTGGGCAAGGGCCCAACCATGTATGCTAATACCACTAGTTAAAGATCAATTGCATATTTTGTTGAACTATCACCCTTATGTGCCTAATGAGAAAAAGGAGCTACAATGAAAAAAGGCTTTTAAGAAGTTAGCAGTTAAGTAGAAGGAAGGTAGTCTGACAATCAAGACATGTATATATGAAGGAGAGGTTTCACTTTCTTGGCCTTGGTAGAGATTTTGTCTTTTTTTTTTCTGGTTTTGCTTTGTGTTTTGATTTAGCTCACACTTATTTTGTTTCAGAGGGAAAGAGGTGACTATGTCAGCATGGATAGAGAAGTATAGAGAGGAAGGAATTGAAGAGGAAGGAGAGAGAGTGAAAAAGGATAGAAAGGCCTCTTTCAAGGGTTCTGATATAAAATAACTATGAATAAGAAACCAAAACAAAAAAAAAAAGGATGACAGGGATTTTTCTCAGAAACTCTTAAATCTTGTTTCAGGAGCCTCAATTGCATGGCCCTTCCCAAGATTCTGGAACTAATTTGTATTCCTTTTTTCTTTGAAGAGCAACCCCATTGTATAAACTGAGACCCTAGATGCACATGTACGATGAGGTATTAAATAAGAACAGCAACTACAAAAAAGTAAAGAATGTATATATATATATATATATATATACACTCTGATATATATATATATAGCAACTACAAAAAAGTAAAGAATGTGTATATATATATATATACACTCTGATATATATATATATATATATATATATATATATCAGAGTATATATCTCAGAGCTGTTCAAAGCCTGTGAATCATCAGGAATGCTGGGCAAAACACAGAGCTCTGAACAGTATTATACCTTCATGTAACTGATGACTTCCCAAGACCACAGGCTGTTGGTGGTTGAGTTGATACTTTTCATAAACTATGACTTTCTCTCTTTCATGCTCTTTTTATAAGCTTAGCCTCTATTATTTGTATTATCAGAAAACTTATACCTATCCATTTTAGGTCTATTTAAAAAAATAATATTATTGATTCCTGAGAGCCAAATGCAAATTTTGAGAAATTTTAATTGAACTATTCAATATCATTTTCACTTTCTAAGGATAAGACGTTTCCCTTTCCCTTGCATGTTTAGTTTTTCAATAGAGACTTTGAAGAATTTTAGGTAGCATACCCCATATTCAGAATAGATTGTTTTCTATGGTGCACAACAGATTATCACAAAGATAGAAGTTTAAAACAACATAAATTTATGATTTCATGATCTCCATGGGTCAACTCTCTATGTACCAATTAGCTAAGTACTGTGCTCAGGATCTACTCATACTAAAATCCAAGTGTTGGCCATAGCTTTGATCTCATCTATAGGTTTCCATTTAAATTCGCCTTTTGTTGATGGAATTTCATTCCTTCTGGTTGTGAAACTTGGGTTCCTGGCTTCTTATTAGTTGTCAGTCAGGAGGCATTCTCAATTCTAAGAGTCTGGCCCTAGTCTCTGGCAAGTGTCTCCACAGTGTGGCAATTTTCTTCTTGGAGCTGGAGAGAAGCTCTCTTTTGAATGGGCTAGGTCAGAGTCTTATACTAGGTAACATAACCAGGGAATGACTCCCTCTTTTATTATCTGGTTATCTGATTTTGGAAGTGACTGTTCTATCATATTCACAGTCCCATTCACATTCAAAGGGTGGGGAGCAAACAAGGTTTGTACTACAGGGGTGGGCATGTTGCAGCCATTCTAGAATTTGGCCTACCATATGCAAGCATAGCTGAAAAAATTACCTGTATATTTTATTCTCGATGAAACCTCAGTGTTTTCTAATAAATTTATCTAAAGATGTTGTAGCTGTTCAAACCCACAAAGGTTTTCCCCTGGGTGTTTGTGTTAACTGTGTTCCTACAATCAAGCAGGAATGCAGGACAAGCCTTACATTCTTGGTAAAAAACAATGAGTTTTTTTTGTCTATTTTTGATGTGACTGTAATTACTCCTTTGCTAATGTTTCTGCTCAATTTTAGAAAATCTGTAATAACTTTCCTTTTGGAAATTATTATCCTTTGAATATGTATATTTCCATAAATATTCATCTTTGCTTTGTAAAAGTAAACTAAGATCCTGTCTGACAGTTGAACAGGACATGAGTTTATAATTTGGTATTGTGTTCTATGTTTTTCAAAAGCTGTGACTATATAATAAAGATTAAAACACTCCAGGGAGTATGTGTCTGTGGCACTTGTAGGTGTTAATTATGTTGTCGGCTGGAATAGTGAAAATCTAACCTTCTGAACTTGGGTTTTGGCAGATTGGCCAAGGATCTGATTTTTTAAAAATCTATTGTTATTATAATGTAATTGTTTGTAGTCCTAAGTATCTTTGCTCTTTTAGACTTTTTAAAATTCTTTTAAAAATGGAAATGAAGGTTGAATCAGACTCCCCGGTTTGCATCCCAGAACTGCCTGGCTTAGCAGATTTACTAGAGAGTTGTTTGAAAGCTGAGTGGTGTGAGCTGGGTGCTTAACGGGTGTCTGGGGCTTTGATCACAGAGGGTAAGCCTTCAAAAGTCAGAGGATCTCTATTAATACAGGGCACATTAAAAAGCTGTGGGTTTGCCTTTGGCACTTAAAGGTGTTAATCTACTTCAGTACTCACCAGCAAATATGTCCATCAGTTAAGCTTAAATGTACTGAGAATTTAAAAGAGAAAAAAAAAAAAAAACTTAAGGAAATTGGTCCTCCTAATGCTTTGTAAAAACTGTGAGATACTGTTAAGTGTGTAAATATTTATTGTGACTATGACTGAAATATGAGTCTCCACCTGACTTCTTAAACTTCTAATTTCTAGAAACAGAAGAGCTTTTTTAATGTGGGAAATTTACTAGTTAATATTTTCAAAAAAGGAAAATTTAACAATTTAACACCAAACTTAGATGGGCTTACTAATGTCCTAGTATGGTTTTGAAAGAGTTCAGGCACAAGAAGAAGCAACACTTTATTTCTTATCCTAAATGGATGATATCCAATGTTAAGATTCAGAGTTCCTCTGATCTGCATATTGCAACCAAGTGGTCTTTTCACAATATCAGTTTGGTTTTTTTTTTTTTTTTTTTTTTTTTTTTGATAGGCAGAGTGGACAGTGAGAGAGAGATAGAGAGAAGGGTCTTCCTTTGCCGTTGGTTCACCCTCCAATGGCCGCTGCGGCCAGCGCACTGCGCAGATCCGAAGGCAGGAGCTAGGTGCTTCTCCTGGTCTCCCATGGGCTGCAGGGCCCAAGTACTTGGGCCATCCTCCACTGCACTCCCGGGCCACAGCAGAGAGCTGGCCTGGAAGAGGGGCAACTGGGACAGAATCCGGCGCCCCTATCGGGACTAGAACCCCGTGCCCTGGGGCGGCAGGTGGAGGATTAGCCTATTGAGCCACGGCGCCAGCCCATCATATCAGTTTGATGCGTCTTCTCCCTTCTTTCCATTTGTTTTTTTTTTTTTTTTTTAGATTTTTATTTTTTTTTTCATTTGAGAAGCAAAGTTACAGAAAAAAAGAGAAAGAGATCTTCCATCTGCTGGTTTACTCCCCAGATAGCTACAATGGCTGGAGCTGGGCCAGACTGATGCCGGGAGTCAGGAGCTTATTCCGAGTCTCCCACATGAATGCAGGGGCCCAAGTACTTGGGCCAACCTCCACTGCTTTCCCAGACACATTAGAAGGGAGACGGTTTGTAATTGGATCAGCCCACATGGAATGTCGGGGTCATAGACAGTGGCTTTACCCACTATGCCACCATGCCAGCTCCCCATTTGTGGTTTTTTAAAAATGCATTATAATAGGATAAAGATTCAATCTTCAAGAAGACGTTTATGGTATTATTCACTTAGCCCTGTCCCTAACTCAGTCTAGCGATTATCTCATACCACTGACCTCTCTTTCTGCTGATTTCAGTCACTTTGACATTGGCTTTCTTTTAGTTCCTTGCAAAAGGTGTTTGCATTGCAACATGACTTTAGGAACAGCCTTACCCTCTGCCAAGAGCATAAGCCTCTCTGCTCCTCTCCTTGCCTTTTTGTAAAATCTCACCTTTGTCATTTCCTAGGGAAAATTTTTTTCCCAGATTGCTTCCCACCTATCCCACCTGTCCACTTAAATGAAGTTATTACCTGGGTTTATGGAACTACAGTTTTCAATTATTTCCAAGGAATTCCCTCAATTTGCAGTTTTACATTTACCAGGGGGACTATTTAATTTGTATCTGTCACATCCTCCCCCTACTATAGTAAACTCTGCATATCAGGGACTTGCTTTATATGTTTACCATTTGATCTCTAGAGCCTAGCAAAATTCTCAGCATATAAAAGGTCCTGAACAAATACAGGAAGACTTTAAAAGTTTTGTGGAAAACTGCCATTAAAAGATGGTTAGTTTGGCCGGCGCCTTGGCTCACTAGGGTAATCCTCCGCCCTAGGAACCGGCACCCTGGGTTCTAGTCCTGGTCAGGGTGCCGGATTCTGTCCCGGTTGCCCCTCTTCCAGGCCAATTCTCTGCTGTGGCTCGGGAGTGCAGTGGAGGATGGCCCAAGTACTTGCGCCCTGCACCTGCATGGGAGACCAGGAGGAAGAACCTGGCCCCTGGCTTCCGATCAGCGTGGTGTGCCGGCCGCGGCGGCCATTGGAGGGTGAACCAACGGCAAAAGGAAGACCTTTCTCTCTGTCTCTCTCTCTCACTGTCCACTCTGCCTGTCACCAAAAAAAAAAAAAAAAAAAAAGATGGTTAGTTTGATGCAAAAATTTTTGAAATCTATATATTGTTTTTAAATAACACATTTCCATGAACTTTTTAGAGACTCCACATACTTGTTAAATGAATACAGGAATGAATGAATAAATGAGTAGATAAGTGAAAGAATGTGTGAATTTGATTATTGATGACTTCAGAGCATTGATTATTTGTCAGTTGTATGCAACATCTGCAAACAACAAAGGTAGAACAAAGTCAGCAAACCCCCTGCCCCTTATCAGCAAGTTTGCCACATGGACCCATGCCTACCAACCAGCTATCATTGTCAAGGTTATTTTAATGTCTTAGAATGCACTTTATGAAAATTTTAATAAACCCTTAAAAACAAAGACAGATGATGGCCTGCACATATTATAGAGTATCAACACAGCTTCCATCCTTCCCATAGCTAGACCAAACATGAGGAAAAAAACAACAAAGCCTGAAAGGTCCCACAAAACAACATGAAACAAAACAGATATGAATGGGCAGAGCAGGTTAGTTTTGAGGTAACATTTAAAGAAGTCAGAGAGCATGGGCCATTCCAAACAGGAGGCAGTACATGAGAAGAAGGAACAACGACAGAAGAAACCACATAGCAAAAGTAATGCTGGCCAAGAGTGAGTGAAGAGACCAAATATTCAACAAGATTTGAGGTAGCCCAGGAAGAGTTTGTCATCTGTCTGTAAATTTCCTTTCTGCCTGACGTAATATTGCTGCCAACCTAACACTCTTCCATGTAGTTGGTGGTCTGGCATTTAAACCTTTCCCTGAAGGCACAAATGAAATTAAATGCAGCCATTAAAACACATTTTTCTTGAAAACAATAATGACGATAATGTGACTTGGTTTGACATTCTTTTAGGTAATGCTCTTACAATTTATTTCTGTTTTTACTGGCATTAGCAGAGACGCAATCTTCATAGACAGTCAAAACAAAATCAAATGTAATCAATTTGTAATAAAGTCACATTCTTTAACAGTCCACAAACGGAAGCTTGGTGTGAAAATGTCATCCAGAAAAGTTGATATTTTCAGCTTTCTTTTCTTTTTATCAAATGCTGAAAACTTTTTTGGATCATTGAGATCCAGTGATTATTTTTCATTGAATACTTTTGAAATTGCCTTTGAAAAGTACAAATGTAAACTTTATCAGATAGCAATGAACTGAAACTAACTTTCACCTGATAGAAGATATCCAAACAAACATTATCTACAACTTCTGACAGTGGTGAATGATCTATATAATTCCATTGCTTTATTAAGAATAATAAAATATTGAAGTTTTCAAAAAAAGAAGTGTATACTCCATATTAGAATGCAAAAGGAAAATACTTTTACAAGTGTTTGGAAGTTATTCGCACAATGACATATGAATAATTCTTTTATATTTCTTCCTTTAATGGAACTTTTCTAGTTCTTAATTATTCCCTTTTGGCATGGGAAATGACAGAACTTTAATATTTATATTTGATCATCAGTGAAAGGTGGCCTTGTATGTTTCTCATTTATCTGATACTTTGTCTAAACCCATCTGGGTCTATCTCTGCTTTGGTTCTTTCTTTCTTTCTTTCTTTCTTTCTTTCTTTCTTTCTTTCTTTCTTTCTTTCTCTTCCTCCTCCTTCTCTTCTTCCTCCTCTTCCTTCTTCTATAGATTTGTTTATTTGAAAGGCAGAGTTACAGAGAAAAAGAGGAAGAGAGAGACAGATCTTTCAGCCCCTGGTTCACTCCTCAAATGACTGAAAAGCAAGATCTGGATGAGGCTAAAGACAGGAGCCAGGAACTGCATCCTGGGGTCTCCCACATGGATAACAAGTGCCCAAGTACTTGATCCATATTCTCCTGCTTTCCTAGGAGCATTAGCAAAGGGGTTCACACGGGATGCTCACATTACAGCTGGTGGCTTAGCCCGCTGTACCACAACGTCTGCCCTGACTTTCCCTTCTTCAACCTGACCCCATTTAAAGTTAAATAACTGTGCCTCTGTTTCTTTAAATCCAGCCACACTTCCAGAGTGCTGAGGACAACCCAATCCCAGACTTCACTCCTAGCCACACCTCTGCTGAAGTCAGTCTCCTCCTACTGTTCCAACCATACTGGCCCTCCACCTAGCTGCATTTTCCTTCCTCTTCATTCAGTTAACTCTTAAGCTTAGATCTCCGTTTGGAGCTCATTGCACAAAGGCCTTTCCTGCTGCCTCTCTCTCTAGACTGCCCACACTGCTATGTGATTTCATGACTCTTGTAGGTTTTCCTTCAAAGAACTCAAGACAATTTGTAATTACTTTCTTGTAAAACTGTTTTATTATTGCATGCCCCCTGCTTAAGTTTTCTTCGCTCTTTTGTCAAATGCTGAAACCCTACTACCCCCCTCCCCACACCAGTGAGCACCAGGAAGGGAAGCCCCAGGTCTGATGCTGAGTCATGTTTCAGAATCTGGTGGGCAGTAGTGAGCAGGTGCTCAGTGTATGGCAGGATGAAATGCTTTGAGGGCATGAAATGTTAAATGGCTTGCAAATCTGACTACACTTAGAAGAACCAAATTTTTTAATCATATCTGAATTATTGAAAGCATTCCCAACTAATAGAATCTGGGTTCTCCCTATTGCTAGCGACTTGAAATGGCACATATAAACCCATTTGCATTTCCTTATAACAGGCGTTGGAGTTAAGCATTCTTCAGAGAACAAAACATTATTAAGTATTTAGAGAAAGAAAATATGACCCTTGCAAAAGAAACCCAGCTGCAAGATGTGAGTTGGAAATGAAACTATAAACTAATAAATGCTAACACAGAGAAAGGAACAACATAGCTTACTTATATGAAAGAGTTATAAATATTATGTTTATTACAATTCACATTCACATCAGAAAGTCAAAAAGTACAACAAAATGTACTTTCTTTCTCTTTGGCATAAAAATTAGGTTGGCAAGGCTATGTTTAGAGGACTACATTAAAATAACCAGGGAGCTTTGTAAAAAAAAATACATATTGTGGGATCTCCTGGGGATTACATTTAGAAGGATTGGGTAGTGCCTGGAAGTCTGTACATTCACAAATTACTCTAGTTTGAAAAGCATTTTGCATTGTCACTAATATACTAGTAATTGCTACAATCTATTGGATTTGTTTGTAGAAGGCATTTTATATACATTATGTTATTTAATCCTAAACCAAATGCATGAAAAATCAAGAAATATATGTTCCAGCCAATAAGAAACTTTCTTTAAAAAGCTGGTTTTTCTTCTTTAATAGCCTGTGAAGTACATACAGTTGCCATATTTGACTTAATCTATTTATATTTTATTCATATTAGTTTTTCTTTCTTTTTTTTTTTAATAGACCAAAAATGAAATGGCTAGGAATTCAGGCAGGGTTGTTCAGTGTGAAAAGGGGAAAAGCAGAACACAACTGGTTTGGGAAAGGTTGGAATGTTCCCAAATGGCTGCAACAACTAGATCTGGGACAGAAACCTGGAACTCCATTCTGGTCTCACATGGGTATAAGGAGCCCAAGCAACTGGGTCATCCTCTGCTGTCTCTTCAGGTGTATTAGCAGAGAACTGGACTGGAAGCAGAGCAGCCAGTACTGGAACCAGTACTCCAAAATGAAATGCCAGCGTCATAGGCAGTAGCTTAACCTGCTATGCCACAATCCTGGTCCCTTGATACATATTTGATAATACTATTTTAGGTTGAAGAATAACAGTTTAACACACATACACACACACACACACACACACCAACATACACACATGGAATCTTCAAAGAAGTCATGAAATTGTATATTATGAAAATCCCAACAAGGATTCCAATTTTTTGCACCAAAATATGCATATTTTAATTTTATTTTCCATTAACTTTTTGAAGTTCACTTGTATATAAAACTTGAAAAAATGCATGTATAACAAGCAATGATCTATTTTATATAAAAACAAACTCATTCTTGCCTGTAATGGCAGGTAACATTAACAGAGTTCTTACTAAGTACAAGGCACTGGGATAAGCACTTTACATTTTCTCACTTAATTCTTGTAACAATGCTCTGAGGCATAATTAGTTATAACACTATTATATTAGTAGTTCTCCACCCTTGTTTTGGTTGTTTTTGTTTGTTTTTAACCAATGAAGGCAATAAGAGTTAGATAGTTTTAGTAATATATCTAGGTCACCTCTGTAGTAACTGATGTAGCCAAGGCTGGAAGCAAGGTCAACCAAAGCCAACGTTGCTCTCTCAGCCCCAAGAGAGCATAAGTCACATCCCGCTTCTGCTCCTGTTGTGTACCCTTCAAAATTTTATCTACTACCACCTTTCTTCCTACTCAAGACCCTCCAAATACCTGCTTTTCTGTTTCTCAAACGTACCAAGTTCATTCTTTATTGTGCCTTCACATTTACTATGCTCATTCCTAGACTGTTGCATTCCCTAATATTTACCAGGTACCTGCTGGCCCAGAGCTCACCTAAGGGAAGTCTTCCCTCACTACCAAATCAAATCAATACTTACCTATTCCAACTCTCATCATTTCCATCATATTGCTATGTTTTCTTCAGACTACTTACCACAGTTTTTCAAATTATCCCGTGTATTTCTTTGGTTTTGAGTTTATTGTTTTTCCTCTCCTAACAGAATTTAAACTCTATCTAGGAAGGGTCCTTATGAGGGTACTTTAAAAAGTTTATGGATAAATGGAATTAAAAGATAAATTTATTTTGGTACAAAAAGTTTTGAAATCTATGCAGTTTTTTTCTTCCATATTTTCCACGAACTTTGTGAAGATTTTTATTTACACATGTATACTTGTTCTATAAATGACTAGATTTCCTGGACTTATCCAAAATTTGTGATGAATGCTAATGATACAAAGATGAATAAAGTAAGAAATGTTACATAAAGAAGTACATGATATAGTGATTGGAGATTTCAAAAGTAGCAAGAACGTTGTTTTGTCTCAGAGAAAATTTGTGGTTGAAATTAAATCTACACTGAATTTATCCTGCAATCAGAGATAGAGATGAAAATTTTCTCTTCAGTAAGCTTTAATACTTCCTCATTCATAAAGAATGTGGATGATCTGAGTGATCAGAGTTATGTGTGGGCTCAACCTTGTCTGCTCTACATAAACACCCAGAGAATGTTGTAAACCTGACAGGTTCCCAGACCCCCAGAAAGTCTGTCTGGGTTAGGGCCTGAGTCTGTGTGTTTTGAAAGCACTTCCCCACTGCCTGGAGTGTCTGATAGCCATCCATAATTGGGAACCACCAGAGAGGGATGCTGAAGTCAGGCAAAATCTTCTGTGTTCTGTGCTGGCAATGATTTTTGTTGCAAATAGCATATATTTGCCTAACTTGAATCTTAGAGCAAGAGTACTTTAATTTTAAGCAAACTATATCTTAAAATTGAAGCCTGTACTTTCTGAAACCATTTATTCAAACATTGATTTAGTTTTCGTTTTAAATCTTTCCTACCAACAAGCTCAAGGTGCTTTACAAACATTAACCACAGAAGAAACATGAATCTTGACAAAAACACTGTCAACCAGATAAATGTTTTTAGTAAATGAAAAAATATAATTCTGCCTCTCAAATTGAATTTCAAATGCTATTTCTGGTACCAGTGATGTGTAAATCTGTTTGTTGCTTTGCTAGTATTTCGCTTGTATTTGATACTCATACACACCTGCAGTCGAACACTCTCTTCTCTGTATAGTTCCTTTCTTCTTTTCTCTAAAATGAGAAATCACACATTGTATTTCAGTGCTTAAAGTAGAGGAAGGGTATTGGAGTGCCACTTTGCCAACATCACCCCCTTCTCCACCAAAGGATCTTCGTTTATTCCTTGTTGATTATCTCCAATCATCCTGTATCAGCTTCCTTAAATTTCCAAAGTAGGCCAAGCTTCAACCCCTGTTCTGTCACAAACAACACCAACACTGTTACCTTCAGATACATGAAGCTCTAGTAAACCATCTAAGAGAAAAGCTTATACTTTTTTTTTTCATTTTAAAGATTTATTTATTTAGAAGTCAGAGTTAGAGAGAGAGAGAGACAGAGACAGAGATCTTCCATTTGCTGGTTCACTCCCCAAATGGCCGCAATGGCTGGGGCTGGACTGGGCCAAAGTCAGAGGCTAGGCACTTCATCTGGGTCTCTCACATGAATGGCAGGGGCCCAAGTACTTGGGCCATCTGCTGCTGCTTTCCCAGACCATTAGAAGGGAGCTGGATTAAAAGTGGAGCAGCCCAAGACTCAAACGGGTACCCATGTGGAATGCCAGTTTCACAGGTGGCAGCTTCACACAGTATGCCACAGTGCTGCCTTGAGTTTGCATCTTTCTACCTCTGAGGTTCTTTGCACTTGAAACAGTTTTTCTGTTCAAGTCAGTAAGGAAACCACATCCAGATTTGTGTCTTATCCTTGCTTATACTTTTCTCTATCAAATTCACCTACCTTTTGTTAACATTCTGCTGAAGTCCAGAATTCAATTTAAGCTCCCCTTTAGAATAATTTTGGATAATAACTTTATTTAGAAATTAGTGGTTAAAAGTTGTTCAGTGTCCAGGAGACCTTGCATTGTATACCCACAGTCAAGTTCTTTGTGATGTTAGGACTTAATTTTAATCATAGAAATTCAAGCATTCATTTCCTCCTTTGTGCTCTCAGCATCTCTGAGAATTCTTAGTGTGAATTGGGTAAAATAAAAAATTAGCACCATTCATAATAAAATTCAGCATAAAATAAATCACTAACATTTTTATAGTACAGTAGCCTAATGCAGCTGAATAAAGCCCCATCATTAGACATACCAAATGTTAGATTGCTCTTCTTTAGGCATAATTAGGTATTAAGTTTCCGTATCTCACACACACACACACACACACACAAAATCACAGAAATGAAGTCAACTTCAAGGAAGTGAGAAAAATATTGCCTTGGACCCTGAAAAATTTGCTTTATCAAAAATTAGCAGCATTTCCTGAATTTTCAATTCCTGAAAATATGTAAGGGAGTGTATGGTCTCCTTTGTCTGGAGAAAAACTATAGTAACTAAGAATTTCAGTAAAGAAAAGCAGCTCTGAGGAAACCAATCATTTTAGATCAGAAAAGGGGGCAAACCTAGTTTAAGTGAATAAAATTCAATAAATGGAAAACACTTTTAATTGGACTGCCATTAGTGCCCTGAACTAAAGTACTTATTTTAAAATGCCTTTTAGTCAACTTTTGAAAGAATACAAAAATTTAATACAAAAAATTTAATACAAAAATCTGAATTTTCCCATACAAATATGTAGTAGAATTTAGTTGCTATTGCTTCTTAAGTTTTCTTGTACAGAAACTATATGGCCCCACAAATTTATCTCATGGTTGACATCCTGTAATTCTTAAATTGATGAAAAAGAATGAAAAATTGAATTATGACTCCTTGATATGAAATATCACATAACCATTCTTGGAAGTAATATTATTAAGCATTTGTCCCACAAAGTTCTGTAAAATATCAAAATAAAGAAAAATAGTACTTTTAGAATATGTTTTTATATGATTAAGTATTTTGATCAAGTTCTGTTTTATAGAGAGACAAATGAATCATTCAACAAATATAAATCTCTGCCAAGTGTTTTTTAATTGCAAATTTATGTAGGGGGGAATGTCTTGGAAACATGTTTAATTTATTGTCAGACAAAAAATCTGCAATATATACTTATGGAGAAAAGATATTGATGTTATCACCATCTTCAGTAAGAAATCTAGAAGAAGCACAAACTGTTAGCATTGACTATTTTAGGATAGTGTAGTTAACAAGAGACTTAAATTTTGGTTAATTTTTTCTTATTTTAAGGTTTTTTTAAACCACAACATTTTAATTAGGAAAAGAAAATGTGTGCATCTAGGAGGGTACTTCAAAACATGTGAAACGTACTTAAAAGATCCTTGTTTTGGTGCAAACCATTTTGAAAACCATGCATATCTTTTTGACAAGATATATTTTCCATAAACTTTTTGGAGACCACCCTTGGGTATGTATACAAAAGTAAACTGTATTCTGCAAATCTGCTTCTTGGATATGTCCTCTCACTGGGCCCCACCCCTCCATGCCTTTCTCCACTCCCTCACCGCCCGCTGCTGTGACCCTATAGCTTCCCTTCATGCTATTCCCTCCTTCCCCTGGCAGACGTTTAGGTCATCTTTGTGCCAGCAACACATCAGCTGGATAACTCAAGTTCATCCGTCACCCAGGCCCTTCAACCTTACCAAACAAACCTCCCGGTTTTCTCATTTTTGTTGACTAATTCTCCCCTGAAATACGAACACTTGGAGCTCTCTTATTGCTTAATAATAATACAATAAGAACACTCCTGGAAATATCTATTCAAGTGTTTTCTAAATTGCAGGCATTCCTTTTTTTTTTTTTTTTTTGCATTTGAGATCCTTCTAAATATTAACTTTTTTTCTTTAATGTGTTGCTTTTTTGTCGCTCCCCCTCTTCGTGGAGGAACGACACTAAACCCTGCCTAGGCTTCATATCCGAGTCACGGCACCATTATGTCGCTCCCCCTCTTCGTGGAGGAACAACACAGGACCCTGCGCTGTTCTTTTGTCTGCTCGGCCCTCCCCGGGTTTGCTGCTGGTTCTTCCCGGGTTGGCTACCGTCCCTTCCACCTCCGTGGAAGGGCGGTTCCCCCTGCCACTTTCCCCACTTCCGTGGGGGAGCGGCACACCGCCGGCCGGCTCTCTCGGGGGCTGCACAGGTGTTCCTTCAGCTAGATGTTCCCCTTAGATGTTCCTGGTGCATGTTATCTCTCTCCTCCTTTATAGTCCTCTTCCACCAATCCCAACTCTGCTACCCACACGCCGAGTACGCTGCTCTCCTCCAATCAGAGTCAGCTCCTGCTGCTTATTGGTTGAACTGGAGGCAGCTGTGTAGAAGCTGTTTCCTCCTCTCCCAGCACCATATTGTGGGAGAGCAGATGCATAGAATAAGTCTTAATTCCAGTAACAGTCTAGTCCGAGTTGCTCCCAGTTGCTTCCCACACTTTTTCAAATACTTTAAAATATTTATATTTAAAAGAAACTTTATGTCTCTTCTGTAAGTTGAAAGCAGTAACAGAAAATAAGCATTATGGTGGAGGGCAGGTAGCACAGTGGTTACACGCCACTGGGGACGATCCCATCCCATATTGGAGTGCCTGGTTCAAGTCCTGGCTATTCTGCTTCCAGTCCAGCTTCCTGATAATGTGCAGCCTGGAGGCAGTGGACAGGTGATATCTCAAGTCCTGGGGTTCCAGCCACCCACATGGGACACCGAGATGAAGTTCCTGGCTCCTAGCTTCAGCCTGGTTGCTGTGGGTATTTAAGGAGTGAAACAGTGGATGAAAGGTCTCTTTACACATTTCTCTCTGTCTCTGTCTTTCTGCCTTTTAAATAAAGTGGAAATAAATATAAAAGTGTTGTAAAAAGCACTAAACTAGACTGAAAGTTTCTCCTTGTTGCAATCAAAAAAATTGGAAAAAACCTGAAAATTAATGCCCTTTAATGCTGAGCGCTTGATGACAATTAAACTCACAGCCATCCCTTCCACGGAAAACATCCCATGTTTTTATGTCAGCACCCCCCATGACCTGAACGTATTACATGGAAGCACTGTAGGGAGCCACACAAGGTACTGGTAGAAGAACTTTCACAGCAAAGCAACCTGGGAAACTTGTCACAGGATACCATAAGGAGGACTTACTGGATTTGCTGATGGAAACCAATGCTAGCATCACTGTGGGGAAGATGCCCAGAGGCATATATTGGTTTAAAAGTATCAAGGCTTTCTAAAACTTAGATCTATTTAAATATAATAGCAGAGTACGAATGTCCTAGAAAACAGAGTGGAGGCTGAGAGGTACAAGAAAAAGTATGTCCTTTCTTTCTCAGTCTTCCAAACAGAGGGGTAACAACAACAACAACAAACCCCAAGCAACCATATTTACGTACTGACTGAACAATGTGCAGGGAGAAGGCCACAAGGAGCCAGGGCTTCACTCCTGCTCCCAATTTGCCTTTGCTGCCTGCCATTCTCTTGCCTTGCCTGCTTCTTTCCTGGAATGGTGGAGAGCCTGAGAGAGATCTCAGTTACAACATCCCTGTATGGTCGACGTGAGTTGCCTGCAAATGAAGATGAAAAACAAGGCAAAGGAGTTCAAAGAGCAACAAAGAAGCAGTTAGAAGCTTCCCAGTCTTGCAAACTTGGAATAAACCCAAACAAAAAGATAGATGAGCTTTGCAATAAAGAACATGGTGAAATTGAAACGCAGGAGCATGCAGGATGGTTAAGTACTGGCAGAGGTATCACTGCATAGTTTTGCCCTTGAATGGAAATTTTTGGACAGTGCAGTGGTGGGGACGCATGACTGGCACCCAGGAATACTGGTGAGGGTGGGAGTGGCGGTATATATTTTCCAGTCGATATCTCTACAAATTTTCAGCCACAGGAATTGATAATCCAGTTGATATCTTTAATCAGCGAAATCAAAGCATCCTAACTAGGTTCCACCATGGCAGAGGAGGTAAAGCCTTACCCCACACTCTCACTGCCACCTCTACTCCTCATTTTGATGCAACTTAGCAAAATGGGCTGCTGGATTTTTCTCCTCCTGGGGTCTCAACAGGCTGCCCTGAAAATTTCTTCTTGGCTAAAATGTGTGAGAACTGGGCTTTGATGGGCCACTAATGGGTCTTCTCCAATGCAGGGACTTTTTTCCGGAAACTAAGCGAGCCAAGCATGTCCCCTGGGCTGCAGAACATCCCTGTTCCCTTTTTCACTGGGTCCACCAAGACAATGGTCCTGGAACCCTTCACTAGGGCTCACCAGAGAGGGAGCCTGTGCTTTGTGCCTTCTGGCAGTGGACGTGATGCTTAAAGCCAGACTCTGAGGCCTTCAGAATCCAGAAACTTTGAGCTTGAGCTGGACGCACCTCAGGGTCTCTTTCTTTTTCTGTCACTTGTCTTGCAAACGGATAAAATCTTAAAAAATAAATAAAGAGAGGTGAGGGGAAGGACATTAGTACCCAAGGTGAGAGGAAGGACATTAGTATCCAAGAGTGGGAAGGACTTATGGGAAAAGAAAAAATAATGCAAGCTCGGGCTGAGGATTTGGGGATAGATGCCATTTACTTCATGGAGTTTATTTCCTAAATTATTTTTCTATTTTTAACTGTTTGGGGCTACTAAATCCTGGGAAAGTTCAGGTTAGAAAAATCACACATTTTTTATGGGCCACATACTGTTTGGAATGATGTTTTGCATGTGAAACTTACTGTATTTTCATCACAGTCCTAAATAGTGGACACTTTCACTGAGGCACAGGGGGCCCAGATGAACTATCCAGCACAGGTAATGATAGAACCGAGATTTAAGTCAGCTGGTCTATTTGGAGATCCTGCCTTCTTAAACGCAAATGTCCCTCAAGTGAGCAAGAGTGGACTCCTGCATTAGGAGGAAGCTGAACCAGCTAAAAACATAGTCCTTTAGGACACAAAGACCAAATATTCTGCTTAACAGGCCAAAGAGTGACCCCAGAATAAAATTTTCCCTGTTAGGAGGAAACATAAATTGCCTATTAAGTCATGTTAATCAAGGATTACACCCTAAAGAAAACAAAGGATACAGGGGCCGGCGCCGCGGCTCACTAGGCTAATCCTCCGCCTAGCGGCGCCGGCACACCGGGTTCTAGTCCCGGTCGGGGCGCCAGATTCTGTCCCGGTTGCCCCTCTTCCAGGCCAGCTCTCTGCTGTGGCCTGGGAGTGCAGTGGAGGATGGCCCAAGTGCTTGGGCCCTGCACCCCATGGGGAGACCAAGAAAAGAACCTGGCTCCTGGCTCCTGCCATCGCGCTGGCCACGACGGCCATTGGAGGGTGAACCAACGGCAAAGGAAGACCTTTCTCTCTGTCTCTCTCTCTCACTGTCCACTCTGCCTGTCAAAAAAAAAAAAAAAAAAAAAAAAAAAGAAAGAAAAAAGAAAACAAAGGATACAGGATAGATGGCAAAAAGCCAAAAATACCGAGATCCCAAGAGGCAGATTCCAAAATAAAAAAGTTAGATTTGAACACCTGAACAGCAAAAGACTTATCAGAATACAAGTAGTTGAAAACATGGAAAAGTGTTGGTTGCTTAAGGAATTCAAATTTTATCTTCTACCAAGTTTGCCAAAGGCCAGTTCTTCTTTCTCTTTTAAGTAATAACTGATTACAGCTGTGAACACTTTGATTAAAGCTGTCCCAATTCCAGTTGCCTGCTAATGCACACCCTGGGAGGGAGAAGGTGATGGCTCAGGTAGTTGGGTCCCCTGCAACTCTTGTGAGAGACCTGGCTTGAGTTCCCTGCTCCTGACTTCAGCCTAGTTCAGCCCCCGGTTTTGCAGCTATTTGGAGAGTGAATCAGCAGATGGAAGATGGATCTCTCTCTCTCTCTCTCTCTCTGCCTTTCAGACAAATGAAATTCTAAAAAACCAAACTCGAGCAACAAAAGAGTAGCATTTTGGGTTGTCCCTTAAACAGGTTTACTGTGACTTTCAGTTTCTTCAAAGACAAACTCCTGTCACTCTCTTCAGAGACTACTAACAAAACCAGAGATGTCAGCAATGAGGCAGTAGTCACTGCATTTATTAGTCCTTGGGAGTCCATCCTTCTCCTGAGCCTGAAACCCAGATTGCTTGTCAGGAAGAAATGCCCTCTGGGCAACATTCTCTGCAGGAGCCTTGTTTGGAACACAGGCCATTCCATTAGTCCCCTAGGACCAAATTCTTTAATCACAGATCGAATTTTCCTACTATACTAGCATCAGCTGTCTTAGAGAAAACGAACGTGTCAGACATAATGTGCTTCTGATTCTCTAAGAATAAATATAGAAATTAAAATCCCTGGGGATTTTGCTTCTGGAGTAGCAGAGATTCAGAAGCCAGATGCTCTGTGGGCCTTTGAAAGAGACAAAGTGAATGCCTGCGTTAGTCTTCAGAGGATTGATATTGCAACCAGTACACGTTTTATTGGCTCTTTTTGTTCTTTCAACCTGGATTTTCACAGCAGGATTAGATTAGTTTTTCCTGTGAGCACTCCCTAATTCGTTTGCTCTTTAAGCAGATGCTTGCCTACAATGCATTTTGTTTAGTTGTTGGTGTTTTCTTTTTTCCCGGCTCAAGGATGACATTATGATATTCCCCCACTGTTACCAAATCAACAGATTATTATTTTAGGGACTCCCATCTTCTTTGGTGCCTCATGCATCTTCTAGTATTCCCCAGGAACACAGAGAAATGAATGGGCTGTGAAAAATGTGGAAGATTTGTCTTAAATGTTTATTTGAAAGGGAGGTAAAAAAGAAGACAGGAATATATTTTTAAATGTGTATTCCCAAGAGAAAAACAAAGTATGAAGAAAAATTGTGCTTTTTGGATCCTGTAATGTTAAAAGGCAGCATATCTATTTTCCAAGGGGCAGTAGATCCCTTCTTGTCCCCAAACTTTGTTAAATAACTGCTCAACCCTAAAACCCAGGTTAGCATCTCCCTCTCTGCAAAGGAGAACCTTGTCCATCCCTAGAACAATGCAAAGGATCTTCAAAAAGGTCATAGGAACATCACAATGAATTTAATCCTTTAATTCCACTTTCCATGAATTTTTGCAGTTCCCACGTATTTCTAAACTCAGCAGTGAAGTTAGAAATTTCATTTCCATAGAAACCCAAAAGCAAACAATGATTTTAACATTAGTGCTAAGTCATAGTTGACACAGCAGCCCTTTTCCTGACTGAGATAACTTGGTAAACCTGGAATTGACAGGAACAGTCAGGAATGAGAAATGTAGTGGCTCCGGTTGGGGCAGGGGCATGTTCCCAAAAAAGATATTGTACAAAACTTAAAAGAAAAAAATATAAATGTTTTGAGAGAAGTTTATGTGTGCCTGTATTCATCAGGCTCTTCATCTATAAAATGGGAGTAATAGTACCTGCTACCTGCTTCTTAGATATTTGGCACTCACACTGAGTACTTACTATGAGACAGGCACAAGGTGCTTTGTATGAATATATGCAGTTCTCACTATTATTCTGTAGGTAACAGCGAACTACTACATGGTACCTTTTATGTGCTTGATGCTCTGCTAAGCACTTCGTATATATTTATCGAACCACTTTCTTCTAAAAACCATGAAGTAGGTATAGACATTGCCCTGTTTTGCAGATGAGGAAACTGAACCAAGAAGCAAAGGAATAACAAATGTCTGATAAATAATGAATTGAAGTATTGGAAACAAGAAGTTGCATAGTTTTATTATATCCTTAGATTAATTTGCTACTTTATGTATATGTAATTATATAAGTCCTTTCCTCCTATGCTATTTTAGAAGAGAGCTCTTGACTAAAATTATATTTATTGTATGATCTAATAGTTTTCTATCAGCTATATGCTTTATTTTATTCTTTAATGATACATATGCATGGTAGTAATAATGAGATTTTAGGGCATATTTAAGTATCAGATAAGGATTGTATAATTATGCTTTCCCTATCATTAAAAGCTCTTAAAATTACTAGAATTAATTCTAATCTGTGCTTACAAGCAGAAGCTCATGTTTGTTTCATATCCAACAAAATGCTTAATAACAATGATTCACTGGATTCTGTTTTGGGTCATTGGTCCTGAAGTGTTGTGGATTTGAAATCAGTATTAGTCAACGACATTAGCATTGTAAGATTATGGTAAAGTTCTCCTACTGTGCTCTTTATAAATCAAACCCATATCACCAGTGCACATGCAGCAATATCATCTAAATTTAGGCAGAACAGATTCACATTCACAACTATGGAAATGTGAGATATTTAATCAACACAGTTCTTTGATATGTTTTTAGCTTAGCAAGTATTACCAATACAAACAACAAACCTGTGTTTGCATAGCTTCATCCCTTCACATCCCTTAAGATTAAATAAGAGAATTGTCAAGTTACCCCTAGCTATATTTCCAGAGCATGATAGAAAATATACAGGACTACTTATTTTGGAAGTATGACGTCATCCATCTGTTTTATGCATCTAACTTACTGCTACACATAAATTAAAACCAAACTTAGGGGCAGCACCATGTAAAGTTTTACTGAATGTTTTTATTTAGAGATTGCAAACTGTATACTGAGCACACTCAATTGACCATGAACATATTTCTGGATTATAGTAAATGATGGAAATTTGAAAAACATTTGTGGTAGCAATCTTTTATTTTTATTAGGTGTTCAGTTATCAGAATGAAACTACAAAAAGCTTTTATAAAAAGACCTAAGACTTGGCATTGCCTGAGATGTCATGTGAAGCATGACATATGGAAATGCAACTGATAGTAGTGTCAGAGAGATGACATATGTCACTTGTCAGAGCGCAAGAAGGGTGGGCACCCTGGCTGACATTCTGCCTGTTTATTGTGTAAAAGCATTCCAACTTCTCTTCTGATAGACCAGGGACTATTACTGGGGATAATCGAAACAGTTTGAGGGATGCTGGGTGGGAAGTAAAATTGAGCAGCAGTAGCCAATGTGATTAATGGTGGGAAGAGTAGATAAAAGAATAGATTCTACAGAACTTTGGACTTGCTGTCATTTTACATTCTGATAAATATTTATACATTTTTAAAGACTAAGTTCACATGTTTACATCATTATTATGATATACTAGTTTAATTAATTATTACACTTGCATACCTACTCACACACATAACACTCACAACAAAACATTCTCCATGTTCTAGGTTTTCAAAAAACCTTCCATTAAGTTTTATAACCCAGGACAAAAGCATTCAACTTTAAGGCTGTAGGTTCGGTTAAGAGGCATTTTTCCTATTAAAATTCTTGGGACTAGCATTGGGCGTGGTGGATTAAGATGCTATCTGCAATACCAGCATCTTATAGACTCCCAGCTGCTCCATTTCCTTTCCAGCTCTCTGCTAATGTGCCTGGGAAAGCAACAGAGGATGGCCCACATACTTGGGCCCCTTCATCCACAGGAGAGAGCTGACTGGAGTTCCTGGCTCCTGGCTTTGGCCTGGCCTAACCCGGGTTGTTGTGGCCATTTTGGTAGTGAATCATCAGATGGAAGAGCTCTGTGTGTATGTCTCTCCATCTCTCTCTGTACCTCTGCCTTTCAAATAAGTAAATCTTTTAAAAATCTGTTTCTCAATCATTTCACCAATACAAATTTATGTTTGATGCAAACAAATACCACATGTTAGTGGAGAAGAGAAGGCTTTCAATAATGTACAATTTAGTTGGATGAGATTGGTGTATAAACATGAACCAATCAGAGAATTCAAATAGAAGAACAGATAAATGAAGTAGGGACTGGAAAAGGAAAATGTTTTGAAACTTACCATGTGAAAGTACATTTCAGATTAAGGTTCTATATTCAGATTAAGTCATTCAGATTAAGTCATATATATTTCAGATTAAGTCATCTATATTCCTAAATTTAAATCCAGATCATGTGAAACCAGAAACATACAGACTCACTCAGGGAAATGTAGTTGTGAGAAAGTGTTTATACCTAATGTGCCCAGCCAATATGAGTGTATGGTAACAACCAGGAAAGTCAGGACATTGGATCCTGCCATCAAGGTAATATAAATGAAATAAATATTAATATTAGACTGCACAAAACTATCATATTATGCACTACAAGCCCTAAATTGTATATTAAGAACATAGATATCCAGAGGAGCTGGAATATGTTAGATACTAGAACTTTAGACTCAACTGAAAAGATACTGAGAATTTATAAAAATGTAGAAGAAGATGAGAGCCCTCACAGTTCTTGCATACAAAGATATGAGCAAAGCCCTAGTGAAGTCAACATGGGATTGGTGAATAATGTGGCAGCAAAAATCTGACAAGGCTGGAGTTGACGTTTCATTTTGGCTATCAGTGAAAGAACTTTATTTGGACATCTGCCTTGATTATTGAGTCAAAATATGGCACTTTATAATCTTCAACATCTTGAGATACAAATTTCTAATTTTTATAAAATAATTGAACATTTGATAAAATTGACTATCTTATTTTCTTCATTTCCTTGTTCATGTGTCTAGTTACATTGATTTTGAATGAGAAAAGTTTACATTTTGGAAAATCACATGTATTATTTCCTTTATAATTCACCAGATCTTATTTGCTATTTAGTTTAGAAATTTTGGGTCTATTTTCATGATAGCTATCGACTTGTGCTTGCCTTTCTTGTAATATATTTTGTGGTGTTGGTTTCAAGCTTATCTTGACCTCATAAAATGAATTAGAAAGAGGGCCGGCACCGCGGCTCACTAGGCTAATCCTCCGCCTTGCGGCGCCGGCACACCGGGTTCTAGTCCCGGTCGGGGCGCCAGATTCTGTCCCGGTTGCCCCTCTTCCAGGCCAGCTCTCTGCTGTGGCCTGGGAGTGCAGTGGAGGATGGCCCAAGTGCTTGGGCCCTGCACCCCATGGGAGACCAGTAGAAGTACCTGGCTCCTGCCATTGGATCAGTGCGGTGCACCGGCAGCGGCGGCCATTGGAGGGTGAACCAACGGCAAAAGGAAGACCTTTCTCTCTCACTGTCCACTCTGCCTGTCCAAAAAAAAAAAAAAAAAAAAAAGGAATTAGAAAGTGTAACCTCTTTGTCTACTTACTGGAAAAATTTGTATGAGACTGTAATTTTTCCCTGAATACCTCAAAAACTTGTCATTTTCCGATCTGTTCTTGGACTTTCATTTGTGAAATGTATTAAATTGAGAATCAGTTTTTAGTGACAGATAACTTATTCAGTTTGTCAGTATTGATAAATTAAAAATGTGTTCAAAAATGTATTCCCCATTTAATGTATATTTTCAGAATATTTATCATAAAGTTGTACATAAAATCATAGAGAATGGAAAAAAACAAAATACGGTATTTTAATAATTGTTGTGTTTGAGCAAAAGAACAGTAAACATAGTTCCAATGGAAAATTAGCATAACAACACCATGTATACATGTTTTTAGAAGTAAAGGCAGTTAGTGGTGAGAGAGGAAAGGAATAAGGAATGAATATGACCATGATATAAGAGGTGTTACGTGAATCCATGTTTGAGGTGATAAGGATTTATATAAACTGAAATGGCAGCAGGATACAAATGCTTAAAGAAAACCTGGAGGATCTAGTACTTTTCTGTATATTCCATATGAAAATCTCAGTGTAAGCAAGAGCTACCTCCTCTTCCTTCTCAATATGTATTTTCAGATCCAGCACTGTATCTGGAACAGGGAAGTTGTGTGATTTTTGTTACATATGGTCAAGATAATGCAAGACAGAAAAAGGGATGAGTTGAAATAGGAATCTTTTTGAGACACCATATCAAGGGCAGCTGCTGGGATAGTGAGAATACCTGCCCCAGAGGAAAGGCACCATGGTAGAGATTAAGAGCTCACAGTGGTAGTCTAAGTCCAAGTAAGAGTTACTTAAGAACATTTGGCAGAGCTAGGAAGTTTGGCAATTCATTTCTTCTACTAATTTTCTACTGGAAAGCCTAGAAGTACCCACAAACTGACTAAGACACTATGAACTTGCATTAGTATTGAAGTCATAACCAAACCTAAGGACTTTGTGCTGTTATTAATGTTGTCATTGTCAAAAATTATAATGAAAGCCATCTAGATTTTTAAATATCTTAAAATAATGTCACCCCTTTATACATTATGATTAAAACACCATGTCATTTCTTTAATGCTTAGATAGATCAAAGCTGTATGAAGAGTATTGGGAAAATATGTCTTAGGATGTTGAACTGACTTTCTATAATATTGATTGTAGTTCATAATCTGAGGTTTGGATCAAAGATTCTGAGAAAAACCTTCAATAGCTGGGCTGCTTGGACTTTTTATGCCTAAGTTATTAATCATGAGGTAAGAATTACCCTGTTTTATACTGCCCTTTTAATATTTTAAGACTTCAGCTGACTTCTTATATTCTGGTTCTTGTTGTTTTAAAGCACCACGTACATCTATGTGTACATAAGCAAGATATGATAATAGAGTAAAAAATATGAGTCCTATTAATCAGAAAGGAAGTAATATTCTTTGGAGGAGTTTATGGATATAAAAATTATATTTTCCCATCTAGAAAACTGAAAAGTAGGTATTTGAGTTGAATGACTTATAAAATCTAGTGAATCAATGACAAAACAAGAAAGAAATCCCCTATTTTTAGATTCCTACATTCAGTATAAGATCTAGACCACATCATTTTTTTTTCCACAGTGACAAATAAGAATTGCTTGTAAGTCAACAAATGTGATTGACTTTTATTGTCAGAAGTCAAAACCCTGGGCAAATAAAACAATCTATCAAAGACCTGGCCAAAATCTTAATGGCCTCTAGGGCTATAGGTAATGCCAGATGTATTCCAGTAGAGTGAAAGCTAATCAGTTGTGTTTGCCTTAGAAAGCTGCTTGCCTCTAAGCAGCATGTCATTATCGAGGGAGGTTTAAGCAAGCTGTGCCCTGCTAAGGGTTCACACACATTACTAAAATTCTGGCCCGTCTTTACTTCATTTCCATTTACCTTCTGAAAGGATTGTAAATAAGAACCATCCTCACTATGACTTCAGGCTCAAGGTAGTAATTGAGATTAAACATAAGGTTACACATTAGGGTTTTTGGGTTCATTTGTTTAAACTGTTATTACTGTGGAAATAGCCATTCAACCCAGGTAGTAATGTGACTGTTTCCTATTGATCTAGATTTATAATAAAAGCTGAGCATGCATCCCCATCTATTCTGCTTGTGAACAGACCCCCCAATTACTCGCCAACATACCCCTTGCTGTCTGACAGTTTACTCAGCTATAGGCAGTGCCCCTGAGACCAAGGATAACCCTCCCTCTTGTCTCAGTACCTGGCACCTAGCAGAGTTCAGTAGGTGGCTGTTAATAGGGAAGTTGTAGATGAGACTTGGGTTTGATTCACAGCACCCTTGTATCTGTGCATATTATGTATCCAAGCTTAACCTCTCTGAATCCCAACTATCTAATCCGTAAACACAGAAAACAGTATCATCATTTGGAGTTGTCAGGAGGATTATAGAATAAAATGTCCTGAAGATACTCAAGAACTTAGCATGGTCTTATGGTTACTGGCAGTAACTGAAATCCTAACTATTAATGTAACCCTTTTAGGTAAGTAAAGATAGTAGAAACTTGGATTAGGAATGTGTATTATTTTACTGGGGAATACCACAATGAAACATCACAGACTGGGCCAGCGTGCGCACAATAGGCTAATCCTCTACCTGCAGCATCGGCACCCCAGGTTCTAGTCCCAGTCGGGGTGCCGGATTCTGTCCCGGTTGCTCCTCTTCCAGTCCAGCTGCTGTGTCCTGGGAGTGCAGTGGAGGATGGCCCAGGTGCTTGGGCCCCGCACCCCATGGGAGACCAGGAGGAAGCGCCTGGCTCCTGGCTTCAGATCAGCGCAGTGCACTGGCCGCAACGCCGCGCCAGCCATAGTGGCCATTGGGGGTGAACCAACGGAAGGAAGACCTTTCTCTCTGTCTCTCTCTCTCTCTCACTGTCTAACTCTGCCTGTCAAAAAAATAAAAAATAAAAAAATAAAAAAATGAAAAAAAATCACAGACTGGGTGTCTTCAACCATTGAAACTTATTTTCTCATGTTCCTGGAGACTGTAAGTCCAAGAACCAATTTTCAGCAACTTTAGTGTCTTCCTTTTTTTTTTTTTTTTTTTTTTTTTTTTTTTTTTTGACAGGCAGAGTGGACAGTGAGAGAGAGAGAGAGAGAGAGACAGAGAGGAAGGTCTTCCTTTGCCATTGGTTCACCCTCCAATGGCCGCCACAGCCGGCGCACCACACTGATCCGATGCAGGAGCCAGGTACTTCTACTGGTCTCCCATGGGGTGCAGGGCCCAAGCACGTGGGCCATCCTCCCCTGCACTCCCTGGCCACAGCAGAGAGCTGGCCTGGAAGAGGGGCAACTGGGACAGAACACAGGGTGCCGGCGCCGCAAGGCGGAGGATTAGCCTAGTGAGCCATGGCGCCGGCCAACTTTAGTGTCTTCTGAGACCTCTCTCTTTAACTTGCAGATGACCATCTTCTTGCTGTGCATACACATGACTTTTTCTGTACATGCACAACTCTGGTGTTTTTGTTTCTATTTATAACTACATTGATATTGGATCAGGGACCCACCATTATGACCTCATTCAACCATAGTTACCACTTTGAAAACTATATCTCCAAATACAGTCACATCAGGAGTTAGGGCTTCCATGTATCAATGTAGGGGGAGTCCAGTTCAGCCCATAACATTGCAGCTGTTCACATTTTTGGAGGGATGCAGAATGTGGGTTGGAATGTGGGATGGATGGCTTTGAGGGAAAGGTATGCTGCTTTCCTAAAATATTCCTGCACTCATATATCAGAAATTTTATGAAGCAAATTATCTCAGTTTTACCTAAAATCAATGTAGGAACTGGGACATTGGGCAGTTCAATTCCATTGGACACAAGGGGAGGTACAATTCTGAAGAGGTTCTCAAATGTTGGACATAACAATTAATGGTATAGCTTATTTTAAAAGCAGTCTTGGATTTTTACCCAGGGAATTTGAATTACTGAGTATAAACTGGATTAGTCTCCTATTGCTACTACAAAAGAAAAAAAAAGCCAAACAGTGTTTTAAAATGTCACAAATTGGAGCCCAGCATTGGGGTGCTCTGTTTCTGATTCAACTTCCTGTTAATGTGCCTGGGAAGGCAGAAAATGATGGCCCAAGTACTTGAATGACTGTCACCCATATGGTAGACCTGGATGCAGCTCCCAGCTCCCGGCTTCAGCCTGACCCAGCCTGGGATGTTGTGGCCAATTGGGAATAAGCCAGAGGATGGAAGATATTTCTTTCTGTCTCTACCTTTCTCTGTCATTCTGCTTTTCAAACAAATAAAATGACACAAATTTATGGCTTTATAATTTTGGAGAAGACTAAATTGGATCATATGGGCTAAAATGAAGATGGCACCAGAGCTGTATTCCTTTGGCAGACTTTTCTAGCTTTTAGAGGCTACCTACATCCCTTGATCTTTGGTTCCTTCCTGCTTCTGCAAAGCACACCACTCCATTATCTTCTTCTATTTTCACATCTCCTGGGATTTGTCTCTTGTAAGGACCCTTGTGATTCCATTGTGCCACCAAGATAATTCATGTTTGGCTTTCCATCTCAAGAGACTCAATTTATTAATAACTTCAGTGGCCCTTCTGCAATATAAGGTAATGTATTCACATGTTGCTCAGAGTAGCACATGGTCATACTTGGAAAGCCACTCTCCTGTCTACCACATAGCCTAAAAAGTGTATGTTATATAAGTTCCCTAACTGATTTTGCTACAGTTACCCTACATGGCAGGGTGGAAAGAGGTGTGAGGGGATTCATGAGGTCTACTGAGTAGGCAACATGAGCCAAGGCAGGACAAATGTTTCATCTCCAACCTTTTCACTCTTTTCCTCTCCTTGCCTTATGTACATAAAATTTTTGTATGGGTAAAGCTATATATCATGCCCTGTGAATGTCACAAAGGTTGAACTCATTTTAAAAAACTTGATTACTTCCATCATAAATCTAAGAGTAAAAGAAGTAAAATGAGTATGTGAATTTGACATTCTGTGAAGCGTCATATATTAAATGTGACCAGAACACTTAGAATTACTCGTTCAAACTACTTTCAAAAATCCAAAGTAAGAGCTCAGCCTCTTTGAGTATATCCTAGAAGAAGTAATATTTGCCATCAGTAAGTTTGAACAGGTTGTGGGATTTATTTAGAAGCAATTCTTCCCTGAGCTAAAAGAACACACTGAATAGAGTCTGAGAAGAGGCAAACGTGGGGTTATTTCAGCAAATGATGAGATGTGCAATTAGGCTGAGCATATGGGAAACAAAGTGCTAGTCCTTGAATGTTCTCTGCAAATTTCTGTGCCTTCCTTAACGCCTGCACTCTTCTTCACAAGCAAAACAAAATTATGGCAGGTTAGGCTCACAGAAATAAGCTCCTATTCAGTCAGGGACAGAGTCTAGATTAGAACTTAGGTTTCTTGACCCCAGGTAAGTGGACATTGGATTGAAATCATTTTTACTTTGTACAGAGTTGAAAGGAAACAGGAAAGAAGACAGACATGAGATAACTTAGAAATAACTTCTATCTGCATAGCCTTCCAATAATTTTAAATGTTAAAAGTAAGACCACATATGAAACCTTTTAGTTGAGAGCATTTTCCAGATGGCAAAAAGAAAAGAAGAGGTGGATGGCAAGAGCTAGCAACAGGCCATGGAAGTTGAAGAAGGCCCCAGTAGTCTGATTCACCCTTTTGTCCAAGAATAAGCCTCACTCCATCCCATAAATCACATGACTCTTTGACATGTATGTGCTGTCATTGCTTCCATGGAAGGTCTTGCATGGATCCCTGATGCACTTGTGCAGCCATTAGTCTTGTCTATTAGAGTCTGTCATTTTGATGTGAAGGTTGCAGGAAACAAAGGTAATGGGGGAGAAGCCTTGTTTTCTACTTAGAACACCTTCTGGTGTATAATAAATAACCAAATCATTAATTTTTGCACTAAAATGATATTGGATATCTTCCCAATCACTCATTCCCTGGTATTGATGCTTGCAATCCTTCTTAGCCCTGCTCCCTTGAGCCCCTTGATGCATAAATCACATCGGTAGTCACAGTCACACCCATTTCCATAGTGATGGTGGGCTTTGCAGTGCTGTACAGACTCTCCAAACACAGAACTCAGAATCACATTTTAAGAAAATCATTTTAAAATCATCCCTAAATAGGGTTTGCCAGCAACAGAATAGAATAAAAGATCTTCAAGAGGAGCTGAAAACTTTACAGGCAAAATGTCAGCATTATAAGAAAAAATAAATGGAGCAATGAGAGACAATTGCTTCTTTGCAAAAGGCTATCTATAGATTAACAAAGGAGGAAGAAGAGCGCATTGTCACTCAAAATAGTGTTTGCCTATCTCTGCAAAAGAGTTCCTCATACCATCTTGGACAGACAGTAATGTTTACTATATGTTGATATGTTGCTAGATTTATCTTTTCTTTTTTAAACTGTTTTTTATCTTGGAGCAGGTTATATGTCTTAGAAACTACAAGTCTCCTTCTCCCTCTTCTAACTTCTGCCATCCCTCACCCTCGCAATGCATCCCATACACTTTTTTGCCCTAGAGAAGTGAATTAGACATTTCCTAAAATTAACACTGAATATTTAACTAAATTAAATTGTTAATTCACAAGTCAGACATGGGTCAGAAGAACTCTGATTCCTTTTTGTGAGGAATGGTATTAAAGACCACTGTATAGGTGTTGGAGTTGCTTATTGCTGTCATTGATTTTAGGACTTTTCAGTGGGAAAAACTAGAAATTATAGAATCTGGGGCCAAAATGATTTTTTTCACAGTTTAAGTTAACATTACAGTGTTTTTACATTGAAAAATCATTATTCTTTAAAATAATAATTATTTGCTTTATCCTACCTTAAATTTTTCAAAACAATAATACCAAAACTACTCACAATAAGCCTGTTGAATGAAAAAGAAAAAAAATGCCACTTTTGATTATGTATCCTTACCCACTACACCACTAGTAACACCCATCCCCCAAACATTTATGTTGTGTGTTTTATTTTCCCATTAGCAGCACCTCACTAATCTAACCCTCCATTTAATACACAAACAGGGCATTGTGTCTATTCTCTGAGAACCAGCCAGTGTCAAGTGCTTCTATTGAAAATGTCTATTATTTTATGCTGTTAGCAACATTTTGTTTACAAACGTTTCTTCATACTTGGCATCTAATTACACTAAGCTTCAGATAACTTAATGCTTTGTACTTGTTCTCTTGACTTAAATCTTAATGTTGATGATTTCGAAGCACTTTGAAAACATTGGAACGTAGAACGCATTGGTTATTTTCAATTTTATTGCCATGATTGGATTTTACAATAATTGGAAGGAGAAAAAAGTTTGTTCTTCTTAGTTAAGTATGTGCAGTATAAAGATGAGTGAGAGATTGCTTGAAAGTTTCATATATAGTTGCCACCTGAGCTGATGGGCTCAGAGATTTTCATCTGAGACAAATTTTACCAAATTCCTAAAACACATCCGAGGTAAGGTGAAGGCGTCAGCAAGCAAAAAAAGTATCACTAGATTCCTAGATGGGGGTAGTTATCACAGGATTTGCAGTGGTAACCTTGGGGTACCAAGCATAGGACTTACAAAGGAACCTGCATGTAGCAATCAGTTTGGTGTCAGTATGAACAGGTGTCTTGCCTGAATTTCATTTATGGGTATGCCATCTTAAGTTTTAACACTAATTAGAATAGTAGCTTTGTGATTGAAAAAAAAAATTTTGTTATATGCTTTTCATCTTTACTTTTAGTTTTAGAGAATGCAATGGAGACCAGCGCCCGGCTCGCTAGTTTAATCCTCCACCTGTGGCACCGGCACCCCGGGTTCTAATCCCAGTTGGGGTGCCAGATTCTGTCCTGGTTGCTCCTCTTCCAGTCCAGCTCTCTGCTGTGGCCCGGGAAGGCAGTGGAGGATGGCCCAGGTGTTTGGGCCCTGCACCTGCATGGGAGACCAGGAGGAAGCACCAGGCTCCTGGCTTCAGATTGACACAGCGCGCCGGCCACAAACGCACCAGCCATTGCGGCCACTGAGGGTTGAACCAATGGAAGGAAGACCTTTCTCTCTGTTTCTCTCTCTCACTGTCTAACTCTGCCTGCCAAAGAGAGAGAGAGAGAGAGAGAGAGAGAGAGAGAATGCAATGGATCACTTTAATTTGGTTCATTTTAATTGACACTGGTGTTGAGAATGATTTACAGGCATATCTGTATAGAATATATAAATTCATCTTTCTATTATATAAGATAATGCAAATGAACAAGGTATTTCTGTTTATCCCATAGAATTAACAGTCCTAAAATTGACCTTTTTGGGGGCATTTACATTTTATATGTATTTATTTTGTGTCTTTGTTGTCTTTTGTAGTCATAACAAATTTAATGATAGCTCAAAGAAAAAATTTATAACTGATTTTATATTTTTACATATCTAAGTAACATTATATTAAGGATAACTTAAGTGAGCACTATAGACCTCTCTATTTTAAAAGTTCTGGCTATTATTCAAGTTAACTAGATTTTGGTTAAAGCTAAATATCTCATTTAAATTCTTTTTTCATTGTAATCATTTTATTTTAAAAATTTAATTGGCTCATAAAAATTATGCATATTTATGGAATACTCTGTTGTTTTCATAAGCATGTGCATTATGTAATGTCCAGCCAGCATAAACACATCTATCTCCTAAAATGATTAACATTTCTTTATGGTGAAAACATTCAGAATCCTTTATTCTAGTTGCTTTAAAAAAATATACAGCACACTATCATTATCTATAGTCACCTTACTATGCAATAAAACATCAGAACTTCTTACTCATATTTAATTATAATTGAACTATAATTTAGTAGCTGTTAATCAACCTTTCCCCATTTGTCCTTCCTTCTTACTGTCCCCAGCCTCTGGCGACCACCAATAAACTCTTACCTTTTATGAGATCAACTTTTTTAGATTCCACATACAAGTGAGATCATGCAGTACTTGTCTTTTAGTGCTTGGCTTATTTAACTGAACATAATGACCTCCAGTACCCTCTATGTTGCCATTACCAAGATTTCATCCATTTTATTTTTTAAAAGATTTATTTATTTATTTGAAAGTCATATTTACAGCGAGAGAGAGGGAGAAAAGGTCTTCCATCCATATGGCCACAACAGCCAGAGAGGGGCCCGTCCAAAGGAGCCTGTCCATAGCCAGGACCCAGGATCTTCTTCAGAGTCTCCTACATGGGTGCAGTGGCCAAAGAACTTGGGCCATCCTCCACTGCTTTCCCAGGTGCATTTGCAGGAAGCTGGATCAGAAGTGAAGGATTTGAACTGGTGCCCACAAGGGATGCCGGTGTCGCAGGCAGCAGCTTTACCAACTACACCACAACACTGGCCCTGATTTCATGGTTTATATTGCTGAGTGGTATTTCATTGTTTATAATTACCATTTTTCTTATCCAGTCATCAGCTGATGGACACAGGTTTTTTTCCATTTCTTGGTTATTGAATTCAGTGCTGCAATAATTATAGGAGTACAGATGTGTCTTCAACAGAATGATTTCTTTTCTCTCAAAAAAAAATTTAAAAATTCTAAAACAAGTAACATGCTGTGATATTGTCAGTGAAGTGTTTTTTTGATTAATCCAGATTTCATACATTTCATGAAAGGAAAGAAATAAGATAGGGTTGAAATTGTACAAGTTTAGAGTCAGCAAACCTGGGTTTAAACCCAAGCTGACATTCCTCAGTTTGACTGAGCTTCAATTTTCTCATCTGTAAAGTGAAGATAACAATATTTAACCTTGTTATGGCACATAATTGTGAGAAAGATCACACAAAATAATGCATCACACATTACTTAGAAAGAATCAAGAACTTTCTCTGTGTATACTAGTATTAAGCATATCTTCTGAATTTCCCTGATCAAACAAAGTTTCTATGGTTTTGTACCCATCTTTGTACCCAGTCTTCCTAAGGGCAGAAGTAAGTGCTGAGAGTAGATAGAAAACCTGTGTTAATTTACCCTTGAGATTATTTCCCAATCTCCTTATTCTCACAAGCCAGCTGGGCCACTCAGCCCAGAACAGAGGAACTGGAGAAGGAAGACCAGGAACTGCAGTGATCATGGAAGAAGAAGGTGTAGGACTCTGTGCTTTTGGAAGATCCTCCAACCTCACTTCTCCCCATGTCATCTCCTCACTGAGCTTTTTGCTTTCCTCCCTGCTCTGCTAGCTGAGCTCTTTCTCTCATGACACCTTTCCAGGAGAGCTGATTACTCACTCATCACCTTGCTTGGGAACTAGCCGACTGCTCCAAGACCCTTATTCCTGTGCCTTCCATGGATTTCTCTGCCATGAATGAGTAAGTGAGGGAATGACTTCAGGACTGCTGCCTTGGAATCCAGCATTAACTTAAGTCACTTTTTAGCTTGATTAATTGACTTCTGTGAACCTCTGTTTCTTTTACACTATATTGTAATTTTGGAAATATCATGGCAGGAACTTAGCACAATATCTGTCATATTATGAATGGAGTTTATGAGTGAAAATTAGTTATTCATTAATAATTATGTATAGCTAGCCAGTTTTGAAAAATTGACACTCATTAACTCATCCAACAGTCACAACATGATGAAAGGTGATACTATTGATTTTACAAATGAGAAAATAAAAACTGATGAGCAGAAAGATGTAGTTTAATGAAGATGACACAGCAAATTAGCAGTGAGACCGAGTTGTGAATCCAAAGCTTGCACTCAAGTGAGCAGCCTTCAGTAACCACCCGTATGATTAATTCGAACTCAGCTACTCCAGGCCACTCTTAACCCCCAAGGTGCTCATGCGGAAATTTTAAAAAGGGGTTACTTTCTAAAGATATGTGACTCTCAATGCTGGGAAATTATCACAAAAATATGCAGTTGGTGATCTCTGTGTTGAGAAGGAGGCCTCCTTGACTGTGGCATTTTTGTGCAGACCACAAATGACGCCATCAGTGGCAGCAGCATCACTCCTGCGAAGAGAAGCCTCCATAATTCTTGTTCTTTGCATTTCTTAGAAACATCTTATAAGGCATGATTAACAGATACAGGCGAAACAAACCAAAACAAAACACAATAGCTCCAAAAAACCCATTCCAGACATTTCCTTAACTTGAAAGAATTCCAAAGATACCTACCTGTGAGAGTGATTCTGAAGTGAGTACAAATATGTAAACTGCATGACGACAGCAGGCATCTGTCAGCTAATTTGGCAATGAAATTAGCCCAGTGCAGCTTGCAAGAAATGTGCAGGATTTCATTGCTGACACTGAAAGAGTTTTCATTTCACACCTTGATCTTTTCACTTTGAAGGCTCATTCATTATTATGACTAAGTTCACATTACCAATACATTCTCAGTTTTTCACTCAATGCTATAATGTCTTTGGTCTTTTACTAGTCTGCATTTTCCTTCTTGAAAGTTCTGTGACCTACTCTGCTAAACCTATTGGACTTATTTTTCACAAGCATTGCATTTAAAGCAGTTGTTGGAATAGCTGTCATTATAATGGATTCTCATTGCCTTCTGTCATCACTGAGCAAGCTTAACTCGAGCATAGCCTCAGTGTGAGTTGTAACAAATATTGCAATTCATGATAGACCCCCATGCTTTGAAATAGAGATTGAGAATAAACGCAGACAGATTTAATAGTGCTGAAAGTCATATTAAATTTGCAGTGTTAAAAACAGTTTGTTAATCAGATTTGGGGTACTGTATTTCACACTATGAATGAAGGCACTGACACAAAAATATTAACTTTAAGAGAAGTTACAAATATGATTCAATAAATTCACCTTTAGTGTGTATGATTTTTTTTTCCTGAGAGCCCAAGCTTAGTGAATGGGTCCTTGTATTTACAAAGACAAGGAAGAATAGAATATATTGAATATATTGAAAACAAAAACCCATTTCACTTGTTGCTGGTTAGGGATTTTCATGGAAATGTATTTGTGATTCCAATCATACTAGATAATGATGATGGCAATATTAATATCAAAGAACAGCAAAATTATGGTAACAACAACACTTCATTTTAGAATTTAAGGTACTTTTTCAAAATGAAGTGTATTTTTTAAAAAAAGTTTGATATCCATATGATTGAAAGCTGTATATCTTGTGTCAAAAACATATTTCTTTGTAATGCCTCTATCTGAAGTGTAGAGTATGGGATTCTTCGGGGCACTTCAAAATCTCAGGTGAGGAAGGTTGACACAAGACAGTTATCAATAAAAACTAAAATAATATTAAATATACTGAAAACAATATAATATGTGATTCATGCAGTTTCTGAGTAAAGGAAGGAAAGAGGTTTGCTCAGTTTAGAGGATACTGATAAACAACTGAGAATAGAATTAAGAAAAATCAAGAATTTTAAGAAAGAAGAGACTTATACATCTTCCAGGCACCTGGAAGTGTGTAAACTCAACTCCAATTAGAAATTACAGGGGCCAGCACAGTGGTGCAGCAAGTTAAGCTATGGCCTACAGCACTGGCATCTCAGGGGGAATCCATTCAATTCCTGGCTGCTCTTCTTCTGGTCTAACTCCCTGCTAATGCGCCTGGGAAAGCATCAGAGGATGGTCCAAGTTCTTGGACCCCTGGACCCAATTGGGAGGCCCAAAAGAAGCTCCTGGCTCCTGGCTTTACCTGGCCCAGCCTGGCTATTGTGGCCATTTGGAGAGTGAATCAGTGGATGGCAGATTCTCTCTCTCTCTCTCTCTCTCTCTCTCTCTCTATCTCTGTAAATCTGCCTTTGAAATAGATAAATAAATCTTTTAAAAATAGGAATTACAAATTAGAAAGTTGTAAGTCACTGGCCTCAGGTAGAGCATCCAGTATTAACTAGATCTAGTATTAACATTCTGTGATAAGGCTCCATCTCTCCTACTCTCTTTCTCTCTCTGCTCTGCTTACCTCACTTCTTACATTTTATTGGCTTTATTCTCCCATGCTGTGTAACAGAAAGCCTAGCCACTCAGACCCCAGACCTCATTAGCAAAAAAGAACCAGAAGACTTGAGAAAGACTCTAACTACCCCAGCTGTGGTACCTGCATGCCTGTTTGAGGCTAGGGTTGTGATTTGAGGCACACACCCTGATTCACAGTCCCACACAAAGTGGGGATGAATTCCCCAGAGGAATATACCCAATGAAACTGAAAAGCCTCCTGGAGGAAAACAAATGGTGTCTCCCACAAGGTTGGAGAGCTCTATAACAAGTGCAGCCTCAATCTCCACGATGTATGACAATAGGCATTAGTAGCTAGTTTTACATAAAATATATTTTGGACAGTAGCCACTCAGTAAATGTCAGTTTATGGATTCTTTTGCCAGGAAAAACAGGTGTTCTGCAGCAGCTGTAGACCAAGGTACCATGTAACACCATGGTCAATAGCATCAACTTGTGAGCCAGTGAGACCTAAGTTCACATCCTGTTCCACCTCATCTGGCTCTGTGACTTTGAATAAAATATTTAATTTTTAATAATTTATTTATTTGAGAGGTAGAGTTACAGAGAGAGAGGACGAGATACAGAGAAGTGTTCCATCCCATGGTTCACTCCCCAAATGGCTGCAACAGCCAGAGCTGGACCAATCTGAAGCCAGGAGCCAGGAGCCTTCTCTGAGTCTCCTATGTGGGTGCCAGGTCCCAAGCTTAGACCCATCTTCCACTGTTTTGGTAGGCCACAAACAGAGAGCTCTATCAGAAGAGGAGCAGCAGGGACATGAACCAGATGTTTGACAAAGTTTCACATGATGTCGTGCCCCTCACAACCTTCATTCTATGAACCTAGTTGGTTGGTTGAAGACTTGGAAACTGTGCTAATGAATGACTGATACTTGGAGAGAGGTTTGTGGTGGTCTGACTGAAATATTTTCCTTGGCTCTGAGTCATTTGCACTGTAAACTTAGATGAAGACATGCCAGGTGTGTTTACCAAATATACTAATGATAAGACAGGGGCATATGAATAATGCCACAAGGAACTTAATATAGATCCAGAATGACTCTGACAGGCTGGAGCAATGGGACCTCTTCTGTCAGGGTAAAAGTGATGCAGGTATGTTTTAAAATCTATGTTCATATTTGATAACCAATTGTACATGGTGATCTGTGTTTCTTAATCTACCCTGAGAATACAAAGTGACCTAACTACTGACCATCAACTTTTGAAATAAGATTTAAAAAGTAAGATGGTATTGTGTTATCAGAATTTGGACATCTCTTGATAGATATTGGGAAATACGTGAAGATTCTGTAGGATCAATATATTGTTTTCATTCAGTAGGATTAATTAGCAGAAAGAGAAACCAGAAGCAAAGGGTCCCTATTGAAGACTAGGAGGTTGTGGTGACTGTGATAGATAAGAGGGGAAAGACTCTCATTCTTTTTTATATAAATGAAATTTTTATTGAAAGGACTATCGGGGCCAGCGTCGCGGCTCACTAGGCTAATCCTCTGCCTTGTGGCGCCAGCACTCCGGGTTCTAGTCCAGGTCAGGGCGCCAGATTCTGTCCCGGTTGCCCCTCTTCCAGGCCAGCTCTCTGCTATGGCCTGGGAGTGCAGTGGAGGATGGCCCAAGTGCTTGGGCCCTGCACCCCATGGGAGACCAGGATAAGTACCTGACTCCTGCCATCGGATCAGCGCGGTGCGCTGGCCGCAGTGCATAGGCCGCAGCGGCCATTGGAGGGTGAACCAACGGCAAAAAGGAAGACCTTTCTCTGTCTCTCTCTCTCACTGTCCACTCTGCCTGTAAAAAAAAAAAAAAAAAAAAAAAGGACTATCAGAGACTGTTCCAAGATTTTTAACGACAATAACAAAAAATGGCACCAACAGATAGGAGAATGTTGGAGAAAGTAGGTAGTTTTGATGGGAGCATGAGTTGATATGAATGTATTTTCTATACCATGGCTGGGGTTCATCCATTGGAATTTGCCATGGGAGCATGTATAGGGCAGAAACATGAATGTGGAGACTATTGGCTCTGAAATGCTGCTTATGAGCAAAGAAGGTAATGAAAATGCACCCAAGGGCCGGCACTGTGGCACAGTGTGTTAACATCCTGGCTTGAAGCACCGGCATCTCATATGGGTGCTGGTTTGAGACCTGGCTGCTCCACTTTCGATCCAGCTCTCTGCTGTGGTCTGGGAAAGCGATGGAAGATGGCCCAAGTCCTTGGGCCCCTGCACTCACATGGGAAACCTGGAAGAAGCTCCTGGCTCCTGGCTTCAGATCAGTGCAGCTCCGGCCGTTGTGGCCAATTGGAGAGTGAACCATCGGATGGAAGACCTCTCTCTCTCTTTCTCTCCTCTCTTTGTGTAACTCTGACTCTCAAATAAATAAATAAATCTTAAAAAAAAGAAAATACATACAAAGAAAGAGTTAAGAAAAGAAAAGAACAAACGAGAGGAAAGAGAAAGATGGAAGGGAGGGAAGGAAAGAAAGGAGGGAGAGGAAAAGGCGAGGAGAAGGAAGAAGAGGAAGAGGAAGCAGATGATACTGAATTCCCTCCTAGGAGGCAGAAAAGAATGCAGATGTAAGTCAAAGTATAGCAGAGCTTGGGGAGAGGGAATTTATTAGCAGCCTGGGCTTGGGCTCTAATATGCTCACTGAATGGGTTGCTTTGGAAGTCATAATTGATGTAGCTTCTCCTCATGTTTGGAATCTACATTTCATTTTAATTTCACTGGTAACCTGTATAGGTCATATTATGAAGGTAAATTAGGTAATTAACTAAGATTTAATAAACAGTTTTCTCAGTCTTCTACTCTTTTCCAACATGTATTTCTTACTTTACTAATTAACATTAAAAGCTAATGCTATAAAGAAATGTGAGGAAGTAACCTAGTGTTTGTCCCCATTAATATGTTTCTGATTTTCTTGGCAGAAACACAAAGTGTCAACTACAATGAACATATTTCATTGTCCTGACATTTGTCTGGCAGCCCTAAACTCATGTGTTCAGAAGCAATACATTTAGAGAATGCTGGTAGCCTCCTTTACTTAGTATTGTGAAATACAAGAAAGTACAGCATTATATGAACAGGCAAGATGTAATTATATTTTTTATACTTTGTTGAGGAAAGTAGGGCATTAGTGGATTTCCCCCAATTACATAACAGAAACATTAGAATACCATATATAGAATCCTAGTACCTACATGAAATTAGTAACAACCCCCAAAACTGTCATTTAAATAATGGAAACATCACATGCTATTCAGAGTAGGCCTTGTCATTTTGTCCTTGTTAGATTATTCAAACATCTGCTAAATTCAATGTGTGTCTCTAAGTAGATTAGAACCTAGTTTATGAGGTGTCAAAGAATTTGTATGGTCCTATTTAATATTCCCCAATCAGACAGCATAGTTGTAATGTAATGACTAGTTTATGTGTATACATGAAAGTACTTTTTTGAGTTGATTTAGGGATATTCCCATTATATGAATCAGTAGTAATAAAATCAAACATGACAAAGTATCATGAAGGTACTCTTACAGCAACTTCAGTATTTCTATCTTGCAAATTATTCCCACTGAAAATTCATCTGGAAGTTACCAGTAAATCTTCTTCAGTGTGTGTAATCTATGCATTGGATACCATGACAGGAAAATGGCAATTATAAATTTCCCATATGTAACATAGCTTTAAATGAATGTGTTACATACATGATTTTTATACAAAAAAATCATAATTTAATTGGAAATGAAGATAAAAGGCAATCAGATTGCTTTGTGAGGAATGCAAGTTAAATATCCTACCAGATGTTACTAAAATATTACTTGATCCATTTCATTCCTTCTTCTGTGCACCTGTTAGCACAGATAATATAAGATCTACTCAAAATCAGCTGAGTCACTATATATAGTAACAAACCAACTTGCTCTCAGTTAATGTCTAATTTGAAATCATTTGAATTTAAACATATAAATCAGAAAAGATGACTCAGGGCAACACTTGCCTTATCGTTAATGCTCCTAATCAGAGTTTCTTTTGGTTTCTATGTATAGCAGCTGCAGATTTTGTTTTTTTTTTTGAAACTCCAGCCTTTTAAGGAAAGTGGAGACTTGTCTTTTGTCTCCTGACCCTGTAAAATATTATACATAACTCACTGTAGGTAGGACAGCCACTTTCCTTCTTTTTGCCCTTCCTTTCTATGTTACCCCAGTCCTGTGTGAGGAAAGACACCATTGAGGGAAGACAGAGAGTGACAGGTGCTGGGACTGAACTTCCTCCACCCCCTTCTCTTTCTAGAATATATCTTTCTTTATATGAAGTCAACTTTTAGGCTTCCAACTAAACATTTCATTTGATGAAAGTTTTTTTATTATCTAATAAAAAGAAAGAGAATGAAAATTTTAGTTTTCATACTTTGATGAAGATGTGATCTATTCAGCATGTTAGCCTGGATTGATTAATCTGAGCAAACTTGCACTCTCAGCCAAACAGATCTTGCCATCAAATGGTATTCCTTCCCCTTTCTCAAGAACAGACCTGACGGCACATAGCTGTGTATGCGGTTTTCTGGCTGTGCATATATTTTGTATGAAAACACTTGAATCAAGCTATTGCTTTGAAATGCTCTTAGTGGGGCTGCCGCTGCGGTGCAGTAGGCTAAATCTCCTCCTGTGACACAGGCATCCCTCTTTGGACCTCGCTCTGTGCTATGGCCTGGGAAAACATTGGAGGATGACCTAAGCCCATGGGCCCCTGCACCCACATAGGAGACCAGAAGGAGCTTCTGGCTCCTGGCTTCGGATCTGCTTAGTTCCAGCAGTTGCGGTCATTTGAGGAATAAACGAACGGGTGGACGACCTTTCTCTCTATCTCTCCCTCTGTCTGTAACTCTTCCTCTCAAATAAATAAATAAAATCTTTAAAAAAAGAAATGCTCTTGGTATGAAACATGTCCTGGAAAATAATGACAAGCTCACATTCTCTACAGATAATGAATTTAAGTTATACACTGTAACTTGTTTATTAAAAGGAAGAGGTCACCAAAACTGTATAACTATGCAAATTATTATGTGAAACAGACAGGGAAAGTTCTTTGCTGATTCTTCCTCAAGTCTTTTTGTCAGTCAAATGCATACACAGTGAATCTATATACTTACATATTTTGATATGGGAAATAGCAAGCAATTGAAACCACTTAGAAACCCTGTGCCCATTTAAAATCACACATAGTGCCATATGAATACATCATTTCAACTTCTGTTTTCTAATTTCTGTTTCATTGAATCTACCAGTTCTAATTAGTGAGGAAATTCAAAATCTGTAACAATCCTTGAGAGAAAGTAGGCCACCATCACCAATCCTGAAGTCCCTTTCTCAATTCATATGTACTATGAAGCAGACTATCTGAGGTCCATTCAGAAGCCACTTGCTGGAGAGAGTAGGGAGGTGAAATTTAATTTAGTCATTCTTTATTTTTTTAAGATTTATTTATTTATTTATTTGAAATCTAGAGTTACAGAGAGGCATAAGCAGAGAGAGAGAGAGAGGTTTTCTATCTCTTGGTTCACTCCCCAAATGCCCGCAAAAGCTGGAGCTGGTCCCATCCACAGCCAGAAGCCTGGAGATTCTTCCTGGTCTCCCATGTGGGTGCAGGGGCCCAACCACTTGGGCTCTTCTACTGCTTTCCCAGGCCACAGCAGAGAGGGGGCCATTTTGGGGGGTGAACCAAAGGAAGGAAGACCTTTCCCTCTGTCTGTCTCTCCCAGTATCTAACTCTATCTGTCTAAAAAAAAAAAAAAAAAAAAAAAAGGAGGCATAATACATGACTGTTTTGGAGTAGTCTGAGGGGAGAATACAGAGAAATTATTTTTACACAAGTAACTGAATTCGGTAGTCAAGTCTATGAACTTTTTCTTTTTTTTTGATGGTACAGACTTGAACAAAGCCAAGTTTCTGTTCCTCTTCATTGGGCACTAGTATTTTCAAGGTTAAGACAACAGGTTTCCCAGAAGATACTGTAGCCCACTCCTACCAACTGTAGTCAGAGTTGAATATGGCCAGTAGCCATTTCTGACCCAAGAAACAGTGGTTGTGGGTTCGTGTTTGGAGATTTGTCGTGTGCATCTCAGTGTCTCACGGTCATAGGACCACCCTCTGTACACTGTGGGATTGCTGTTCACTGCTCCAGCCCAGAAGTTAGAGGAGCAGGATAATTTGTCAGTACTTTTCCAACTGGCCATATAGGTTGGCAGTAGTCATTTGAAGAACTTAACATTAGAGGAAAAAAAGTATTCTGATAATTTCTATGTGTAAATAAATGCTGAATGTTATTTTCTGGGAAAGGTGGCTTTTATAGCAATTAGAATTAAATAGAATGACATTTAAAAATATACAGCCTCTAAAAGAGTTTGTACCATTGGTGAAAGAAATACCAAACTGAAATTAGAAATTGGTAAACTGTTTAGGATTGCAGTGGTCTCTAATTAAAAATAATATGATTTTGATCACATGGCAACATTATCATTTTCTATGAATTAACACAAATATTGTAATTTATTGAGAAGTGACTTATATCCAGGTGCTGCTCAGAATTAAATGTTTTATTTAAATGTATTGGCCTTATTCTAATCTTCTTTTACAGCATATTAAAATATGCAGCAAAAATAGCTGAGTTTCTTGGTTTACTTAACGGTCTTCTGCTCTGCAGATTTAACAGCTGTCTATTAGTTGAAGGAACATTTAAATTTCCATTAAATGCTCTAAGATGAAAACAATAAAGGCATTACGTATTACGTATATTTAAATGATTGGATTTAAACAGCTTTCCTTTTTATTTTTAAAGCCCTGTGTGCACTTGCTCTTTCATTCAACAGATGTACATTGAGTTAGCTTTTTATGAAGAGACAATGACTCCTCTGGTTCATAGGACAGAGAGGAAAAAATATGCACAGTCTGGTGGGGCGGAAGGTAATTACAGCAAGGTGTTAAAGTCCTAACGGAGCTCTGTGAGTGAACCTCAGAGAGGAACAATAGGCTTTCCAGAAAGAGCCTGAAAGGTTGCTGACAATGTGAGCAGCAGCCTATCAGATAGGAAACTGGGAGCACATTTCCTGGATTCCTGGTGCACGGGCTTCAACCATGATGATTTCCAGCAACGTGGGCAAGAGTCTCAGAGAATCTGAAGGGCCCAGAGAATGCTATGGGATTGGATCATGTAAGTGATGGAAAGCCTTAGCCATTTTTAACTAAAGGAATTTAAGAGAAAAAAGAGAAACTGGGTATGTGCTTCTTTTTTTTTTACTTTTTTAAAAAAATATTTTTAGTTATTTATTTTACAGGTAGAGTTACAGACAGTGAGAGAGAGAGACAGAGAGAAAGGTCTTCCTTCCATTGATTCACTCCCCAAATGGCCACAACGGCTGGAGCTGTGCCGATCCAAAGCCAGGAGCCAGGTGCCTCTTCCTGGTCTCCCATATGGGTGAAGGGGCCCAAGCACCTGGGCCATCTTCCACTGCTCTCCCAGGCCACAGCAGAGAACTGGACTGGAAGAGGAGCAACCGGGACTAGAACCCGGTGCCCGTATGGGATGCTGGCGCCGCAAGTGGAGGATTAACCTAGTGCGCCACTGCGCCGGCCCAGGTATGTGCTTCTAAAGAGGAGCATAGAAATTCAGGTAGAGAAGACTTAATATTCCTTCCAAATTGAATTCTCCCAGTCTGTTTTTTCTTCTCCTCTATCCTCAGCAGTTGGTTTTGATTTGGACCCTTTTATCTTCAGCCTCTCTGCTGGCTCCTGAATTGCTCTGTAGGAGAGGTCCCTTGCTGGTGAGCTCCAGAGTGACTTGGCATAGCGGAATCTAGCAGACAATCTGGAACATGGTGTGTTATGCATGGAAACACTGAGTTAATTTTAAAAACCAAAACAGCTGTACTGCTTGGTACTCCCATAAAACTTATTCCATGTTTTAAAAAATTTACTGCAATGATTATAGTTAAAATTTTAAAATTTCAAAATGAATTTCTGTATTACTAGCTAAAGAGCTCAGAACAGATCCTGTGTGAGATGGTTATTTCAACCTAATTAATTTTAAGGAAATCACCTGACAATCTCCAACCAGTTTATTCAGTCAGGCCAGGCTTGCCAACTCAATACTCTCAGGAAATGCTGCCACATGTAGGGGCAGATTTTGCTCAGCATAACAAAATTCATGACAAGATACTATCATTTTACAAATTGAATATCCCCTATCAAAAATGATTTAAGACTCAAAGTGTTTTGGATTTTGGGTTGTTTTGGAGTTTTTGAATACTTATATCAACATAGTGAGATGTCTTGGGGATGGGAACTCAATCTAAAAAAATTTGTTTATTTCATATAGAACTTAAAATATGACTGTAATTTTATACAACACTTTAAAAATATTGTGTATGAAACAAAGCTTTGTGACCATGAATTTTCCATTTGTAGCATCATGTCAGTGCTCAAAAGTTTCAGGTTTGGAATGTTTTGGGGCTGTTGATTTTGAATAAGGGATTCTTGTGTAAATAAAAACATAAATATATATCTTCTAACAACATTTTTAAAGGTTTATTTATTTGAAATAGTTATACAGAGAGAGGAGAGGCAGAGAGAATGAGAGAGAGAGAGAGAGGTCTTCCATCCGATGGTTCACTCCCCAATTAGCTGCAATGGCCGGAGTTGCACCCATCTGGAGCCAGGAGCCAGGAGCTTCTTCTAGGTTTCCCACAGGGGTGCAGGTGCCCAAGGACCTGGTCCACTCTCTACTGCTTTCCCAGGCCATAGCAGAGAGCTGGATCAAAAGTGGAATAGCCGGGTCTCGAACTGGCGCCCACATGGGATGCCAGCGCTTTAGGCCAGGGCATCAACCTGCTGCGCCACAGTGCCAGTCCCATAAAATTTAATATACTAAATAAATTACTTGTCTTGTGGCTAAGAAGCAGAAGACTTTCTATTCAGATAGTATAAGACATATATAAAATAATATTAAATATTAAACATCTTTTAAAATTTTCTTTTGGTTACATGAAGATGACTAGAATTTGTCTTGTCTGTCATTTGTGAATTCCACTAGTGAATGTGTCTTTCTCTTTAACCCCCAAACATCTGACCTTCCATCCCAAGGTGGGTGTGTTTACTGCTGTGGGAACTAAGTTGTGAAGGTTGTGAACAACTCAGGGACAGGTATAGGTCCATCCTTCCTCCCCCACACCTCTTGCATATTCAGCATCCCTCAGGCAAATGCTTAGACCTGTTTTATTCCTGACCTTTTGGAGAACAGAACAATGGTTTACATTTTTAAGTGATTTGATGAAGGTCATATAGACTAAGTTAATAAAAGCAGAAAGCAATTAAGATGCCTTCAGGGAAGAAAGGAGTCATATATCAACAAAACAACAAGTTAGACAAAGTGGTTACTGTCAATAATTCTGAAAGCAATATTTAGAGTAATGAGAAGCAATTACTGGGATGAGAGGAAGTAGAACTGTATTCTGGACTTTGCCACTCATCTCAGCTTCAACATGAGGGTCTCTTCTCTGGACACTTTCAATGATCATAAAGTTTCAAATTCTGTCTGAGAGGACCGAGATTCCCTTCCAGTTAATGGAAGACACTGTGGCTCCTCTAGCAGCATAAAGTGAGTAAGACCAACTGGATGTGTATGTAGAATTTTCATAGATTTAATTGATACTCTAATCTAATGGGTACAGTGGAAACTATAGCAAGGGCCTGTCTTTTCTGCCTCAAAGAAGAGATGAGGTTGTTTTTTACTGGGTGTAAGGATTAAATCGGATGCTCTTCTCATTGTCATGATTACTAGCCCTCTTCCTGTTACAGCCTCTCCTCCTCCATGAGAACCAGTGCCACTGTCGTGACTTTGCCTTTAATTCAGGAATCTTCATCATGAGACATCTTCCACCATATTGACTCTTTGTGAGCCTGTAACATTCAGTAGATATTTTAGAGTCTGATCCAACATCCATTAGAGAAAGAGATCCCATGCAAAGCAACAGCCTTTACACAATGCTGAGTTAGGAGAGTGTTCTAATCTGAGACAGTAAGGGAAGGCAAGTTATCCTCAGGTAGCTCTGTTAAATGTATGGTGAGATGCAAGGGACTTCAGTATCTCTTAGCCTGGACAAGCTAGAGCATGTTTGATTCCAGACCTCATGTGCTGAAGCAGAGAATCTAGAACAGCAATCAGTCAGATGGCTCTTCATGCTTGTAGTGAAATGAATACAGCTACTTGTGAAAAACTATATGTAAAAGCAAGATAAGTAAATAATGTATGAACTTTAAACACTAGAATATCAAATCTCTAAAATGATTCAGAAATGAAATGAACTGTTCCTTTACTTGGGCCTCTAAAAAGAAATATAACTCAAAATAGGAATGGTCAAGTCCAAAATCAAGGGGAACTCACTGATGATGTGTCAAAGTTGAAGTTGAAGGTTTTGTGTGTGTGTGTGTGTGTGTGTGTGTGTGTTTATGTGTGTAATATGAGGACAATATTTTTTGGTGGAGTGAAGTTGGAAGTATAGGAAAAGCTGATGATTTCAAAATAAACCAAAGGAATGAAATAACATTTTTGGCAGGTTTACTGTTCCAAGCTGCTTGTATAAAATTAACAGAACAAAGAAAACACAGAGGCCCAAGGACTTGGGCCATCTTCCTCTGCTTTCCCAGGCCACAGCAGAGAGCTGGATCAGAAGCAGAGCAGCCAGGACTCCGAATCGGTGCCCATATGTGATGCCAGCACTGCAGTCTGTAGCCTTACCCTCTATGCCACAGCGCCGCCTCCTAACCCTGGACATTTTACCTCTATCCAATCTTCAGTTCTTGATGAATTCGTATAAGATTATACCTTCACTTTAGAGAGTACTTTATCATTTGCAAAGTGAGTTCATATATTTAATTTTCTTTGATAGTAAGAATGACTCCATGTGGTTGAGCACACATGTTATCCCACTTTACAGAGAAGTAAGTAGAGGCTGGACGAATGACATTCTCAAGGTCACATTGTTAATACATGGCTTAGTAGTGCTTGGTATTCTTAGTATTCTGGAAAAGAGAAAAATCATCCTTTTTGGAATTTTCAAAAGGTAGATCTTTGAAGAACCACTATATTCCTAAAATTTTATCTATGAAAAAATGCATTCTGTAAATAAAAACTTAAACAAAAACAAAAACAAAAGGTAGATCTTTGAACCTTTAATAATAAACTCAGTATCATCGGTTTTTCAAAAATTAAAAGTTATAGTTCGTGTGATATGGAGGCATTTTAAAAGGAAATGATCCTGTACAATGATTGGTTTTGTGAAGAGTAAAATGGTGCAAAAATCATTGCCTTTTCCTGTTGATTAGATCAATGAAAGTCTCTGAGCAATTTGCATACTTTCTTATTCTTCCTTTGTAAATAAAATGAGAAATTTGTGCTGATATTTATTTGGAGAATAGAAATCTTTCTGATACCATAGATCCATACTTATTCTGCCATGTTCTGCATTTTTGTCTGAAACTTAGATAGAAATTTAGGACCAGCAGAATATAGGCAATCCTCATTTTAATAGTTTCAAGGTGCACAAATTTCAGTTACCAGGATGCAAGAACCGTGATTAATTACATGAAGTACAAACACTGTAGTAATTCTTTAATTCATAGTCACTAAGTAAGTGCATATCTTGATCAGGGACCAATCACATCACTTCTTTTAAAGTCTGATGGTGATTGATCACTCTGCATATGTTATTTAGCTCAAGCTTAGACAATAAAGCACGTTGAGTTTATGATGAGACTCTATTTTAAAATTGTTCTATAAATCAAATTATTTTTTAGTCCAAATGCTTTGTTGGTTTGGGCAATGAGATCACTTTTCTCACAAAACTTTAAATAAAATTCTTTACTGAAAATTAAATGGTAAAATCTCAACACAATAGATGTATTGTCTGCTTGACATGAGTACCGTGGCAAGGTAATACATTAACATCTGCTTTTCTAACTCAGTCTCTGTGAGCTTGCTACAATGCATCTGTTCTTCAGAAATGGAGGACTCACTGTGCTAACAATGTTAAGTTCTTGATTTTGCAAAGATGAGGGCCAGGACCTGATCTGCACTAGAATCACCAAGGTTACATCTCCTTCATATTAACTCTGCAGTCACTCAAATCCTTTCCTGTCCACTCTTTGACTTGCTCAATTTCTTGCTTAATTTCTTCTGAGTAATGTCAGACTTTTTAAAAATAAAATTCTATAGGTTAGACTATTTTATAATACTTCTCAGAAGAAAGAAAATATTCCTTACCTTCAAGGAGTTTAAACCACAGAATTAGAATCTGTGGGTATAAACTACAAATGTGTCTAATCACAAGATATCTTTACAGTAGGATGTAGTATCTAATGCAGATTTGTACTCGATAGTTTAGTTATGGAAGCAAACTGGAGTGGCCAATTATATAAGTTACAGAGGATGATGTAAGAGCTTGGCTGGTTAACATGAAATACACTTATAGAGGAAGCGACCAGGTGGGATTATCAAATGGAGTGTATACTATAATTTCCACATAAATTCACAGGTTTTCACCCTTAAAGATTGTGTTTCATGGTGTGCATTAGTTTTCTTTTACCACAAATTTAGCCATTTACAACACAGATGTATTGTCTCATAATTTTGCAGGTCAGAGATCTATCTCCCATGTCTTCCTAGGGCCTCAGAGACAGAGATCAGTGTCTGGAACCGGGTATATTATCTGGGAGCTATGGGGGAGGATACGCTGTGGAGTCCATTCAGATTGTGGGCAGAATTCATTTTTGTGTGACTGTAGGACCAAGTCCATGTTTCTTTGCTGGCTGTTGGCTGATTGTCTTCTCAAAGTCTCGAAACTGCTTTTGTTTCCTGACTCTTTCCTCCTCAAAGCCAGCAATGCAGGTTTGAGTCTTTCTCATGCTTTTTATCTCTTTGACATTCCCTTCTACCTCAATTCTCCTGCTCATACCTAAGAAAGAGCTCTGTTTTTAAGGGCTGATGTAATTAGGCTGAGCTCACCTAGATAAAGTAGGCTAATATCCTTTTTTTCATTACCTATAACCTTAATTACACCTGCAAAATACTTTTTTAAAAAATAGTAATCCATGATTACCACTCTTTTAATTAATTAGTTAATTTGTTTGTTTATTGGGGGGTGTGGGGAGGGAGGAGGGACAGAGGGAGAAATCTCATCCACTGGTTAACTTCCCAAATGTCCACAAGCCAGGGTTGCACCAGGCTGGAGTGAAGAGCCAACTCAAATGAGGTCTCCCATGTGGGAGGCAGGAACACAATTATTGGAACCATCACTACTGCCTCCCAGAGTCTACATTAGCAGGAAGCTGGAATCAAGAGCTGAAGCTGAGAGTTGAACCCAGCTACTCTGATGTGGGACACAGGCTAAACACTTACTCTCTGCAAAATGCCTTTTTCTTCCATAACGGAACATATTCATGGGTTCTGTGGAGTCAGAGTATAGCTGTCATTGGGGAACAATTATTCAGCTTACCGCAATAAGTGGCTGATTTCTGTGCTTCGGACCACACTTTGAAAAATGATAGCACAGAGGCATAAAACTTGAAAACTAAGTTTGCAAATGTGGTTGAAAATATGGAGATTGGTTTTTCTTAAGTGGGAATCCAAAAGAGCATAAAATCAGGAAGCAACCAATCAGTGAGTTCAGGGAACTAACAAATAAAAGGCAGACATTGCATCAAGCAAAAACAGTGATATTTCTTTCTTAAACACTTAGAAAAACACTTGAGTCTATTTAAAATCTATTTATTTTCACCTGGTTGGAAGAAGGCATTTTACATAGCTCAATGTGTAGAAATAATCTTCTCACTCTGCTCACATCTATTATTTGACTCAGCTTGGAATTATTTCAGAAACTATTGGGATTGTTAACCACTTGTAAGATGCTTAAATAGAATTTTATCCGTTGAACAATATAAGTTGATTGAATTGATCTTAGGAATTTTTTGTGATAATGTTATGTGTTTTTAAAAGAGTTGTTTTTAAAAGAGTTATTCGAAAGGTGGAGAGACAGAAACAGAAAGAATAAGATAGCCCATCCTCAGATCCTTCATCCTTTGATTCACAGTAGCTGACTGGATTAGGCCTAAACCAGGAGCCAGGAATTCCATCGGGGTCTTCTGTGTGAGTGGCCCATTAGCAGGAAGCTGGATCAGAAACAAAGGCAGGAATGGATTCCACAAATTGCAATCTGAGATGTGGGCTTATTCTGTTTGCACCACATCTCCTGCTGAATATTATGTTTTCTTTGTGATTCAGTTACTGAGCTTTAAAAATTTATTTTAAATTTATAGAAATTCACTTTATATTTATAAATTCAACAAATGCATACAATAATGATACAGACCCATTCCCACTGTTGTACCTGAGCGAGTGCAAACAGAGGAGCACCACACATTGATAAAATTTGATGGTCCTTTATTGCCAGCAGTGGAGAGTGGGTTCATGCCCTAAAGAACTCTCGACCCAAAAGCCCAAAGCAACAGGGTTTATAAAGGCAAAAAAAAAAAAAAAAAAACACACACACACAAAATCTGGAAGGGAATACATAGTTGCTAGGATCAGGGGGAAATAAATTGTTACTGGGGTCAAGCTAACCTAAAGCCTATGCAAAACTAATATAAATTATAATCTTAACAATACCAGTTACAGTCCTAACAATTTCAGTTATAATTTTGACATCAATCCAGGTATTGGTCTAAATCATATGTAGGACATAGACAAATTACAATCTTATCATTAACCCAGGTGCAGGCTATCCGTTTTTAAGCTTGAGCAATCATGCTAGGGGGTTTCTATGCTTTGCCAAGTTATGATGCAGGTTGCCAAGTGTGATGTAGTGGGCTGCTATTGTCTGAGTGTTTTAGATCATAGTTTCAGGCCAGAGTCCCACAGTGGAGTGTGTGTATATGTGTGTATGTGTGTGTGTGTGTGTGTGTGCACGTGCTTTCTCAAGATGGAGTCTCAGGTGCTCCAAAATGGAGTCCCTACTGTCAAGGTCTTACTGCACCACAAACACATACACAAAAACACACAAAGAAAGCCCTCTATTTCCCCCTTTCAATCAGTTTTTATCTCAGTCCCAACCTTTGGCAGTCACTGATCTATTCTTTATCCCTTTCCCGAATGTCATATAAATGTAATCATACAATAGTAATATATCCTTTTAAATGTGACTTCTTTTACTTAGCATAATACGATTGAGATTCATCCATTTTACATGTAACAATAATCGTTTGTCTTATTTTATGATTCCTAAACTTTTGACTGAAATTAGTTACAAATTTGATTCTGTTTTTTATAATAAGTTATGTGCTGTGGTTTCCTTTCATTGGGTACTTTCTGGCATTGTTTTTGTCATAATAGTGAAATTCTGAGTTTTTTTTTTTTTTACTTTTGTATATTTTGTGTGTGAGTCATATAACAATTTACTTTCAGGAAAGAGTGAATTTATGAAGGTACTTGAGCCACTGAGGATTCTGAAAGTCTGCTTAATGAGCATTTTTAATGTTGAAAATGGAGGTGAGAATTGCATTATTTCAAAGATATGTGGGAGACTTAGAGGTATGTTTACAACTCAGCAGTCTGCTATGGTGAGACACGCATTGTCATTGACAGTCCAAAAAACAATTTAGCGGGTTAGATGAATTATTTATAGATATGATTTTTTTCTCATGTGAAAATTAATGTATTGGTTTTGCTAATATTAAAATTATTTTAAATTCCCGAATGGACAACAGGTTTTAGTAGGACAAGGGCAGTTGAGAAGCACACAGGATGGCAGGGAGAAACTACTCTAACTTTTATGCTTCTATAGATACTCAGCAGAGTGGATAAGCCGCATTCAGATAATTGAGATTTGAGCAGATGTGAATTTGTCCTCATCAGAATTCATGATTCTAAGCCCTACACAGTGCAAGTAAATAGCTACTGAGCAGGAAACTAAAAGCTTACCCTTTTCTATCTTTTTTATATAAGCACCTAAGTCACATGTCCATACTTAAAAAGTAGATAACTTTTGTAAGTCAGTCGTGCAGCTAAAAGAATCATTAATCTTTAAATATGGGATTGTTCATTCTGCAGTCTGCTGGGGATTGTATAGTACTTTTCATGTACTGTACCTCAGAGTGTTTTACTAAGCAATGAAGTATTCTGGAGCTGTGTGATGAATATGAAACTCACATAACTGCAGCAAAGGCTGATGCACTAAGAACTATTTGTTAAATCTGAAATCCATCACCCACGTTTGATGCTTGACATGCAGAAATCAGTGGAAAGCAAAACACGTTGTTTATTTTCCAACAAACATGAATAGAATTTCCCAAAGAAGAATATTTGCATAAAGAAGTTCATCCATGAATGAAAATCGTAGTGACTTGAATCATGTGAAGTAGGAGTGAATGATGCAAGATGAAAGCTAGGACATTGTAGTGTGCTTGCCAGCTGGCCGGGAGTCTCTGGTCAGCCCAGGCAGTGTGGATGTTGTGTTTAGAAATAGTACTCTTGATTGAGGTTGCTCTCAACCCATCTAAGAACCAAAAGAGGATTCTTAGTGCAGCTTTGCTCACGCTGAATGATGACTCTTGAATACCTTCTTTTTAACACTTTGCTGACGTAAGATTTGCCTGTTTCAGTTTCTGTTTGCTCCCACTAGTCTGTGTCTCCTTTGCAATCAACTCCTTGCTTTACTCATCTGTATACTCCAGGGTCTAGGGATCCAGTGGGTAGATTCCCCTGGGGCAGATCTGCTGCAGGAATGAAAGTCCAGTCTGAGGTGCTGGGGAGTGCACAAGGGCAACAGCATGGAGGAAAGAAAAGTTCAAAGGTGTATTTGAATTCCAGAAAATTGCTTCTTGAGCTTTGAATACCAGGCTAATTAGTATTTTAATTGGCTTCATCTTCTTTGATGGTGGATAATTTCTTTGTTCTAAGAAATAAATCTGTCTCATTCTGTATCAGGGTTCAACAAGGGAAACAGAATCAATAGTAGGTAGTTCAAGAGAGGCATTGCAGAGAATTCACTGAACTGATTGTGGAGACCCACAATCCACAAGCTGGCTACGATGAGGCAGGCTGCATTCACAGTGTTTGCTGAAACTCCTGTCCACAGGGCAGCATCTTCCTCCTCAGGGAAACCTCAACTCTTTTGATCAAATCAGGAAGCCTAAAGTGTTTAGAATATTCTCCTTTGCTTAAAAATCAACTGATTATGGTATTTAATCACATCTAAAAAATGCCTTCCCAGCAACATCTAGCTGAGAACTTTATGGACTAATGAGCCTTTAGCCTGGCCAGGCAGACACACATCAAAAAATGGTCACCATATCCCTTTCTCTCTATCTCATGTGTGTGTGTGATTAAACCAGCGAGCGTATTTTTGAAGTGACTGAATGTTTATGTTCTTCCTTACTTAAAAATGATGGTTTCTTTAACTATCATGAGAATATAGTGACTTTTGAGTAGGAGCTTTTTGTTCTTAAACGGAAAGACAGTATTTATAGAAAGAAGTTATTTCTTAATGAGTTAATACAATCAACATGATTTTAATCAAACTATCAGACAGTTGTTAAAATTTCCAAAATGTTGCTAAATTTCAGGAGACGCCATAAATTTATGCAAAATACTATGGATTTCACCAAGATGAGAGCAGAAAAAAGTGAGCTTAAAGAAATAAAAGACTTAGAATTTGCTTACCTTTAAGTCAGCAATTAAAGGTCTCTTTTTTTCTAAAGGATGCAATCAAATATATGTACAGATTTAGCTTAGGTATATTGATTGCAATCTATTTGTAAGAGCAAAAATAGTTGCCAGCATCTTAATTTTTCAAAAAAGTTCAAATTGATTAAATGAATTCAATGCATACATATAATATGTAGTCATAAAATAATGTTGTGAAAAATATGGCACAAAATATGTCTAAAATAGATGATTATGTGAACAAAAGTGAGATATAAAGCACACATACCATAGTTACTTTTTGATAATATATATATATTTATGCATGTATATAATATATACATCCACCACAAAATGCCAGAAAAAACTATAAAATATTATTGGAGTGAAAATATCTTTCTTAAATTAACATCAAAAGCCCAAAAGAAACATAGTAATTGATTTGACTACATAGGAATGTAGGGTTACAAATAATATGGTAGACAGAATTTAAAGTCAAGCCAGTCTTCTCAGGAGAGAAGTATTTTAGCATAGTATAAATAAAAATATGATTAATTAATTTTAATTTTTGAGAAAAGTAGAAAATGAACCGAAGGCTAAAGAAGTTACAAAATAAGATTCAAATGACTAATAGAAATTTTAGTTGTTTAACCTGATTAAAATTTTTTAAAAATATATGAATGAAAACAATGACATAACATTTTTACTAATTACATTGGAATGAGGATACACTCATTTTTTTTCTTTTGGACTTTAAAAGATTGATTTATGGCCGGTGCCATGACTCAGTAGGCTAATCCTCTGCCTGTGGCGCCGGCACCCAGGGTTCTAGTCCCAGTCAGGGCACCAGATTCTGTCCTGGTCGATCTTCTTCCTGTCCAGCTCTCTGCTGTGGCTCGGGAGTGCAATGGAGGATGGCCCAGGTCCTTGGGCTCTGCACCCACGTGGGAGACCAGGAGGAAGCACCTGGCTCCGGGCTTCGGATCAGCGCAGCCACAGGCCGCAGCAGCCATTAGGGGGTGAACCAACAGAAAAAGGAAGACCTTCCTCTCTGTCTCTCTCTCTCTCCCACTGCCCACTCTGCCTGTCAAAAAAAATTAAAAAATAAAATAAATAAAAAAAAAGAGATTGATTTATTTGTTTTGAAAGTCAGAGTTACAGAAAGCAAAGGAAAGACAAAGTCAGAGAGAGAGCTTGCAGCCGCTGGTTTACTCTGTAGGTAACAGCAGCTCTTACTTTCTGTCTACAACTCTTTATGTCCTGGATATCTCTGTATTTGGAAAGTAAAATAAAATAGAAACGTTCCTATCCTATTGGCCTGAGGTTAGCTAGAAAACAATATTTTTAAGGGTATTTTGATTATACACACTAAATGGTTAGGATTCTGTATTACCTTTGACCACAGTATGCTATATTGATGGTCTATTCTAAGATAATTTCACAGCGTAGCACAAATAAACTGTTAAATGAAAAAAAAAAAGTAATAGGAATTTCAGTTTGTAACACAAGAGTTAAATGAATTCTGTTAAAATCATAGAATGTAATAATATGCAGCCACTCAAAATGATAGTTCAGAGGATTCATTCAGTTCAAAAATGAAAGAAGCTGTTTATGAAACAGCACAGGCAGCTTAAGATTCTTATACTTATTCTTATTCTTAAGATTCTTAAGTGTTGAAATTTAACTGAAATGTGATCCCTGTTAAACGTAAGAGTAGGAATAAGAGAGGGAAGAGATATATAATTTGGGACATGCTCAAGCTGACTTGCCCCAAATGGTAGAGTTAGAAACATACCAGGGGACTCCAATTTAATCCCATCAAGGTGGCATGTACCAATGCCATCTCACTAGTCCAAGTGATCAATTTCAGTTCGCAATTGATCATAATGAAAGGACTAAGAGTCAAAGGGAGCACATAAGCAAGTCTAGTACCTGCTAACACTAACCGATAGAATAAATAAAGGGGAGAGTGATCCAACATGGGAAGTGAGATACTCAGCAGACTCATAGAATGGCAGATGCCCTAAATAGCACTCTGGCCTCAGAATCAGCCCTAAAGGCATTCAGATCTGGCTGAAAAGCCCATGAGAGTATTTCAGGCATGGAAAGCCAAGACACTCTGGCAAAAGATCTCTGTGAGTGAGATCTCAGTGGAAAGAACAGGTCTTCAAAGAAGGAGGTACCTTTCTCTGAAGGGAGGAGAGAACCTCCACTTTGACTATGACCTTGTCTAAACAAGATAAGAGTCGGAGAACTCAAGGGGCTTCCATAGCCTTGGAAACTCATGACTGGAGCATAGGGAGATTACTGATGCCATAGACAGGAGTGTCAATTGGTAAAGTCAACAACAGGAGTCACTGTGCACTTACTCCTCATGTAGGATCTCTGTCCTTAATGTGCTGTGCATTGAGATTTAATGCTATAACGAGTACTCAAATAATATATTTCACTTCGTGTTTCTATGGGGGTGCAAACTGTTGAAATCTTTACTTAATGCATACTAAATGGATCCTCTGTAAAAAAAAAAAAAAAAAAAAAAAAAAAAAAGAAAAGAAAAGAAAAGAAACTATCAACTCCCAACTTGACTCTCACTGGGATTAAACATGACAATAGGTCTGATCTGATTTCATCATCATTAAAAAAAATCATCTATTATTTTTCACTTTATGTTTCTGTGTGGGAGCAAACTGTTGAAATCCTTACTTTATGTATACTAAGCTGATCTTCTGTATATTAAGATAATCGAAAATGAATCTTGATGTGAATGGAAGGGGAGAGGGAGTGGGAAAGGGGAGGGTTGTGGGTGGGAGGGACGGTATGGGGGGGGAAGCCATAGTAATCCATTATTCGTACTTTGGAAACGTATATTCATTAAATAAAAGTTAAAAAAAAAAAAGATTCTTATACAATTGTTTGCACACGTAAGTGCTCAGAGAAAAGTCAAGAAGGTTATACAGTTATTTACAATAGTTAATTTGTGATCTCTTTATATTTCTAAATTATTTATTCTAAGTTTTCTAAGATGAGCCTAGATTACATTTTGATAAAAAGGATTTTTAAAGTTACTTCAAATATTGAACTTTAGTGGAGTTCAGTATTACTGTCTCTCAAGATAAGTATAAAGTCTTATAGGTTGAGTCTAAGACCTCTAAGAATGCCCTCTGGCAGGCTTTTGCATTTTCTTGTTTGTTTATTCTAGAAATTTAGATTATGCTCCATGATTTTCTTCCTTTGGGTAGTAGATAAAGCATTGTATTTTGCTTTCATAATGAAACTGAACTTGGTATACTATCTGATGCTCAGTTTTTTTTTTTAACCATTTTCCATAAAATGTTCACTAGTTTTATCCTTTAAGCAACTGAAATCACTAAAGGGAAGATTTACATTTAAATCTATTTAATGTTCAAACTATTATCTAAATCTAACTATTCTGCCTTCCAGCACGCTGACATTACCCTCTGGAGGCCCAAAGAGAGAATTTTTTTTAAATATGTTCTTTTAAATTCTCTACTGAAATGAGAAAATAAGTGATTATTCAGAGACCAGCAGCTTTACAAATCTCTTGCTTTTTCACCATACTGTGCATAACTGTAGACTGAGAACGATTCTCCTTTCTCCCTGCCCTCTCTGGAACATGCTCCAAGTCTATGGATCCACTCACCTCATGATCTCAAAGGCAGACAGGACCCTGAGCTACAGATAGGTGTATGAGAAATCCTCACAATTTGGTATGTAAGACAACCACCTGTGTGCTCTTTGACTGGCTCAAGCATTTGTTTACTTTTTTTTTTCTTAAGATTTGTTTATTTATTTGCTTGAAAGGCAGAACAACAGAGAGTGAGAGACACCGGGAAAGAGATCTTCCAGTAACTGGTTCACTTTCTAAATGGCTGAAGCAGCCTGGGCTGGGCCAAGCTGAAGCCAGGATCCAAGAACCCCATCTGGGTCTCTCATATGGGTGGCAGAGGCCCAGGTACTTTAGTCAACATCTGTTGCCTTCCCAGATACATTACCAGGAAGCTCAGTTGGAAACAGAACTATCGGAACTTGGGACTTGAACCAGCACTCTGATAAAGGCTGCCTGAGTCACAAGCTGTGGTTTAACCCACTGTGCCACAACAGCAACTCCTGGCTCAAACAGTCTTAGACGTGCAAAATTAATTATAGAAACTTAAGAGGGAAAGAGGATTAGCATTACAGTCCCAAGTTAGGTTCTGTTTAAATAGCCTACCAAGTTTCTCAGTATTTTGCTCTGACCCACACATCTCAGTGCCCAAACTGATCATACTAATGATATTTTTGAAAAAAAAATTATTTATATATTTTCACTTTGCTTGCAAGACACATACAGGAGGGGTGAGAGAGAAAGGGGGAGAAAGACACAGAGAGAGAGAGAGAGAGAGAGAGAGAGAGAGAGAGAGCCTTCTATCTGCTTGTTCTCTTCCCAAAAGCTCACAACAGCTGTGGCTGAGCCAGACCAAAGCCAGGAACCTTGAACCCAATCCAGGTCTTCTACATGGTGGCAGGAACTTATGTACTTGATTCATCATCTGCTGCCTCCCAAGATGCACGTTAACAGGAAACTGGAATCAGGAGTGGAGCTGGGACTCAACCTCAGGCAATCTGGTGTGGGATGGGATGTTGGCATTCCAAATGGTGTCTTAGCATTGAACCAAATACCTTCTTTTATTAATGCTTTTTACCTCAGCCTTGAGAACAAAAAAAGTAATAATGTTCTGTAAATATGAAGAGTTCCATGCAATGGTACCAGTTAGGATTGCGAGCTTTAGTATGAGTGACAGGAAAGACTAAATGAACAGTAGCTTAACTGCAGCTTTCTGACGTGTCAGAGGAGCGTGCACTCATTCTGCTTCTCTCTTCGGCATAATTCTCCCAATTCATGGTGCAAGGAAGCTGCTTACGCACCAGTAATGACACCTGCATTCCAACAATCCAGGCAGCAAGAAGGAGGAAGAAAAGACCAGAATAATGATTGTGCACCAACTGTTTTTAAGACAGTTTCTGAAAGTGGTCATATGTCTTTGCTGCTATATAGATGCCTGAAAGCCTTAAAAATATAATACATGATAGTATAATTTTCAGGCGTCTCTGTGACTAGTAAAAAATTGGAAGGTTTTTGCTAAGTGATACTAGTGCAACTAGTTACCATAAGCAACACAAATAGATATACCTCATCTTTCCTTGTTATCTGCCTTGATCGTGTCTCTTTGTCATAGATTCTGTCTCTTTGTTAGAGTCTATCTGGCTGGGCAGGTGAGAAAGAGACAGAGAAGGAAAGAAGGTGATCATCCATCCAAGGGTTCATTCCCCAAATGGTTACAATCTCCAGGGCTAGGCCAAGATGCAATAATTATTCTATTTTATTAAGAGTTGTTTTTAATCTCTTATAGTTCCAAACTATACATTTGAAGTGTGGGGCCAGCATTATAGAGCAGGTAAAGCCACCACCTGTGACTCCAGCATCCCATATGGGTGCCAGTTTGTGTACTTAGTGCTCCAGTTCTCATCCAGCTTCCTGCTAATGGCTTGCAAAGAGCAGTGGAATATGGTCCAAGACCTTGAGGCCCTGAATCCATGTGGGAGACCCTGATAAAGCTCCTGGCTCCTGGCTTCGACCTGGCCCAGCTCTGGCATTTGTGGCCATCTGGGGAGTGAACCAGCCAATGGAAAAATCTATCTATCTATCTATCTCTCTCCCTCTCTCTCTCTCTCTGTAACTCCTTCAAAATAAATATATAAATTTTTAATCACAAAAAAGAAATTTAAAAGGAGTTGTAAGTATGTAACTGAAGGAAAAAACAATATAGATAGGGTCCAACACTGTCTATACTTTCAGGTATCCTTTTGGGGGTCTTGGAATACATAAGCATGGACAAGGGGAGCCTAGGACTATTTCAAGCTTTTAGTAAGGATTAATCAGTAAAGATTAGATAATAAGTACAAGCATACTTTTCACAGCCGCATTTTATCCTGAACTGCAAGTCTCTCTTGGAGAACTAAGTTGAGTTCCCCATAGTTTGGGGTCATCTTGAGTTCCTGGCTGTCAGGAAATTTATAGTGCTTCTGGTTGATAGTGAGGGAAGCTTCAGACCCTTGAGGAAAGGGAAGCCAAATGATGCATGGATGCAATTTAGTCACTTTATTTTTTAAGTTCTTTCCATACATAAAAAATCCATGTTTTTAAGTTCCATCCATATGGATGAATCATATTAATAGTGACTGAATCCTTTGTTGAAGAAAGGCATGAATCACACAAGTATTAGATAAATATCAAGGTCCCCATAGATTTTAATTCCTTAATTTTTAATTCCTTAAAAGAACATTGTGGGACCAGTGCTGTGGCATAGTGGGTAAAGCCATCACCAATAGCACCAGCATCCCATATGGGCACCAACTAGTTCGACTCCCAGATGCTCCACTTCCTATCTAGCTCCCTGCTAATGTGCCTGGGAAAGCAGTGAAATATGGCCCAAGTTATTGGGCCCCTGAACCCATGTGCAAGACCTGGATGATGCTTCTGGCTCCTGGCTTCTGCCTGGACCAAGAACATTGTGTAACATGGGCAGGTCTGAATGTATATTCATTGTATTGGTCAGAACTTGGAAGGAAGCAGACAATATATTCAAATGAATCATTCAAAAGAGTAAACTAAAGACACCCTTTGTGAAAGGATGACCAGACTGTGGCAATGATGTGTGGAAAGCACTGTGTGGAATGAGATTTTGGTATGGCAAAGAGTTTAGGATGGTGAGATACCTAGGACTAGCAAGAGAAGGAAATTGTTACCCAAGAGACTTGATGGTACATGGCAAAGGCAGAGAAAGTGAAGACCATGATAGAATGATTTCTTGGCAGGATTTGTGGCTACTGCCAAGACTGCTTTCTGACTTTACTGGCACTAGGGAATACCTACTCTAATCTTTTTTCTTCCTCACTGTGACCACCTGCTTGAGTGGTGCACTGGTCTAATTTAATTGAAAACAACAGGACACAGGCCATGTACAGAGGTCAGCCTGCATGGTATTTCCAGGGCCAACACAAGGAGATAGAGGTATGGAAAAGAACTAGCGTATTCCCAGCAGCTTCCATTGGCAGACTCAGCCCAGTCCCATCTTCTGGACTCCTCAACATCCAGAACAGGTTTGTAGAATGAAACAGTTCATTCCCCTTTTTGGATCCTACATCAAACTGGTCCTCTGTTGGAAGCTTCTGACCTTTGTGCCTTAGGGTATAAATACTACTTATTCTGAGCCTTGGACACAGTTTTTCCTAGCTGAGCTTCTCCAAGCATGAGTTACTCTCTTTTATCCTGATGTCCTAATGATCTAATCCATATAGCTTGTGTCTAAATTCTGGCTCAAGCAATTAAGGAAATAGAGCTTCTGTTGATTGATTTATAAAATTGGAGGGCTAGAAAACCTCAAATGTTCAATTATAAAGTTCTTTGTAATCCCTGACCTGAAGGACATGGTAATATTTTACCAAATATGAATTTTCTGTCCTTATATGTTTAATATGAAAACATTTCTTTCTAAACAGCTTGAAAACAACAGACTATTTAAGAGTTTAATGTAAGTAGACCATGGGTCATGCTTTACAAAGAGAATGAAATGGTAAGACTGTGAAGGAACAGTCTTTTTCTTTTCTTCCTACTATTTGTTGAACTCTTTACTTAACATAGAATTAATCATATGTGTATAAAGTCAATTGAAAATAGATCTCAGTAAAAAATAAGTGTGGGAATGAGAGGGAGGAGGAAATTTGTAACTGGAAAGCTGTATAGTTCTGCATACATTCCTACCAACTTATTTCTAAGGTTACAATTTAAAAACTTGCCATGTGACCCAAAATCCCACTAAGTTGGGTGGTAAAAATGCCATCTTAAGTGTTAAAAATGACCAGATTAAGTGTTAAAGTGATAATATAGATAGGATTATGTGTTAAAGGTATCATATAAATAAGATCAAATGTCTGCTAATAATAATAGGTAGAATTAAAAAGGAGAGAATGTTCCAACATGGGAAGCAGTCCACACAGTAGACTCATAGAATGATAATCTCTTTTAACAGCACTCTGACCTCAGAATCAGCCCTTAAGGCATTCTGGTCTGGCTGAAAAGCCCATGAGAACACTTCAGGCATGGAAAGCCAAGACATTGTGGCAAAAATATGTCCTGCATGAAGGATCTTTGTGAGAGAGACCCCAGTTGAAAGAAGGGGCCATCAAAGAAGGATATACTGTTCTCTAAAGGGAGGAGAGAACGTCCACTTTGCTTTTGGACTCAAAAGACTTCCGTAGCCTATGCAGTTCATTTCAAGAGCACCAGGTGGTCACTGATGTCATACATAAGAGTGTTAATTGTTAATTTAACAAGAGTCACTGTGCACTAACTCCCCATGCAGGACCTCTGTCCTCAATGAGTTGTATTGAGAGTTAACTATAGAACCTGTTCTCAAATAATTTTGTGTTTGTGTGTGTGTGTGTGTGCAAATTGTTGAAACTTTACTTAGTATAGAGTTGGTATTCTGTGTATAAAGTTAATTGAAAATGAATCTTAATGGATAATGGGACTGGGAATAGGAGAAGGAGGAGGAGGTGGGGTGGGAGAGAGGAGTTGGGAGGGCAGGTATGGTGGGAAGAATCGCTATATATTCCTAAAGTTGTACTTATGAAATTTATATACATTAAATAAAAGGTTTCTTTGGGGAGAAAAGTGACAAACCACTTGAGGTTGATGGAATGACCACTGAAAGAAAAAGAGGGACTGACGTTGTAGCTCAGTGGGTTAAACTGAGTCTTGCAGTGTCACCACCACCCATATGTTGGAGTCCCAGCTGCTTGGCTTGGGATCCTGCTCACTGCTAATGTATCTGAGAAGGCAGCAAGTGATGGCCCAAATACTTGGGCCCCTGCCACCCATATGGGAAACCAGGCTGGAGTTCCTGATTCCTGGCTTTGGCCAGGCCTATCCCTGGCCATTGTGACACTTTGGGAAGTAAGCCAACAGATGATGATACCTCTCTCTCTCTCTCTTCCTCTGATCTCTCTCTCTCCCATTCCGCCTTTCAAGAAAATGAATTAAATTAAAAGGGGGAGAGAGAGAGAGAGACAAAAACAGACAGATAAAGCCAGATATCCATAGGCCTCAAGAATCAGAAATCATTAGCTCCTGAGTTACAATAAGGAATGCACTGAGCATTTTATGTACAAAGTCAAACAGAAAAAAATTACTAGTTCCTGTGCCATCGGCAACTGTGTAAAACTTATTCATAAACACTGTGTGTTAAAACTAGAGATCTGGGAGCTCCTGAAAAGTTTCTGAGAAAGAATAAGATGTACAGGGAGATTATCAGCCCTGAATTCATAGTCATTCATTTAAGCTGTATAGATGGCATTGGGATCTCTTTGTTTTTATTGTTGTTGCTATTGATTTATTTGGAGGGAGGTTAAAAAAATTACTTTCATAGGCTGAGTCTTTCAACCTTGCTTTTCCAATAGGAATTTAAATTTTCTTATATAAAAATCATAGAATTTTTCAAGAACTTTATAAAATATCTTATGAGCATTATAAAATATCTACATCACATGGTATGAAAACAGATATTTAGGAACTTCTCACGACTTACCACCTAGCAAATCAATCAAACAAGGCCCAGTTACATGTAAACCCCAATCATTCACTTGAACAAAATTTTTTAGTGCATTATGAAATATACTACCTTGGTAAATTTCATAATGGCTTAGAATCTGACCTTTTATCTTTTCATTACAGACAGAAGTGTAATATATATTAATAAAAACTGGAGTTTTTATTTAATTTTATTTCTCGGAATGAATCATATGCCTTTTCTTTTTGTCTTCTGGTGAATACAGTTTACATTGTGTACCAAAGAATAGCAAGAAAATAAAACTCAATACCATAGTGTCCAATAGAGTCAGCCAAGTATGGCTCCTGCGTCAAATCTGATCCACTTCCTGTTTGTTATGACTGTGACCTGACTGTGGCTGTTGCATTTTTAAATTGTTGAAATATTTCAAAAGAAAAATAATTTGTAATATGAGAATTATATGGCATTCAAACATCAGTGCTTGTTAATAAATTTGTGTGTGAGCACAGCCATGCCCAGTCCTTGATGTCATGCCTAGGACTGCTACATTGGCAGAGTTTAGTAGCTGTAGCAATGACCATATGACCTAAGAAACTTATTTAGTCCTTGGCAGAAAACATACAGGATGCTATTAACATGCATTTTCTTGAGGTCCGCATCCTGGGCATCCTATATGGACACCAGTTCAGGTCCCAGCTGTTCCACCTCCAATCTGCTCCAATTCCAATCCAGCTTCCTGCTGGTGTATTTGGGAAGGCAGTGGAAGATGGCCCAGGTCCTTCGGCCCCTGTGCTCATATGGAAGACCTGGATGAAGCTCCTGGCTCCTAGCTTTGTCCTGGCCCAACCCTGGTCTGTGTGGCCATTTGGGGAGTGAACCAGCGGATAGAAAAATTCTTTCTCTCTCTCTTTTTCTCTCTCTCGCTCTCTCTTTCTCTCCTCTCTCTTTCTGACTCTGCCTTTCAAACAAGTAAATAAAAATATTTTTTAAAGAGATGCATTTTCTTTTAAAAAGATATATAAATAGTATTTAAACCACAATATCCTACTATCTATTTGTAATCTATTAAATCTAATATCTTTCAAAGACTGAGTAAGTCTTTAAAAGACTTACTTTAAAGTAACAGGAGTTACTAAAATTGGTTATAAGAAATCAATTCTACGTTCTGCATTAATAACAGTATAATTGTTCCCTTTTAGTCAGTTTAGTCTTAAGAGTAATTTGCAACAGTGGTTGAAATCTTGCCACTCCAAACATTCTCCTTTAGAGGAATTGTGGTTGCATCAAAGATGTTTCTCTGAGAACATTACGATGCTTGGTGTGACATTTCATAGACTTTGGAGATGTAGGTTTATTTGGCTGAAGATTGCTTTCTCTCTCTCTCTCTTTTTTTTTTTTTTGGTGGGGTGGGAGGGCAGCAAGCTTCAGAGGAATTATTTTCAGTTGAGAGACAATAGAATCAAAACCGAGAGGTCTTAAGCACTGTGAGAACCAAGGATAAGAGTAAGCAAATATTATCCACTGTGAGTAAATGCTGAACAAGAGACTCTTGGAAAAGAAGATAATACGAGGTAATATCTGTTAAACTTCAGGGCACTAATGCAGAATGAAAAAGGAAGATTTAAAAGTTTTATAAAGCAAAAGGGGCTCTTAAATCTTAATATCAAAGTGGAACTGCAATGAAAAAGACAAACTAGGTGCTGAGCTATGCACTATTGTGGGAACAGTGTGTGATAAATCAAGAAAGTGGTCATATATAGTATGAGGGATGAAATTCACCCAATATTTAATACAGTATCAGGATTCACCTTCAATATACTTTTCATGTGGTCCACAGATTCCTTGGATGAAATTTACCATGTAGGTTTTGATTCTTTCTCAAATAGAGAAGAAAGTTTTCATTTCTGTGACAGATGGCTTAGAAACCCAAGTATAGCATTGAAATCTATCAGCCATAATTTCTTATCTAACCACAATTGATTTTAAATTTAGGTTTCATGTACTTAATTTAATTCATTCTTTTATGGATTTGTGTCTCATGAGCTACAAATTCAGATCTGCTTTTGCTATGGCTATGATAGCTTTAAGAACATGTTTTAGACAAGTCAGCTAATATTCTATAGGAAGCATCATCAACCAATGAATTTACATGGTAAACTAACTATATGACAGTCTTCAGTATCCATCTCTCTTCCTAAATGATCTAAGTGCCACTACTTATTATTTCCAATTATAAAATAAGGAGGAATGCCTTATAAACAGGCACTTTTGTAAAAAGGTAATACACTATTGTAAATATCAAACAAAACATAAAAATATAAAAGTAAATGGATCCAGATAATTGATATGTGAGGAGAGGGAAAAGATTTACCTATTATGAGTAACAGAAAATTAATGAGTACAGATATTATCTATACAATTAGCTCATTATTATTCCTACATAATTAAAAACTATCAATCAGAGCAAACATGAAAATATTAACTGCAAGCTTGAATTGTTATAAGCAATATTAAATGAACATAGTTTTCTTATAGGGGAAACTTCAATTGATTATTGAAAGTGAAATATTCTGTATTTCATTACTTGAGTAACATGTAACACACATGAATATCCATTAAATAAGCGATTCTACACTGATTGATTGTGAAAGCCTCAATGAAGCATTTTTAGCATTCCATAACCTAATATTTACAACTTTATATTCATTATAAAGGCTTTGTTTAAACATTACCTTACCTCTGTATATTGTATTAAATCTATGTCAATGGTAAATAGTGACCATAAGAATAATTTTAAGAAATCATTACTTAATGCATACTAAACTGATCTTCTGTAAAAAAAAAAAAAAAAAGAAATTATCAATTCCCAACTTGACTCTCACTGGGATTAAACATGACAATAGGTCTGATCTGATTTCATCATCATTTAAAAAAATCATCTATTATTTTTCACTTTATGTTTCTGTGTGGGAGCAAACTGTTGAAATCCTTACTTAATGTATACTAAGCTGATCTGTATATTAAGATAATCGAAAATGAATCTTGATGTGAATGGAAGGGGAGAGGGAGTGGGAAAGGGGAGGGTTGTGGGTGGGAGGGACGGTATGGGGGGGAAGCCATTGTAATCCATAAGTCGTACTTTGGAAATTTATATTCATTAAATAAAAGTTAAAAAAAATATTGTACTGCAATAAATATACCTTTGTTATATCATAATCAATTGCGATGTCATAAAATACTTATAATGATATAAGCCAAAAATGCTAGTGTCATAAAACTACCATTGTGACATGATCAATTGCAATGTCATTAACAATACTAGTGATATCATAGTGAACCATTGTTTCTCATAAAATTACCATTGAGATGTCATAACCAATTTTGAAGTCATTGTAATAATTGGAACATCATAATTGTGATCCTATAAGCTAACCATTATGATGTTTTATTCAGTTTTGAATCCATAAAAATCATTGTGATGTCATAAACCTATAATTATAAAAAAAAAGAAATCTTAATATATTTTTTGCCTTTCTTTGATTAACTGGCACAAATCATCCCATTTGTATACACAGAAGAACTTTTCTTCATTTTACTTCTAAGATGTTCCAGAACTTGACTCTAATATTATTTAATTTGAATGCAACCAATTATTCCTGAATATCTTGTTAAAATTCTGAGATTCCTATTGAACAGTTGCCTATTGAGAGAAAACTATCATGATATTGCACATTCCTTGAAAGCAATTGAATTTTTCTATTTTCTTTTATTCTATTTATGAAAAAGATGATTAGAGCAAATTGCATTATTTTGAATTCATCCTACTTTAAAAAAAGAACAAATATATTAAATCTTTTTGTGTCCATTACTTAGACCAAAAATAACCTTAGTAAATACTTACATTTATAATCATGTGCCACATAGGATGTTTCTATTAAGCTACACAATGCTTGCCCATGTAAGAATATAATGGAACTGAAAATTCTCTATTAGCTAGTAGCATTTTAACTATCATAATGTAGTAGCCAAATACATTACTCACATGTTTGTAATGATGCTGGTGTAAACCAATATACCACAATGCCAAAACTGCATAAAAGTATGCCACATAGAGTTATGTGGTATACAATAATTGGTCATAATAATAAGCAGCTTTGTTACTGGCTTATATATTTGCTATACTGTACTTTTTATTGTTATTCGAGAGTATATTCCTTAAACTAATAAAAAGAAAAGTTTTCTGTAAAGCAATATATAGGCTTACACCACCAGCAACCTCATACATCTCATTTTTTTATTTTATCAAGAAGGCTTGTCAAATGATTGGCATTTGGATATGTTCCCAGAAGTGATATAGCTGGGTCATATGGTAAACATATTTTCCATTTTTAAGGAATTTTATACTGTTTTCCATAATGACTAAATTAATTTGCATTCCACCAACAATGTTTTAGGGTTTCCTTTTTTTCTATTTCTATATCCTCACCTGAATTTGTTATTTTTTGGATTTTGGATTACAGCCATTCCAATTAGCGTGAGATGATATTTCATTGTAGTTTTATTGGTGTTTTCCTGATGGCTAGTGATACTGAGCATGTGTTCATGTGTTTGTTGGCCACTTATAGTTCTTTTGAAAAATGTCTATTCAGATCCTTTTTCCATTTCTTAACTGGATTGTTTGTTGTATTGTTGAATTTCTTGACCAATATGCACATGAAAAGCTCAACATAATTAGTCATTAGAGAAATGCAAATTAAAACCACAGTGAGACAGCATTTCTTGCTAACTCAGATGGTGGGTAAAATGCAGAAAAATGGAAACTCATGCTTTCCTGCTAAAATTGTGAAATGGTGCAGCCATTTTGGTAGATATTTGAGTAGTTCCTCAAAAAGTTAAACACAGAATTACCTATGATTCAGTAATTCCATTTACTGATAAATACCCAAATACATGAAAACTATGTCAACACAAGGGGCATGAGGGGCAGGCATTGTGGTGCAGAGAGTTAAGTCAAGTCATGCAACACCAAATCGTATCAGAATGCTGTTTCCAGTCCCAGCTATTCTGCTTACCATCCAACTTCCTGCTGATGCACCTTCCAAGGCAGATGATGGCCAAGTATTTGGGCCCTGACACCCATGTGGGAGACTGAGATGGAGTTTCTGGCTGTTGGCTTACCCTGACCCAGCTTCAGAAGTTGGGGCATTTGGGAGTGAACCAGCAAATAAATTCTCTCTCTCTCTCTTTTTCTTTCTCTCTCCAACCTCTGCTTTTCAAATTAATAAGTAAAACAAAATAACTTATATATGAATATTTATACATTACACATTATTCATAATAACCAAAGAGTAGAATCAACTGAAGTGTGTATCAACTGATGAGTGGATAAACAAAAAATATTCAATATCCAGTCATGAAAAAGAATAAAGTACTAATACCTGCTACCACATGGATGAGCCTTGAAAACATTCCTTGCTCTTCTTGGCTTTAGCCTGGCATAGCCCTGGCTGTTGCAAGCATTTGGAGAGTAAGCCAGTGAATGGGGAATTTCTCTGTCTGTGTATGTCCCTGGCCCTTTTTGTATCTCTCCTTCTCTCTGTGTTTCAACCAACAGAAAAAATGAATAGAACTTAAAAGAAAAAACAGAAAACATGTTTGCTAAGTGAAAGAGTTAAGACACAAAAGACCATGTGTTATGTGATTCCATTTCTATAAAATGTCCAGAATAGGTAAAGCCATAAGGACAGAAAATAAATTAGTGACTGTCTTGGGTTGTGATGAGGGGAAAATGAGAACTGACTGAAAATGAAAATGTTTACCTTATTTTAGGTGATGAAAAATGTTCTAGGGTTAGATAGTAGTGATTTTTCCACAAATTTTTAATGACCTAATGACCATTGAATTAAACACTTTAAAGGAGAATGAACATTATGATGTATAAATTTTGTTACAACAAAGGTGCTATTGAAGAATAAATAAAATAAATAAAATTTCCTTGTACTTAATCATTCAGCAATTGTAGTTATGAACAAACTCCAGTAGAGAAGGACATTTCACAGTTATGATAATATCCTAATGAAGATCATGTAGTTACTATGTCATTATTTTTTGAGATTGGAAATCATTTGTAATTATACTAGATATTTTATTAGATTATATTAGAAATCTCAACAACCACCAGTAAAAACATAATATGTATGCTGAAAAAAAATCAAGATTCTATCAGAGAGATAAGTAACAGATCTTGTTACCACGCAATTCAGTAGCTATAGCCCATCCTAATCATTTATCTGAAACACTTTGGGAATTAGGGTTAATAAAAATAGCTAAAATAATATGATGTTTGAAGCATAAACGTTCATTTCAGTTTCGTGGTTTTGAAGTGGGTTTTATGAAGAGTCTAAGCTGGAAAGCTTCATTTTTCCTTACCAGTGTAGTCCATATTGATAACGTTCTAATATGAACTACATAAGAATACTATCTTCTCTTGATTCTGGGGGCAGGAGAGGCAGGAGAAAGAACCAGGTAGTTCCTTAAAGATTTTATTATGATTATACTTACCTGTTGCACTATTAAGTTATCAAAATGTTTAAGTTTATATACTAGTTTTTAATTAAAATACAAAGAATTTTGTTTTACATTTGAGCCTGATGTGTGCAACTGATATTTCTCTTCCAGAAGTATTCTCTTCCAGAAATAAATTTTTCATTTATTCTGTATGTGCTAACTAAACTACTACCATGAGCAATGTAGATGCTAGTGATGGCATAGCACTAGACAAAAACAGATAATTGTTCTTGCTTTATAGAGCATGCACTTTGGTAGGGGAGGTAGGCGGTATTTGAGTGTTCAGATAGTTGAAGTGAAGCAATGAAATTCTTGTTAGGAGAGCTGATAATGGAATACTTAATCCAATCTAGCATGTCATGGATTTTTCTCTTAGGGAATTCCCACTGAGCTGAGATTAGTGAGATAAATTGAAATTAATCAGATACTGCACAGGTGGAGAAAAGAAAGGAAGAGTGTCCTGAACTAAGTGGTAATTTCCTCCTAAGGTTAGAAGGAAATTGATATGTGACAGCAAGTGTGTGAACTCTCTTGTGTATCCTTTTAAAAGAGAGCTTGTAAGGGGAGGGTGTAGACTAGGTAGGACTCACACCTGTGAGGCTGGGTAAAGAATTTTGCTTTCTGTCATAAGACAGAGGATACCAGAAGGATGTCTGTGTGAGTGTTGGGGTTAGGGGCAGAATCACATGTGGTTTAGAAAAGTTTGGGAGGCTGTTGTAAACAGCAGATCCTGATAGAGCAAGAGTGAATGTGGGAAAACATGTTACGAGATAATGTAGCTTGGACTGCAGTGGTGAGATACGGAGAGAGGTCAATAGACTTGAGACAGTTAGAAGAAAATCAAAAGGAATTTTTATGGGTTCAATATTAAAAGAGAAGGAACAGTAATTATGAGATGACTCTATACTTTTATGTAATAGTTATATTTTGCAGTGTATTTGTCAACTCCATGCCCATTAGAATTTAAGATATGCTGAGGCATACTGCACACTGAAAATGTTTAATACATATTTAATGATGGATTAGACGGACTTAAAAAAAAAAAAAAAGAAAGCCTCAAAAAACTATTAAAAACACTTTTCTCCACGACCAGTAATTTGGAAGCTTTTTGCAGATGTTATTATAGGTCTGGGTAGGAGTAAGTAATTATTTATTTTACCTGGTTGTTAGGCAGCTGCTGGGGCCAGCAATTGGATGCACAGAATATGCATAATTTATTGACCCTTATTCAGAGACACAGCAAGCTGCCCAGCTTACTTTAACTATGTTTAGCTTCATTGCGCCCTGGAGAAATGTTTTGTCATTGATTGTACATTTTGGACTGTCAAAAAATGAATTTCATTAATACTGAGCCTATTTTATGATATCAATATAAATTTGGAATGTATAAAACCCATTAATTCAGTACATGCATCTAAACAGATGCTTCATATAATAAAAATGAACATTAAGGAAGGGTCACTGGCACATTTGGAGCGGTCAAAAAAGTTAAGTAATTATGAAAGAAATTAAAAAAAAATGCTTGAGATATCAATCTGCAGATAACATAAAATTGCCAAAAGATAACTCTATTGGTAAATCATTAGTGCTGGCAATCTCTTACCCTCTCCTTCCAACACAGAATTTTACTAGTATCTTGCTATTTTTAAGGAAGGAAACTACAAATTTAGTTATCAATAAAACATTGTAAAATTCTTATAAAGTTCTTCCATTTTTCAAAAAATCAAGTATACATTTGTATGTTCTCCACAACACAGATAATGGTTTAAATAAAGCAACACAGGGTGGATATTGTGGTGCAGTATGTTATGGCTGCCTGGGACACTTGTCTTCTGTACTGGAGTTCTGGTTGTCCTTGCTACTCTGCACTTCTGACCTAGCTTCCGGTTAATGTGTATGGGAGGCAGTGGATGATGGGTTCCTACGGTACACGTGGGAGACCCAGATGGAGCTCCTGGCTCCTGCATTGGTCTGCTGCAGCCCTGCCAGTTATGACCATCAGCATCTGGGTTGTAAACTAGAGGGTGGAAGATCCTCTTTCTCTCTTTCTCACTCTCTCTCTCTCTCTTTTTAAAGATTTATTTATTGATTTGAAAGTCAGAGTTACACAGAGAGAGAAGGAGAGGCAGAGAGAAGTCTTCCATCCGCTGGTTCACTCCCCAGATGGCCACAATGGCCAGAGTTGCGCCGATCTGAAGCCAGGAGCCAGGAGCTTCTTCCGGGGCTCCCACGTGGGTGCAGGGGCCCAAGGGCTTGGGCCATCTTCTTCGGCTTTCCCAGGCCATAGCAGAGAGCTGGATTGGAAGTGGAGTACCTGGGTCTTGAACCAGTGCCCATATTGGATGGGCCTTTCAAATGAAATGGAAAGAAATAATAAAAAGAAAACTCTGGCCCACCCCATTCTGTATGCCCAAGTTCTCGCAGGAATTATACTTCTGCCCCGTTGCCTGTCTGAGTGTTACTGGAGAAATTGCAGGGTTCTTGTCTTCACTCAAGAAAGAATTCAGCCATGAGACAGAGAGTAGTGGGAGGTAAAATAGCAAGGTTTATTAGGGAAGGGACATCCATAAGGATGGATGGGCACCCCTCCAGACAGAGCCTGAGAGATTGGGGAGGGGGGAAGGAGCGAGGTTACATGATTGAGTAGAGAGATTACACCTGACCAGGCCAGGTGGGTGGCTCAGCAGAGAGGCAGAGGGCTGAGCACGCAGTCTGGTTGAGGCCGGGGGTTTTTAAGGAGATGGGTCTCTGTCTTCACACATTTCCTCCTGAAACAAAGGATTTTGTGGCTGTAAATACTAAGAAGCTCCTATCTGAGTTTTTCCTTGAAGGTATCAGACAGAAGGAAACCTAGCTGGTGCCATCCTGGGTTCAGAGGAAGGGTGAGCAGGACCCCCTAGAGAATGGGGATCCAGAGCAGGGTGTTTGAAATGCAGATACTGGGCTGCATCTGGGAGATTGTGGAAGATTTGTCAGGCAGAAGAGGCAGGGATCTCTGCCTGGCAGGTTATCAGGTAGAAGGGGGCAGGGCAGGATGCAATCACTGGGCTGCCCCTGAAGCATTATCGGGATAACTTTGAGATGTAGATGCATATGATGGACGTAGAAGTCTTCTCCGGAGGCCTTTGTCACACACACCTACCTAATTCATACCTAACTTCCTGCCTAACATTCCCCCCTCAAGAGGTATACCCAAAATTCTTCTTTGGGATTATGGATGGAGTTCTGTTTTCTGTAACTTCTTTGAAGCTGGCTTGTGGGCGTCGAGGGGGATTTGGGTATTTCCTCTTGCTACCTGTCTTATGGTGTGTGACAGTGGCCTTGGAAAGACTGTGCTGCTCGGTCCAGAGGGCTGCTCAGGTCGTCCAGTGGAATGGGCTGGAAGCCTTGTCTGACGACCATTTGGAGTTTGACAGCTTTTATTCTGTTAGAGACAAAACAAACAAGGGCATTAAAAACACACGGTCCAAAGAGAAGTAGCAACATTACAGACGTTATTGGGCCAAGGAGAGGAAATAGCCAGGATTTCCATGAACAGATGTCAGGCCAGAAATCCCAGCCCTGCTTGGCCTGGTCCTGGAGCTGTTTGGCTTTGTCCAGGAAAAGTACAAATTTGGGTTTGTACCTGTCCAGTCTGATTGACCCAGAGACAACATTCTTCCTGGAACATGGCACAGACACCTCCTGGAGCAGCAGTTAGCATGTCCAGTATTTATTTCTTTCATAGCCTTTTGTGACTTCCGCACACCCTCTTCAACTTACTTGAAACACTCCATCATTTCCATTCTAGTCTAGAGTAAACTAGCCATCAGGATAAAGTCATTCTTACAAACCATGTCCTTTCCTTATTAAAAAAAAACTCTTTCCTTCTAGCTTTCATTACCAAGAACACTCTTTTCTTTCTACCCTTCCTTACCAAGCACACATTTTTATACTTATGGTGTTTTTCATAGAGTCTGGTTGGCTCTTTCTACCTTACTGGGAGACTGAGGTCTCCATGCAGAGTGAAGGTTCCAGGTTATTCCTAGGGCCTTACAAATCCCTTGTGTAACCTGGGAGATGAGGTAAGACCCATTGTTGCTTTGTAAAGATATTGCAAGACCAAAGCATGGGATAACTTCCTTTAGGAGAGATTTGGTCACTTCCTGAGCTCTTTCATTTCTGGTTGGGAAGGCTTCTACCCATCCAGTAAAGGTGCCTATAAGTACAAGCAGGTAGGTACCTATAGCATTGACAGAGGCTGTGTAAAATCTGTTTGCCAGCCTTCCTTGGGGTAAGTTCCCTTTTGCTGTATAGACCCCTGGGAGTTATTTTCTCTTGTCCTTACCTAGTTCTAGAGCTCTAGTTAAGTCATCAGTTCTGCTAACTGAGCAAAAGTTCCTGGGGGCAGAGCACGCTTCAATAACGTGCCATGCCGTAACTGTTGTATACCCTGAGAAGCAGGTCCCATCGGACAAAGCTGCTTCCATCTATGAACCAAACTTCATCTGTGTTAGTCAGGGGGCTGTCTTTTAGGTTCCTTTTGCTGGCAAAGATCAAGTCTATAGTCTCAGTACAGGAGTGGAGGGGACCACCTTCCCCCTGGGTTAGATAGAGCAATGCCTTATTTTTACCTGAGGGTTTTCTAGGAGGAGGACTTGATATTTTAGTATTCTACTATCTGTGAGCCAGTGAGAGCCCTTTTGCTCTAATAGAGAATTTATTTGATGTGAGGTATAAAGGGTGGTATTTTGCCCCAATGTAATTCTAGATACCTCCTCTGTCAGCAAGGCAACTGCTGCTATCATCCTTAGGCAGTGAGGCCATCCTTGTGCAACCATGTCTAAGGTTTTAGACATGCTTAACAGGTCCCAGTTCTTGAGTTAACCCTCCTAAGGTGACTCCCCACCTCCCAGTGATGTGCAGCTAGGAGGGTCTCCCTGGATTTGGCAGTCCTAGCACAGGGACTTTAGTCATAGCATCCTTTAGCTGAGCAAAGGCTGTGGTTTGCTCTTTCCCCCAAAGGAGGGGGCTCAGCTTTAGCTGCCTGTCGAGATCCTGGTTTAGGAGCTATGCTGTTTCCCTGTATCTAGGAACCTGATAGAGAAAACTGGGACTGCCTGAAGTTTGCAGAAGTAGGAATTTGCTGAATGGCCCATATCCTCTCTGGGGCAGGTTTTCTCTCCCCAGGGGTGAGGATAAGGGTTAAATAATTAACACTCTAATGGACTAGCAATGCTCTGTTTTCCTCTGGATACCTAGTAGCTAGTTTTGCTAGGAAGTTAAGCCAATGTACAAGACCAGAGTCTCAGGCTGGGAAAAGAGACAAACCAACAAATCATTTACATTTAACCATCTACATTATGGATTATTGTGCACCCCCCTCAAGAGATAGGCCCTTTAAGTCCTCAGTGAGGACCTGTCCAAATAGGTGTAGGGCTATCTGAGTTAGCTGTTATTAAAAGCCCTGTTTTTAGGAACTGGCAGGGAGGGCTTTTTAAGCTTAATGCTATTGGATAGACTTTTAAGGCCTGGCTGGGTGTGTGAGGCCCAGACCTATCCATGAGGTGCTGGAAGAGAATTGCAAGAGATGCAAATCTCCTTTAAGGGAGGCACCCTGTTGACTTGCATTACGTGGCTGGACTAGGAGGAGAGCTGAATAGGAGGCTGATAGAAATAGGCAACTTACGTTTCACTGACCCTAGGCCATCCCCAATAGCAGTAGCTGGAGCTGGAAGCTGGGCAGAGGCTGGGCAGAGCCAAAGGCTTTTTTAGCTTGGTGCCACAAGGTCTGTGGTTCTGAACCAGGAGTCCTTCGACCCCCAGGGCAGTTCCGTGTCCAGTGGCCTTGCTCTTGGCAGAGCTGACAGAAGGCGGTTTCTGTCACAACAGCTGCTTGCCCAATGCCCTGACTCCTTATATCAGCAACAGGTGCCGTTTGGGGTGCACTGGCCTTGCTGGGTCTCCTTGACGACAGATTGCCGTGTAGAACAGTCATTGATTGGCCTGTTGCCTATCCCTACATCGCTCCTGCTGCTAGCTTGCTCCTCATTCTCCTGGTCTCTAATAAAGTAGAACATGGAGGCAGCCTCTATGATGCCAGTCAAGGGGGTGCTCAACCCAACCCTGATTTTTGAAGATTTTTTTTTTAATATCAGGGTGAGTTAGAAAACTATGGTCATGGGCAAATTCTGACACTTAGTATTTTCTTGCGAGTTAAGACCGTGCCCATGAGAACTATGATCTTATAGGTAAGATCAACTGTGGTGACCTGCTTGCATACTTTGTGGTCATCAGTGCAACTTCCTATCTATCCCTCAGTTTGGTTTAAAAGGGAAGTTCTGCCCATTTACCGCATACACCGAAAAATCAATCTAGCTGTCACATTATTTAACCTCTTTTTCTGGCTATGCTGTTTGGTGCTCTATACTGTGGCCAGGCATTATTACAGAAAATATCAGTCATCCCATACATAAGGTCTGGGGATCAAACCGTACACCACAGTGGAGAGTGCAGAACAGTAGTAACTTCCCTTCTGGAAGAGAAAAGATGAGAAGTGAGGCAGCGAGTCGGGTCTCTAGCCTGACTTCCTGGGCTTTCAGATTTAACTGGCGGTTTAACCAGTGCTTACTGCGTAGCCTGACTAGGAGAAGTTGTGGCAGAGGTCTCTGCCATCCTTTGGCTTCCGGATATTTACCGTGTAGCCAGTGGGTTATGGGCCTGGGTTTCCAGGTTTAACTGGTATTACCTTGTAACCCATAAGTTTAGGTTTTGGGGCTTCCGGGCTTTCACCGTGTAGCCTGTGGACACTAGAGTTTTCTTGGGCTCCTGGAACCCAGTGCTCTAGCATCTGCCACATAACCATCTCCCGTCATCTCTAAGTCTCTTTTGGAACACTTTCTCCCTTTTGGCTAGACCTCCTGTTTGATCCACATTTGAACTAGCAATACATTTGAACTAGCAATGCCTGGTTATTCAGCGTTAGCTGGACGGAGACTATGTCAGTCCCTCTTTAAAGGATCTGGCTTCTGAGCCAGAGACTGGAGCAGCTAGAAAGAAACATGTTTATAACTGAAGTTTAGCATCATTTCACATCTTGGCACCACTTTTAATCTAAACAGCCCGATTGGTTATTATCTCTGCAAGATGAGAGATATATCTTTTGACATCTCCAGGGGCCCTCTGGAGATACCAAAAGTCCAGAGAATTTAGAACTTGATTTTCAGAAAGTCTGTTAAAGGTGCCAAGAGAACTTAGAGTATCTGGTCAAAATAGAATTCCTTAACATCCTGAAATGACAGCCATTAATTTAGGGTGATTTTAACACTTTTAGACCAGATCTAATAATAGATACAGTGGAGTACACAATAGATTACTTTGGCAGAACATGAATTCTATGTCTCTTGTTGTCGAATAAACCAGAAATAAAAACCTTGAACATTAGAGTTAGCATACACAATCATCACATAACTCAGAATTATTTAACAGAGTCAAAAAGAGCTTACAGGACCTAACTTTAGAAATGGCAGAGTAACCGATGAAGCAGACACTGTTAAAAAGAGACGTTACAGTTTTTGCAAAAACAGATTCCAAGATTTATGATTGAGACCATTTACCAACATTAGTACACATTTTTTAAAAACCCCATTGTTATAACAGATCAGACTTCAACTTTAGGTCAGTGTAATTTTGGCATTAGCACTCAACTTAAAGAAAACTCTGTAAACAATTTTAAAATTGTAAACCTTTTAAAACTTTTCATGACTTGCTCACACCTTCTGAAACTTTACACCTGTAGTTACTATTACATAGTCTTGAATTGTCATGTATGGACAACCTATGAGAATACATGCTAACAAACTCAAATAGTCTCTCTTACCGAATTTGAGATGTTAAATGTACACATAATACATTTCCCCAAGTTTTACTTAGCACTGATGCCTAGATGACTTAAGACACTGAGTTATTAATGAATACCACACCATTATCTGAATTAAAAGTCAAAATTACATTTCCATGCTTTTAAGTAACATAAGGATAACACCTGAGCAGCAACAGGGACACTAGTGCATGTTTACAACTTTGAAAAGATCTTCATCCTTAAGAGAAACAAGTTTAAAGCATATCAAAGACATGTAAAACTGAGCAAGTGAGCCGCTGAGCAAACCAAGCAAACCGAGCAAAACTGAAGGGTGTTTGCATTAACTCAATTCTCTGAACCAATCTGTATTGGCTTACTTTAGTTAACAAAATAAAGGCTTGTATACACAGAATTTACTCTCATTTTCATAAGACCACTCCAGCTGGAAAGCAAAAACATGAATACAGCATAGGTCTGACACCATTTACAACATTTTAATACACTTCACATAATCTGAATTGACTCAAGCAGCTGTTACTTTAACAAATTTAGAGTCTCATCCTTTGAGAGTTCCAGGGATCCGACTGGAAGCCCAAAGTTGGAAGACTCGGTATAGAATTTAAGCTGTCAGAGAGTCAAACCATTTGGCCAAAATTAGTACCTTTCTGATCAGTTGGGTAATCACTCAAACATTTAAAACAGACAAATAACGTAGTCTCAGTACTACGAATAGAAAAACACGAAACCTTCAAGACACATGAAAACTCTTATCAGCTAAGTCAGGGACAGCAGCACAGAAAAGAGCTGATCATCAGCATATGAACCCATTGCTTAGGTTTCCATTAACTGCAAAGAGAAAAACCTATCAGGTTGGAAAGAGTTAATAGATTACTGTTCTCCCTCCCTTAGGTAAGGCCAGCAGTATTATTGAATTGGAAATTCCTCCAGGAGAGGAGAAAAAAAAGCAGCGGGGGGGGGGGGGGGGGGGGGCGCTCTCCCTAGAGATAGAGTGCAGGGAAAGCCTGTGGTCCCCCATTTACAGGGGAAGATTGCGCATGCCAGGCCTAGCAGCACTGGCCGTGGGGTTGGGTAGGTGCGCCATTTCACCAAGTGCTGGGAACCTCCTATAATTCAACCAAAGCTAGATCAATCAGGACTACTGCAAACACTCAGTCAATGAAAACAGATAGTTAACTTTAGCTCCTTTCCAGATTCAGTCCTCAGGCAATCAAAGCTTAGCAACAGTAATAGTTCACAAAACTTTAAGACGCACCAGAGCTACCATAAGCTGCAAAGACGGAAAACTTTCTACCAGGTTGAAAGTGGTTAACAGGTAACAGCTTTTTCCTTTAGGTGGAGAGACCTGTGGAATTTCCCTCTCCCTTTCTCCAGGCCAGCAGCATAGGAATGCAGACCAGAAGAGCAAAAGAGTGGGGGAGGGAGCCCCGGGAGGAGGAGGAAGGCTGAAAGCCACAGAGGACTAGATGTGAGCAACTGCCCTCACCTTCCCCTACGAATCTCAGCTGGAGGAGAGCATAGGGAAAGGCCCTGATATCTGGGGTCTGAGTGGGGTTTGAAATCTCCTATCACTCAAGATTGCCCACTACCTAGTTGTCCGAGTTTACCTGGAGGGCCAATATTAGACTCGGCCGAAGCTAAGCTGCTTGCGTAGCAGTAGGCAGCATGACCAGGCGTCCCTCCAAGAGAGAGTCCTGGTCCTCGAGTCCCAGTCCGGCCACCGGGAAGCCAAAGCAAGCTCAGGGGATCTCCATACTCTCAGCCAAATGCCCTTCCTAATTTCCCTCCGGTTCCTTACAATCCCTCTAGAGTTTCGGCCGTAGCTAAGCCGTGGCCAAGCCGTGGCCAGGGGGGTGGGGGTGGACACTCCACGTTCTCGGAGAGCTGTGGGGGCCGGACACTCAACGGTCACTTCCACAGATCCAGTCCCGCTTGAGGGAAGGAATACTGACCTCCGATGTCTTCTCAAAGTCCTTTCGTGGTCGCCAAAAATGTTACTGAAGAAATTGCAGGATTCTTGTCTTTGCACAAGAAAGAAATCAGCCATGAGACAGAGAGTAGTGGGAGGTAAAATAGCAAGGTTTATTAGGGAAGGGACATCCATAAGGATGGATGGGCACCCCTCCAGACAGAGCCTGAGAGACTGGGCGGGGGTGGGTTGGGGGGGAGGATCGAGGTTACATGATTGAGTAGAGAGATTACACCTGACCAGGCCAGGTGGGTGGCTCAGCAGAGAGGCAGAGGGCTGAGCACGCAGTCTGGTTGAGGCCGGGGGTTTTTAAGGAGATGGGTCTCTGTCTTCACACATTTCCTCCTGAAACAAAGGATTTTGTGGCTGTAAATACTAAGAAGCTCCTATCTGAGTTTTTCCTTGAAGGTATCAGACAGAAGGAAACCTAGCTGGTGCCATCCTGGGTTCAGAGGAAGGGTGAGCAGGACCCCCTAGAGAATGGGGATCCAGAGCAGGGTGTTTGAAATGCAGATACTGGGCTGCATCTGGGAGATTGTGGAAGATTTGTCAGGCAGAAGAGGCAGGGATCTCTGCCTGGCAGGTTATCAGGTAGAAGGGGGCAGGGCAGGATGCAAACACTGGGCTGCCCCTGAAGCATTATCGGGATAACTTTGAGATGTAGATGCATATGATGGACGTAGAAGTCTTCTCCGGAGGCCTTTGTCACACACACACATAAGCTCAAACCTAACTTCCTGCCTAACATGAGCACCACCATTGCAGGTGACAAGAAGGAGTGCCTTATGAAAGATGGCAAAAAGGGAGCCATGAGAAAACTGTAAGTGTCCACTATCATGTTCCTCTGCTCCTTGAGGTTCTGCTGAAGCAGGCAGATGGGCTCTTTGTTGCGGCATAAGCTTTAAGGGGGCGACGCCGGTGGGATTGTGCAGGCCAGAGTGAGTTGCATGGGCAGCCTGGCCATGCTGATTTCTGTGCCTGAGCTGCCTGCTGTGCTCACCTTGGCTTTGGGGCTTTGCAGGCCTTGGTGTTTGAGTTTAGCGTTGGCAGTGTTCCTTGTGGACTCACGGGCTGCGAGAGTGATATTTGTGCTCCTCATTTCACTGTCAGAAAGGTTAGACCAGTGTCACATTGTCAGTTAGCTTTTTAATTATTTTTAAAAGACATATTAATTTATTTGAAAGGCTGAGTTACAGAAAGGCAGAAGCAGGGGAGGAAGAGGGAAGGGAGAGGGGGAGAGGGGGAGAGGGGGAGAGGGGGAGAGGGGGAGAGGGGGAGAGGGGGAGAGGGAGAGGGAGAGGGAGAGGGAGAGGGAGAGGGAGAGGGAGAGGGAGAGGGAGAGGGAGAGGGAGAGGGAGAGGGAGAGGGAGAGGGAGAGGGAGAGGGAGAGGGAGAGGGAGAGGGAGAGGGAGAGGGAGAGGGAGAGGGAGAGGGAGAGGGAGAGGGAGAGGGAGAGGGAGAGGGAGAGGGAGAGGGAGAGGGAGAGGGAGAGGGAGAGGGAGAGGGAGAGGGAGAGGGAGAGGGAGAGGGAGAGGGAGAGGGAGAGGGAGAGGGAGAGGGAGAGGGAGAGGGAGAGGGAGAGGGAGAGGGAGAGGGAGAGGGAGAGGGAGAGGGAGAGGGAGAGGGAGAGGGAGAGGGAGAGGGAGAGGGAGAGGGAGAGGGAGAGGGAGAGGGAGAGGGAGAGGGAGAGGGAGAGGGAGAGGGAGAGGGAGAGGGAGAGGGAGAGGGAGAGGGAGAGGGAGAGGGAGAGGGAGAGGGAGAGGGAGAGGGAGAGGGAGAGGGAGAGGGAGAGGGAGAGGGAGAGGGAGAGGGAGAGGGAGAGGGAGAGGGAGAGGGAGAGGGAGAGGGAGAGGGAGAGGGAGAGGGAGAGGGAGAGGGAGAGGGAGAGGGAGAGGGAGAGGGAGAGGGAGAGGGAGAGGGAGAGGGAGAGGGAGAGGGAGACGGAAATCTTCTATCTGCTGTCTCACTCCCCAAATGGCCGCAAAGGCCAGAGCTGTGCGGATCCCAAGCCAGGAGCCAGGAGATTCTTCCAGGTCTCCCACAGGGGTGCAGGGTCCCAAGGAGCTGGGCCATCTTCTGCTGCTTTCTAAGGCCGTAGCAGAGAGTTGGAACAAAAGTGGAGCACCCGGGACTCTTAACTGTCACCCAAATGGGATGCTGGCACTGCAGGTGGCGGTTTTACCACTACGCCACAACACGGGCCCCATCCACTTAGTTTTTAAGGCACTGCAGGTGGCGGTTTTACCACTACGCCACAACACGGGCCCCATCCACTTAGTTTTTAAATACTGAAGGGGGCCGGCGCCGTGGCTCAATAGGCTAATCCTCCACCTTGCGGCGCCGGCACACCGGGTTCTAGTCCCGATTGGGGCGCCGGATTCTGTCCCGGTTGCCCCTCTTCCAGGCCAGCTCTCTGCTATGGCCAGGGAGTGCAGTGGAGGATGGCCCAGGTGCTTGGGCCCTGCACCCCATGGGAGACCAGGAAAAGCACCTGGCTCCTGGCTCCTGCCATCGGATCAGCGCGGTGCGCCGGCTGCAGCGGCGGCCATTGGAGGGTGAACCAACGGCAAAAGGAAGACCTGTCTCTCTCTCTCACTGTCCACTCTGCCTGTCAAAAATAAAAAAAATAAAAAAATAAAAAAATAAAATAAAATAAAATAAAATAAAAAAATAAAAATAAATACTGAAGGGAATTAATGGTAATAAGTAGTAGTAGAAGGAGAAAAGTTTGAAAACCAGTAAATTATGTGATATGTAATGAATCTTAAGCGTTTTTAAATTTTTTCATTTATTTTAATTTTGTTTAATTTTTAAAAATTCAATGATTTGTAGATATGAGTCTAAGACTATGATCTTCCCTCATTCCCTACCTTCCTCCCTTCCTCCCACTCTCCTTCCTTCTACTTCTCTTTCTGTCTCCTGTTTTTAGTTTTTGAGATAACATATTTTAAATTTACATTGCAGTAGAAAGGCTTAATACTTCACAGAATAGGAAATTAACAACTAAAAAGCAAAAAGACCCTAGTTTAGTGAGAATATAGATAATGCCTGAAAACAATAATTGAATGAAAAAAGACCGTTTCATCCATATAGTTTTTTGGTCAATTAGTCATTCATAATTTCTTTAAATGAAATAGAACCAATGAAAATGTAATATCTAAATATTTCTTGTGTGGTTACAAAATAGTAATTAAGTTCATTTAGACTTTAAGCCATTTCCTCTCAACAGTTAATAAATGAAATAGAACCAATGAAAATGTAATATCTAAATATTTCTTGTGTGGTTACAAAATAGTAATTAAGTTCATTTAGACTTTAAGCCATTTCCTCTCAACAGTTAATGTACAAGAATAATTTTATGCAGATTGCAATGCAAATAATTACATAATATACATATTGTGGTTTTTGTACTCCATTAGTTGCCACAAATCAGAGAAAACATACGATATTTGTCTTCTTTTACTGGCTTATTTCACTAAGTTGCATCCATTTTGTTATGAAAGATAAAATTTCATTATTTTTTTTATAGCTGAGTAATATTCCATGGTGTACATATAACACATTTTCTTTATCCAGTTGTTGGGTGAAAGGCATCTGAATTGATTCCATATCTTATCAATTGTGAGTTGAGCTGCAATAAACTTGGAGGGACACATAACTCTTTCATATGCTGATTTCATTACATTTGGGTAAATTCCCAGGAGTGGGATGGTTGGGTCATACAGTAGATCTATTTTTAGCTTTCTGTGGAATATCCGTACTGTCTTCCATAGTGTATGGCTGTAATGGTTTACATTCCCAACAGTGGATTAGGGAGCCACATCCCCACCACTGCTCATTATTTTTTGATTTCTGTATGAGAGCCATTTTAAGTGGGGTGAGGTGAAACTTCATTGTGGTTTTTGTTTGAGTTTCTTTGATGGCTAGTGATCCAGAGCATTTTTTCATGTGTCTGTTGGCCATATGAATTTCATCTTCTAAAAAATGGCTATTCAAGGCCTCTGCCCATTTTTTAAATGGATCGTTTGTTTTGTTGTTGTGGAGTTTCTTGAGCTCTTTTGATAGATTCTGGATATTAATCCTTTTTCAGTTACATAGTTTGCAAATATTTTCTCCCATTCTGTCAGTGTCCTGTTTGCTTTTTTAAGTGTTTCCTTTGTAGTGCAGAACTTTTCTTAGCTTGGTGTAATCCCATTTGTCAATTTTGCCTTTGATTGCCTATGCTTCTGGGGTCTTTTCCAAGAAGTCTTTGCTTATGCCTACGTCTTGCAGAGTTTCCCACATGTTCACTCTAATCATTTGAAGGTATCAAATCTTAGATTTAGAACCTTGATCCATTTTGAGTTGCACCTTATACAAAGGTGCAAGGTAGGGGTTCTGTTTCATACTTCTCACAATTGGAGATCCAATTTTCCCAGCACCATTTATTGAAGAGACTGTCCTTTCTCCAGGGATTAATTTTAGCTCCTTTGTCAAAGCTTAGTTGGTTGTAGATGCATGGATTGATTTCTGGGTATTCTATTATGTTTCATTGGTCTACATGTCTTATTTCTGTGCCAGTACCAGGCTGTTTTTATTATAACTGCCTGTAGTTTGTCTTAAAATCTGGTTTTATGATGCTTCCTGGTTTGTTTTTGATGTTTAATATTGCTCTAGCTATTTGGGATCTCTTGTGTTTCCATATGAATTTTAGCATTATTTTTCTAGATTTATTGTAGCTATTATGAATGAAACTGACTTAGAAAATCTTTCTCAGCCTTGACATTGTCTGTATATACAGGGGCTGTTGATTTTTGTGTGTTAATTTTATATCCTTCAACTTAACCAAACTGTCTTGTGAGTTCCAATAGTCTCTTAGTGTAGTCTTTTTGTTTCTCTATATGTAAAATCATGTCAACTGCAAACAGGGATAATTTGACTTCCCCAATTTGTATCTCTTTGATTCCTTTTTCTTGCCTAATGCCTCTGGCTTAAACTGCCAGGACTATATTGAATAGCAATGGTGAATGTGGAAACCAATGTCTGGTTCTGGATTTTAGTGGAAATGTTTCCAACGTTTCCCTATTCAATATGATGCTGGCTGTGGATTTGTCATATATTGCCTTGATTGTGTTGAGGAATGTTCTTTCTACACTCAATTTTCTTAATGTTTTTAATAATGGAAAGATGTTGTATTTTATCAAATGCTTTCTCTCCATCTATTGAAAGAATCATATGGATTTTGTTCTTCATTATGTTAATGTGATATATCACATTATTTGATTGGCAAGTGTTGAACCATCCCTGCATACCAAGGATAAATACCACTTGGTCCATGTGAGTGATCTTTCTGATGTGTTGTTGAATTTGATTAGCTAGTAGTTTGCAGAGGATTTTTGTATCTATGCTCATCAGTGAAATTGTTCTATAGTACTCTTTGTTGTATCTTTGGTGTTGCTGGCCTCATAGAGAGAATTTAGGAGGATTCCCTTCCTTTAAGTAGTTTTGAATTGTTTGAGAAGAATTGGAATTACTTTTTCTTGAAGAGTCTGGTAGAACTCAGCAATGAAGCCATTCAGTCCTACTTTGTTCTTTGTGGAGAGGGTGTTTATTACTGATTCAATCTCCATCTTAGTTATTGGTCTGTTTAGGTTTTTAATGTATTCTTGCCTCAATTTTGGTGGATTTGATGTGTCCAGGAGTCTACCTTTTTCTTCTATATTTTCCAATTTGTTGGCAAATAGCTGCTTGTAGTCATTCCTGATGATTCTTTTTATTTCTGAGCTATTCATTGTTACATCTCTTTTTTTATCTCTGATTTTATTGGTTAAGTCTTCTTTTTTTTGTTAGTTGGAGAGAGAGAGAGAGAGAGAGAGACAGAGAGAAAGGTCTTCCTTTTGCCATTGGTTCACCCTCTAATGGCTGCCGCGGCCTAGCGCACTGCGGCTGGCGCATCGAGCTGATCCGAATCCAGAAGCCAGGTGCTTCTCCTGGTCTCCCATAGGGTGCAGGGCCCAAGGACTTGGGCCATCCTCCACTGCACTCTCGGGCCATAGCAGAGAGCTGGCCTGGAAGAGGGGCAACCAGGACAGAATCCGGCACCCCAACCGGGACTAGAACCCGGTGTGCTGGTGCTGCAAGGTGGAGGATTAGCCTATTGAGCCATGGTGCCGGCCATCAATTTTCTTTATTTTTTCAAAAAAGCAGCTCCTCATTTTATTGATCTTTTTGTATTTTTTGTTTTTAGTTTTGTTTATTTATTCTCTAATTTTAATTATTTCTTTCCTCCTACTAATTTGGGGTTTGGTATATTATTTTTTTATAGGTCCTTTAGATGCATCTCATTTGTTTGATGCCTTTCCACTTTCTCAATGGAGGACCTAATTGGTATAAACTTTCCTCTTAACACTGTTTTTACTGTATCCCATAAGTTTTGCTATGTTGTACTGTTATCTTCATTCATTTTCAAGAATTTTTTCATTTCCCTTTTTATTTATTCTATGACCCATTTGTTCTTTCAGGAGCATGTTGTTCAGTCTCCATTTGTTCACATGTGTTCTAGAGTTTCTCAAGTTGTTAATTTCCAGCTTCCTGCCATTGTGGTCAGAAAAGATATATGGTAAATTTATTTATCTATCTATCTATCTATTTATTTTGGAATTTTCTGAAACTTGCTTTATGGCTTACCATGTTGTCAATCCTAAAGAAAGTTCCATGCACTGATAAAAAGCATGTGTATTCTTGCAGTCCCCATTTACTATTGTATTGGAGTCTGTGTCTCACTTTAGCTCCATTAACATTTGTTTTAAATAGCCAGGCATCCTGGCATTGGCTGTGTATACATTTACTAAAGTCACTTCTTCCTGTTGAATTGATCTTTTAATCATTATATAGTGCTCTTCTTTTTCTCTTTTTTATGTGTGTGTATATATATATATGTGTGTGTGTGTGTGTATATGTTGAGGTCTATTTTGTCTGATATTAGAATACATCTGCTTATTTTGATTTCCATTAGCATGGAATATCTTTTTTCATCCTTTCACTTTCAGTCTGTATATATCTTTGAAGGCAACAAATAGATAGATCTTGTTTTTTCATCCATTCAGCCCATTTGTATCTTTTAATTGCAGAATTTAGGCAATTTACATTCAAGGTTACTATTGAGAATGATTTGGTTATGTCATTTCTCTATAAATATCCCCGTTGTTTGTTTTGGATTTCCTTTGTACTTTTACAAGGATGTTTTCTGCTTTCATATTCCTTCATAGTGATGACTATCTTTCTGTGTTTCTGTGTGTAATACATCTGTAAGCATCATTTGTAAGTCTGGATGAGTGGTGACAAACTCAATTCTTTTTTTTTTTATTATGGACAGTTTTTATTTCACCTTCATTCATAAGTTAGACCTTAGCAGGTATAGTATTCTGGATTGACCATTTTTCCTTTTTTATTTATTTATTTTTCTTTGTTTTTTTTTTTTTAATTTTATTTAGTAAATATAAATTTCCAAAGTACAGTTTATGGATTACAATGGCTCCCCCACCATAACTTCCCTCCCACTCACACCCCTCCCATCTCCCGTTCCCTCTCCCATTCCATTCACATCTAGATTCATTTTCAATTATCTTTATATACAGAAGATCGATTTAGTATATATTAAGTAAAGATGAAAAAAGATTTATTTATTTATTTGAAAGTCAGAGTTACACCGAGAGGAGAGGCAGAGAAAGAGAGAGAGAGAGGTCTTCCATCCGATGGTTCACTCCCCAGTTGGCCACACACTGGAGCTGTGTCAATCCAAAGCCAGGAGCATCTTCTGGGTCTCCCACATGGGTGCAGGGGCCCAAGGACTTGGGCCATCTTCTGCTTTCTCAGGCCACAGTAGAGAGCTGGATTGGAAGTGGAGCAGCTGGGACATGAACTGGTGCCCATATGGGATGCCCGCACCACAGGTGGCAGCGTTTTTACCCTCTACACCACAGTGGCGCCCCCCCATTTTTGGACTATGTCTCTGCATTCTGTCCTAGCCAGTGGGGTTTCATATAAAAAGTCAGCTGTGATCCTAATGGAGATGTGCTGAAGGTAATCTGGCATTTATCTTGTGCACATTTTAGAATCTTTTCTTTATGTTTTACTGTTGAAAGTTTGACTACAATGTGTCATGGTGAGGATCTTTCCTGATCTTGTCTGTTAGGAGCTCTTTGTACTTCATGTACTTTAATACCCCTTTCTTTCTCCAAATTAGGGAAGTTTTCTGTTATTATATCACCAAACAGGCCTTCTAATTCATTCTTTCTTTCCACATCTTCAGGAATTCTGAAGACCCTGTATGTTGGATCATTTGATAGTATCCCATAAATCTAGAACACTTTATTTTTTCTAATTTCTTCTTTTTTGTTGTTTGGCCCAAGTGTCATATTGCTAAAGATCTGGCTCAGATATTCTTTCTTCTGCCTCAGCAAGTCTGTTGTTTAGGCTTTCCACTGTATTTTTTATTTGACATATTGAATTTTTCAAAATCTCAATTTCATGGGAAAATTTTTCAGCCATGTCATATATGGGTTTCTTTAACTCATTAATTTGCTTCTCATTACTTCTGAGTAATCTTGTGATCATTCTTTTGATTTCCTTTTCTGGCATTTCATCAATGTCTTTGACTTCACATTCTAATATTGAAGTGTTGTTGCATTCATCTGGGGGAGTCATATTGTCTTCTTGTTCTTGATTTTTGAATTTTTGCATTTATTTTTAGGCATTTTAGAAATACTTGTTGGTTTTATCTACTGATGTGTTTTATCTTTGAACTATGCCTCTGTGGCTTAATGGAGTGTCTTCTCCTTCAGTGAATACTCAAATGGGTGTGCTGAGTGGGACTAGGGAGCTCTGGTGAGTGCTCAAGGGTGGGGCAAGAATCTAAGGTGACACCATAGTTGGGTTTGGTAGATCTCCTCTATTGTAAATAGGGAGTAGAGTAGGAGCACAACCTCACCTCCTGCCTTCCAAGGTGATCACTATCCAGGGTTGGCCCACAGTGGGTACAAAGGTTGACCCATTTTCTAAGAAAGGTTGGTATGTTGTGAAAGCACCTGCTATATTCAACATAATAAATACTGGAAAAACACTTGACACAAGGACCCAAGGAACCAAAATTGCATCTGATGGTCTCAAGGCTCATGTTTTAGAAGTGAGTCTTGCTGACCTGAAAAACAATGAAGCTGCATTTAGAACATATCAGCTGGTTACTGAGGATGTGCAGGGGAAAAAAAACTACCTAACTTCCATGCCATGGATCTTACTCATGACAAAATGTGTCCCATGGTCAAAAAATGGCAGACCATGTTTTAAGCTCATTTGATATCAAGACTATCGTTGATTGCTCTGTCTGCTCTGGTTGGTTTTACTAAAAAACACAACAATCAGATATGGAAGACTACCTATGCTCAGCAACAACAGGACTGCCAAATCTGGAAGAAAATGATGTAAATCATGATATGGGGGTTGCAAACAAATGACTTGAAAGAAGTAGTCGATAAATTGATTCCAGAAGCACTGGAAAAGACATAGACATCTTGCCAATATATCTATCCTCTCCATAATGTCTTCATTAGAAAAGTAAAAATGCGGAAGAAGCCTGTTTGAAATAGGAAAATCCATGGGGCTTCATGTTGAAGGTGGTAGTTCTGGAAAAGCCACAGAGAATGAGACAGGTGCTAAATTTGAACTAGCTGATAGGCATGAACCACCAGTCCAAGAAACTGCTTAAAATTTAGACTTTAGCAGTGATAAATAAAAAGTCCTATTTGTGATTGTTTGCTTCTAGAAAAAAAAATAAACATTTTTATTTATATTAGGTGAACAAATTTCATGTACTTCATATTACAGATTTCTGTTTTTTAAACCATTTTTTAACATTTCTCTTCCCTTGGAGAATGTGCCAGTATGTGTAATAACTAGACTGGGAACCTTTAATAGTGTTACTTATGAAGATATTTAGCCATAAGTTGTATATTAAGATATCAGGGGGGAATTCTTAGTTTATAATTAAAATGAAACCAATTAATAATTGTCCCAATATCCCCCCTATTTTCCCAACTTACAAATGCTTACTATATCAACACTTGGACATACCTTGGTTATGTATAATCAGATACTATTTTAAGCAGTCAGAAGTGCTAAATGATTTTATATTACAAGCAGCTGAGAGATGAAGGGAGCAGGAGAGAAAAAAAGACACATGCTGAATTTGGGACAAGTGGGAATTGAGACTGAAAGAAATGAATCAGAGAACAGCTGCTATGTTAAGAAAATCAGGGTTGAGGAGAAAAGAATTCTCAAGATACATGCTGTGCATTACAATGCATTTATCTATGAGAGATTAAGTAAATAATTGGGAGTATTTTAATTACTTTTTTCCCTGCATGTGATTCTTTGAATTTAACACCTTACTGAGCTTGGACCACTTGAGGTTCTTGGATTTATTCAGATTACACACACACACACACACACACACACACACTCACACACATAAGCATGCACACACTCACGTACATACAAACTGACAGGCACATTGGGCTGACATACCTGTTTATGAAAAATGCAAAAATGTTTTAAGTGTGGTTATGATATATTTCCTTAGCAGTTCAGCAGCTCAGTTATAAAAGTTGGCTTTCTTTAACCTCCAGTGACCAAACTATCATCTTTTGAACTTATATCTATCTTGATAATTTCTTTTAGATCAGCAGCACCCACTGTTATGTGATTGAAAATTCTGACCAGTTGAGTCAGGAAAATGCCATGTGGTATTTCTACACTAATCTGGAGGAAATATTGTAATCTGTGAGCAGCCTATGATTCTCAGACTCTTAGTCTCCTACCTTTGCAGTGGCTGGTAGCAGTGCTTCTTATGTAAATACACCTTTGATAGATATGAAATCCTTTCATTCTTGAGCCTTAAGTACAAGGGTCATGTTACTATGAAGAGTAAATATAATGAAAACTGGTTGGGATTTATTTGATTCTTTTATTTTTCTTCTAACACTGTGAGAGCCTTGGCAGTTTCCATTCACCAAACACATATATGGAATTGAACTGTATCAAGTTATACTGAAAACTCTGTGGAGACCTCTTAATCAATATATGGCATATTTTGAGTTCTCTTGTAACTCTTGCCCTTCATTCCTTCAAACCAAAAGCTGATTGTTTTCTAAATTGTACATTTGGGCAAGTAAAGCTGAGAAGGTTTATATTCTGTCCTCCATATTACAACATACCTATGAGTAAGATCATTATTATTATTTATTCTGAGAGGCAGAGAGACAGATAGAATACCCATATGCTGGTTCACTCTTCAAATGCCCATAGTGTCCAGGGCTGGGCCAGGCTGAAGCTAAGAGCTGAACTCCATTCAGTTCTCCTATGTGTGTGGCAGGGACCTAACTATTTGAGCCATCATTGGCTGCCTCCCAGAGCAGGAAGCTGAAATTGGAAGTAGAGCTGGATATTGAATCTAGGCAATCCAATATAGGAAATAGGCATCATAACAGATGTCTTAATCACTAAGTGATCACCCCAAGGATAACATCTGATCAGAATGTATACCTTTATTTACTTCTGCTAGGAGGGTAAGTAGCTACAGTCTTCCGTGTGGGACAAATGTTCATATGATGAAAAAAGCTTCAAAGTTGCTTTTATCTTTAGCACCATCAATTCCACTTTAGAACTTTATTGTAAGGGGAAAAATCAAAACCATGTGCAATAATATTTGCATGAAATGAGAATAAAAAGGTTATTTACAATAGTAATAAAAAACATGTAAATGTTCAGCACTAACTATAGTATGCTATATCCATGCAAAGATATGCTAGGTAAACACTAACATTTTTATGATATTATTTATGATTTATTGATCATGAAAAATATCCAGGACATAAAAGTAAGTTTACAAAATATCATCATGGATGATCCTATTACCTCTATTTTAAAATTTTTATTATAATATTAGCTTCTGATTCTAATTAAGCAAAAAGGAGTTTATTAGAAGAGTAATGACAGATAGTTTGGTATGTATATGAAAACCAACAACTAAAAGAGGGGCTGGGAAATAGGGCTCATATATGGGAACTAGGACAAAATTGTAGTAATTAGAAGTTTCTTAACTAGGATAGAATCACCTCTGCTGGCACTGCAGCTATAGCAAATGAACTCTACTCTTCTTCTCATCTTTTATATCACTGAAGATTTAAAGTCCCAAGACTTGCTCCAATTTATTCCATATCCCAGGCACTGACTGTAAAAAAATTCTTCAGTGAGGATTCAGTATTTTCCACATTATTCCTTGGGTATAAGATGTAGTAACCATAAATTAACCTCTGAAGAAGATGTTTAGGCAATAGGAATAAATTGTTTCCTAGAATAAATTACAATGAAAGAAGTAGATTCCTGATATTGCCCCAAATGGTATGTCCACCATAATATTTTATCCTGAAAATATAAGTTTGAAAATATAAGTTATAATAAAAAAATTAAAATACAACTTATTGGACTTGTGCGGTAATGCCTAGCACTGTTAATTGCTGGAAGCGGCAGAGGGGAGAGAAGTAGCTTATAAAGAAGTGTGACATTTTGCTTATCTTCCTTAAAGAAATAGTGACGTAAAAATCCATTCTCATAAGAACTAGAAATAATTTCCTTTTATACAGGAAAATTATGAATCGTAATATCATTTATCACTACCTGTCTATTTCTCTCAGGAGATCTATGGCTTCCTCTCCTGCAAGTCATCTTTGAACTTTGAATATAAATCCTTAGTGTGTCATTGTTGATTATTACATCTCAGAAGAGCCCTGCTAAGCTCTTTCACTGTCACTCTTGATTTGGAAAGAAAATCATGTTTATGAAAGTCATGTAAGACAATTGATAGAAATGTAGTTTTGCTAACTTCATTTGAAAATAGCCCTGAAATATTTTTCACCATCTGCTATGTTACAGAGACCATGAGGTATCTTCCAAGTAGATCCTCTAAATTCAACCTTGAGAATCCTAGTCCATCTGCTCTGAATTAAAAGTAAACTAGTTAGTACCTGGGTATTTGGTCCAGAGCCAGCATACCTCCAGGATGCAATTGAAAGGTTGATGTGATTTGAGATGGCTTTTTTGTCATTGGGTTTGATGCAACATCAAGTTAAAATTATAATTGCAGACAGAGTGGAAGTTAAGAGTTTGAGCATTGACTGAGGCTGTATATTTTTGCTTGTCTTTTCACCTTTGTTCATTCTCCAGTGAAATATGACTATCAAAACCATGCCACTAAATGCAACCTTTTGACAATTAGTATGTAATTTGCTCTGAGCTTTAATGGAAATTGCTCTGACAGATGTTTTTAAGTATCATATTGATGAATCTGTAAAACTGCGTAGGTAGTCATGTATTTTCAAAAATGAAATTAAGCTTCCAACAATTTATATTGTTTTGTTTTTAATTCATTACCTCTTATCCTAGAAATTATATGTTTTCTCTTAAACTCCTTTATGTTAGAATGTATGGAGGCAAAAATTTCAATGATTATTGATATTTTGCTTTTCTAGTTCAAAAGAATCTGATATATTTCTGACCTGCAGTTTTCTATGTCAGATGTAGTCATCTACCCAAGAGCTGACTCGAGTTCAAAGCTGATTCCTAGTTGTCAAGGAAGATGAGACTTCTTTCATTTTAGGAGATAAATCATGATTGCTTTGTGCTAGTCATGGCAATTCCATTCCCCTGTGTTAGTGATTTATCTAGGAGTGGACATGTGACCTACTTCAGTGACATATAATGTGAAGTCTTGTGGGTGGCTTCTGAAGACTTTTTCCTGAATAAAAAGATAGATTATCCAGAAATTTAAAATACTTATAATATTTCCCTTGCTATTACATGTCTTTTAAGGCTGTGATTGTGGAAAGACTAGGTGTTTCAAGCTGAGGAAGCCATGTCGTAACCATGAGGTAAGAACTAAAGGAAGAAAATGAGAATCAAATAACTTATAGACAGAAAGTTTGACCACTTGATAACTGCTAGAATCACTGTACCAAATCCTGGAACTGCCAATCTCTAGAGTTTTCGCTGTATGAGATAACTGTGTATCTTCTTTGAATAAGTCAGAATTGTTTTCCTAATTTTGTAGCTGAATTCATTCTAACAGATACAGATCCTAAATATCAACTGATTGATACTATAGATGGCCCTCGGGTTACATGTTTGACTTCCTGATAGTATGCACTTTATCAAAAAGTGTGTAATTTATGCAAAGCCACATATTTTGACTGGCACAACTTAATTCAATTTTTATAATGCAGTTGCAAATATTTCTAGCTATTGTATCATGGTGCTTTCTTTCAGCCAATTATTTGAGCAGAATAAGAATCTTTACACTTCAATACCTGTTTAATTACTTGAATGCATTATTACATTTTCTTCATCTTACAAAATAAATTTACAGAAATGAATAGCAAGCAGAGAAATAAAACCATTAAGAATAGCTTTTGAATATAAATGTTGATTGCATGAGATGAACATAATTAAAGTAAATGTTTAAAAAATATTTTAAAAATTCAAATCTTTCAAAAAACTGTGATACCTATTGGACTAAAGCTAATGTACTGTATTCAATTATGAAAGAGAATTAAACAGAAGATAATATGTATTTTTAAAATATTAGTAGCATTGAATTTAATTATGATTATATTTAGCTGCCTGAGGCCACCTCTCTTTTTGTTTAGTGTTTTAACAAAAAGTTTTTGAACATTCAGTATTAGCTACAGCAATGGTTATTTAATGGCACACAATAAAAAAATGTTGCATTATTTTCCTAAGAATTGTGCTCTATAGGGGAATATAAACTTATACATTTGAGATTTTCCATCTCTGTACTGTGAAAAAGAAATCTGCATTATTTTCGCTACTGTAGGAACAGACTTTGCCCAGTTTGTGGAATTCTGTAATGGTATCTCTGAATAAGTGGCATTTAAGTTCGGATCAAAGGATGAATAGGAATAAGATTAGAAGAAGGAAGTTAATAGGAAGGAATCTTTGCCATAAAAATAAAACAGATGTGAAAGCTCTAAGACAGGAGAATTATAAGGAATCTGATTTCTCCAATGAATCAGCAAAGGGGAGAATGGTGCTGGCTGTGGGCGGAGGGTTGGGCAGGATGTAGGTAGTGCAGAATTTACAGACCTAAACACAAACAGGAACATGAGAGAACTTGTAAGGAGGACAGTCCCATAATTTAAAAGAAAAAAATCGTATCATATTATGCCAAATGAACTGTAGATGATGGAGCAAGAGTAGAGGAAGCTGACCAGAGATGAGATTTCTGCAGTAGACCCTGTGGCAAATGAAGGTGTGAAAAGAATCGAGGCAAGAGATGTGGACGGTTCAAGAGGTATTTAAGAAATAGAAGTAAGAGACACATTCTTCACAGGAATGAACAAATAATTTATCAGCTAAACAAACAACTTTGAGAATAAAAATCAATAATCAAGTCCCAATTAAATAAAGGGTCTGTCCAGGGAAAAACAGCACACATGGTCAACTCTGAAGTTAGCAGAGAACAAGGAAGGAACAAATCCAGCACCAAATCCTCTTTAACATGCAAAGTTCTGATAATAATTGTCTCTGGCTAGCCAATCTCTGGGGCCACTTAAGTTTATAGATTGATTGTTAATTTGGGGAATAAAATACATTAGAACCCAGTAACTCATTTTCCTGATACTTGGGCTGCTCCTGCTTAGACTTAACCCCAAGGGTTTAATTCTTCAAGACAATTGGGTATTGCTTATAAGATTTTAGATGACATGAGCAAGCCTCCCTCCCTTTTTGTTTTTTATAGAGTATGTCTCCTGACCCTTCTTTTGTGCATCTTTTTTACTCTTTTATAAAAAAGGAGTCTGTGTCAAATGTATTCTTTTTACTAGGTGTGACTGTCATTTAAGGGTCAAATTAAAGACCATTCAACTGGAGTGATGACAAGTAGAGAGCTTAGCCTTTAGCTAATGTCCTCTCCAGAGATTTACAGGGCAGCTGCTAAGAGTTTCACTTAATTACACAGTTTTACAAAGCATTTCTGCCTCTATATACTGTCAAGGATTAAATGTGGCCTGCCCATCATGTAAACATTTCACCTCTGTGCCAAATATGTATTTCATCATACCTCTGTTTAGTCTTCTGTATATAATCATACTCTGTTCATTGCACACAAAAATACTTTCCCTCTTATTTTATCTTCTCTTTCTGGGCAATTTATCTATTTTTGAGTTTGGATTTTTTATTTTTGAGTTTGGATTTTTTCAGTAAATAGCATCATCCATCTATATTCCCTAAAGATCAATACCATCAGTTTCTATGATTTACTTTTTTTATACAACTATATAATAGCTTTCCCCCTCCCTAAAATTAGAAAAGAAAGCTCATTTTAAAAGACTGTGTTGCAGAAATACATACTAGAACCAGTTAACTGAAAATAATTTGAAAGATAGTTGTGCTTTAGGAAGAAAAACTAGCAATAGCAGTCTTCAATCCGACAAGGAAGGTGCTAAATCTGATATAGTGTAAGATCTCCAGTTAAATAGCAGATGATTAAGTGTCTTGATTACTTTGAAGGAATCATATTTTCCAGTTTTGTGTGGAAAAGTTGGTCTTTCTGGTATTATATGTGAGAATACTTTCAATCAACCAGTGTTATAAAAATTGATATTAAATTTAACTATACTACAATAACTAGATGTTTGAATCAGCAAGAATCAAAGTCATTCATTCAATCAATATGCATTGCATACCTTCCATATGTCAGGCACCATGTTAAGCGTTACCAGAGCAGAGTCCTCTTCTCACCCTCCAGGAGCTTCCAGTCTAGCTTATTATAAACAAATATGTGAAATGATATATTGTATGTGTTCTGCTAAAATATAGAGAGATAACTACTTGAACCTGTGTAGATCAGAAAACAGCTGTATAAAGGAAGTAATGCCTGGATATGGTATCTGTTTTCACAGAATGAAGGTCCTAGAATTTGTATATTTTTGTTGAGTACTAGCTGAGTTGTGTAACAAAAAAGCCCACAAATACAGTGGCTCAAAAATGATGACTTATTTGTCTCCAACTACTACACAGTCCAGAAATATAATGACAGTCTAGTGTGCATAAACAGTTGTGCTGCATTGTCCCTTTGGGTACCAGGTTCCTTCTGTTTTGTGGTTCTGACAACAATATGGGCTTTACAATGGAGCAAATGGACTACAGCTCCACATCCCTGACAAAAGGAAGCAGGACAAAGAGAAAGAAGAAAACAAGCATATTATTTCTTCTCAGAATACAACATATAAGTTGAATACATCACTTCTATTCATGTCCAGTTGTTTAGAACTTAGTGCAATAGATGTGTCCAGCTGCCACCCAAGTCTAGGAAATGCAATCCCTGGGTGGATGATTATGTGCCCTGCAGAAATTCAAGAGCTAGAGAATATGGTTCTGTTAGTAATAGGGAGAGAAGGAGAATGGATTGTGGGAGAATGTCTGTGTAGAGCAATAACCAGGAGTATAAATATACCTATGAACACATGCTTACAGTTGTACCTGTGTAATATATTGAAGACTTTAAATGTTGAACCTATGTAGATTAATTCTTTATGATTTGGGCCTAAAAGTTTCTTTCTATAGCTATTTAAACAAAACAGCACATCTCTTTCCTCAGTGTTCAGCATTTTGGAATCTGTTTCAGACAGTTGGCTAAAACCAGTTTTGTGGTGTTACACAAGTCATTGAACTCTGTGCCTTAGATTTCTCTCCTGTCCATACTGGGACTGTAGAATAGCTTCATAGTCTCCTTAACTGTGTTCATTCTGAATGTTTCATGTCCTGATAGTTAATGCTGTACTCTGCTTCATTACACTCAAGTAAGAAACATATAGACAGAGAATTCCACTGCTAGATCATCAGAAGAATGTTTCTCTTTAGTGAGATGGAATAGCTAGATGAATCCTTGCAGATCACAGACAACATCATGTGAATATATTCCTGTATTTTATCAACGATGACACTCATAGTCTTGCTGACAGCTGAAAAAAAAAAACAGATAAATTCTCTTCAAAAGTGTCAAGATGTATATGATTGAAGCAACCAACAAAAGATGTCTTAATACACTTGAACACACATTTAGGATGTTTGAAGTAATCTTTTGGCTAGGATTCAGTTTAAAAGTTGAATGAAATTTAAAATGCCAAGACTTCTTTTAGCCAAGAGTTATGTGACAAGTAAATGGGATTAATAAGGATTTTAATCCTTACTATTTCCTTACCATTTCAACCTTGTTTTCTTAAAGTCGAACTAGCTTGTTTACAAAGGTGGTTGTCTTATTGGCAGAGACTTTGCTTGTGTTGACTTTAATTTGAGAAGTAGATGAATTGATGCAGAGAGATTTTTAGCATACCAGAATAGGTATAGTTGATTTCAATTATAAATATACAGTAAAATACAGTCTAGCCTAAATATATTAGTTCATTTCTCTAGTAAGACTAAGTAAATGGTGGGAGGTGGGGTTGGGGAGTAGGCTTTTGGCCTAGTTGTGAAGACATCAATTAAGGCACATGCATCTCCCATCAGAGGCCTGGATTCAATGCCAAACTCTGATCCTGACTCTAGCTTCCTGAAAATGTGAACTTTGGAGTGAGACTTCTCCTGAAAGGACGCAAGGCGACAATGTTCTTCCCACAAGGAGCACCATAGACAAGTTTCAGCAAACATGTATGACTTTGTTCACAGCCATGTACACTTTTAAAGGGCGGGGAGAAGGGACATAACTAACTCAGGGGAACACTAACTATAAGACAGCACCAACACTGGTGCCGATATGCCTCTCCAATCAGCTTGAAGGTAGCTTTCCAGGTGGGCCTGGGAAGAAATGTGCCTGGGGGTCCCACTGCCTGCCAGCAGTCAGGCTAACTGCATTGGCTAGGCAAGGCAGCCTCAAGGGATGGCCCACACTGGAGGTAGCAGTGATGGCTATAGAGATTAGGCTCCTTCCACCTATTTGGACACCTGGATAAGTTCCCAACTCCTGGCTTTGGCCTTACCTGGGGAGTGAGCCAGCAGATGGATGAGTTCTCTCTTTCTCCCTCTCCCTCTCCATTTCTTCCTCTCTCCCCCACATCCCTCATTCTTTCTCCTACCCTCTCTCCTCCCTCCCTTCCTTCTTCCTCTCCTTCTCTCCCTCCATTGATCTTTTTGTCTCTCAAATGAATAAATACTTTTTTCAATGAGTAAAACTGTATCTCCGCCTTTTTCTTCCTAAATGCCTCTAAAAGCTTGCTTACATTTTATCATCTATTGATGATGTCATTCAACTAGTTTACCACTAAAGGTGGGAGAATTTTGTCCAGAGAAGTAAGACCTTTGGGTCAATTTGAAACCACATGATGGATGCCAGAGCAATTTTTACTTTGTAAAATAATCCTTCTTATGATATGAAAAAGATCGTCTATTTTGTTAGGCTGGAAGACACTTTGCAGATTTGATGAGACAACATATTTTCTAAAAATGGTTTTCTGTAGCTTCAGTGAACTTTTGATTTAGTTCTTACTAATATGGGGCAACTGGAATGCAAAGGACTCATAAACCCAGTCACATGTTTGTTGTAAATGCAATGTTTGCAACAGCAGATTGCAATAACTAAGTAGGTGAGCTGTACTGCTACATTAGGCCAGTCCTACATAAAAATGAGTAAAATGAAGCCAACTCAAAATGAATTTTCTCAGAACACCTTATTGCTATTTTTGCAAATTACTTTTACACTGTAGATTCAGGATTTGCAGAATGATCCAGCTTGAGCCTTTCACTTGGAATTTATAAAGCAGCATAAGGGAAGCATACTTAAGCATTAAGCTTTCTAAAGCAAAGAAAATAGTTAAGTCATAATTGACCTTCACTGGGTTGTTTCTTTCTTTTGGGAACTTGTGAACAGAATTGAACTATATACTCCTCTATATTAAGATAACATTAGCCTTACCAAAATTTGGAACAGCTGTCTTTTCACTGCACTTGTTGTTCAACCAACCTTTGAGAATATAGATGGAGAATAAGAAGAAAAATGGGAAGCAAGAGTGACAGCAGGAGACAAAAGGAGATTCCTGACTGGTATAGTGCACTTGGTTTTTGTTTTGTTTTGTTTTGTTTTAATCATGAATTAATGAATAGGTTTTTTCTTTGTATATGATTATTATTTTAAAATCAATTTTAGATTTATAGAAAATTTGAGCAGAAAGTACTAAGAGTTATCATCTTTTTAATTTTCCAAAATAAGGGTTGATATAACCAATTCCACTGAAAAAAAAACAAAGAATTGATGTATAATATATATATATATACACACATAATATACTTATTTTTTGGTACTCAACCTTAAATTACAGTTTTTTTTATTCAATCAGCTGTATACAGTCTATATGTGAACTTTTCTGTTTTCTTCTTGTAATGGTAGAAATAATGATGTCCTCATTGATAGCATATGTATGTAGATATGTATATGTATAGCATATATGTATAACATATGTATGGGGTGCAGCTGTGATCAGTTGTGGACCTACACTATGCACTGTGCATTTGTAATCAGTTGAAAGCCAGTAGTGTGAGCTGTACAGTTGGAATTCATCATGGATCTGGATATGCACTCTACAATTGTAACTAATTAAGGGCCAATAATAAGGAGTACAGTAGTTAAAATTGATCATAGATCTTGGTTTGGGTTATGAATTTATAATTAATCACAGACCAGTAGTATAGCAATAGTAATCAAAATTTATAAAAGAAGAAGCAAACAAGAAAGGGCCTAGCATTTTATTGGCCTTGTGCCTGGAAATGTGCTGGGGATTTCTATTAGTTTTTCACTGCCACAACTAAAACCTGTGAGGAGCCACTTGGGAAAGAAGGTTTAGTTAGTTGGGTTTACAGTTTTGGACACTGACAGTCCAAGACTGACAGCCCCATTTGTTCAGACTTCTCTGGTGAGAATGATGGAAGAATGATTACCTTGTGAACCAGGGAGTAGAGAGAGACTGGGAGCATGCTCTTCCTCCATGTTTGTGGCTGTCTTTATAAAACCACTAGGATTCAATCACAGGGACTTCATCACAGCAACTTCACTCAACCTAAACACTTTTCAAGGCCTCACTTTCAAATATTATAGTTGGGTTGTTTCATCTTTTCTCCGTTGACATAAAATTCTGGCAATCAAGCCTTTACCATATGGGCTTGTGGGGCATACCTAGACCATTTACCTAATCATAACATTCCATCGTGGTCCCCAAAATTTCTTGTCCATCTCAAAATTCATTCACTGTACCCCCCGAAGTTCACAGTTTAACTCAATCCAGCATTAATTCCAAATGTCCAGCGTCCAAAGTCTCATCACAGGTCCAAAGCAAACTCCTTTAGTGTTAGCCTGTAAAAATACAAATCACATAATCCCAAGATACAGTGATGAGACAGAACATTATGTGTATTTAAATTCTAATATAGGGAGATGGGGAGACAGAAATGATTGATTAAACCAAAATCAAGACCAAAAACTCCCAGGACAAATATTAAATCCTAAAACTTCATGTATGAAACTATGGTGGAGGCAGTCTCACTCATTAACTTTGCTAATCACAGGTCACAAGTGTTCACAGGCTTGAGTCTCAGCTCCACAGCTGCACTAGGCATTAACCTTGTGAAGGCTCTCCATGGCAACTTGGACTCCTCAGTTCCACTTGGCACTACCATTCCTGCAACTGGTCTTTGCGTGGGCTCCTAAGTTGTCCCTGTCATCCTTTGAAATCTAACTGGAGTCTTCTATGCATATATGGCCCTGTTGGTACCTGCCTACATGGACTGCTCTTTGAGTCTGCACACTGATGTTGGTAGCTTTCTAAGGCTTATTTGCAATTCTTACAGATTTTCTTGGCAGGTGTCTCACATCACTGGTATCTCTACCTTTCTGGGATATCCATTGCAGCTTCACTCCCACAGCTACACTACACATCGCCATATCAGGGGCTCCCTTAAGGAGCTCTCACCCCATAACAGAACTCTACCTGGCCTCCTAGGCTTTCCTTTGAAACTATTTTGGAAGCTGCCATGTCCATATAACTCTTGCATTCTGCACATTTGCCAAACAAGCATCATTTGAACAATGCCGAGTTTGGCAGCCAGCAGGAGTTGCACCTGGACTTGCCAGATCCATGGCAGGCTCAGAGCATTATGCCAGCAAGCTGGAATCTGGAGTTAGGCCTGGACCAGCAGGATCCCTTGGGGCTCTCTCCTGAAAAGATTCCTGTCCTGGAAGACCTTTGGAATAAATTTATTCTTCTAGGCCTCTGATGAGACTGTGATAAGAGGTGCAGCTCAAAGATTTCTGGTCTGCATTTGGTGTCTTTCATCCTTTGCCTTGTCCATTAGCACCTGGCTCTCTTTTACCTGAGCTAACTTTTTAGCAAGCATCTTTTCTACTTCGCGTTTTTGTCTCAAACAAGCTATTTCTTCCCTTTTCCCAGGCTAGGCTGCATTCCCATTGTGAAACATACTATCAGGAACTGATAATGCCCTTGCTGCAGCCTGAACACTTGGCTGCCATGAAATTTCCTCTGCCAAACAAGTACACCGTCTTCAGCCTCCTACAAAGTGTCAGGACAGGGACATAATATAGCTACATGGTATAACAAGAGAGGCCTTTAGTCCAGTTCCCAGTAGAATCTATATTTCCATCTAGAATGTCACCAGCATGGCCTGTACTGTCCACATTTCTATCAGCATTCAGTTCTTACAGTACTTCATTAGAACCACCCATATGGCTCTGCTTACAGCATCCAAAGCTTTTTCTAGCCTGCTTCTCCAGTCTCATCCAACCTTTTCGGTAAATCAGTTCCAAAGGCTCCTCCACATCTGCAGGTGTAGTTAATAGTACCCCACTTCTCTAGTACCAATATTATGGATTGGTCAGATTTTTGTCATTACAATTTAAAGCCAAGAGGAGCTATTTAGGAAGGAAGGAGGTTTGGCTCAACTTACGATTTTGTCCAAGATTGTATGGCTACATTGGTTCAGGCATCTGATGCAGCTGGAGGATGGAAGAAGAAGGACCACATAGTGAACTAAGAGACAGAAGAGGACAAGGAGCACACTTCTTCTCGGTGTTCATGTCTCTTTATAGAGCCAATTATGGGAATTTCATCCCAGCAATGTAATTTACTCCAATCACTTTCCAAGACCCCACCTTCCAAAACCATCATTGGAGTAAGTTCCATTCTTAATCTATTCACGTAAGACTCTGGAGATTAAGTTCTTAATATGATTCTCTGGGGGACACCTAAAGTATTTTCCAAACCAGAATTTTACCCCCTTTTTTATTTAATTCTAAGCAAAAAAGAAAATCATGAAGTAGGCATTATGGTTCCTATGCTGAGAAAATGGAAGCTAACGGAGGTTAAATAGCTATCCCCAAGCATCACATGTATAAAGTATGGGAAAGTTATTTGAACTGCAGAGCCTCTGCTCCTTCTGTGCCACCACCCCTTCCACTAGTGGCTCCTTTTGTCTGGAAGTAGCAACTATGTGGTGTCTCGGGTCTCAGGCCACTGTCAGACCTCCTTATGTGATCTTGGAACATCCTGCATCTCATGCTTTTCCTGAATTTCTTCTTTTCATTGCACTCTAATTGTTAGTATCAGTCTATTATGATTGGTAATCTATTTGCCATCCCTAATCTTTTAAATTCCATTTCTTTAATAATTTCCTACCTTCATCATATCTTCCCTTTTTCTTCTTTTTTAAATGTTACCACAAGCAAACCTAAAAAGGTTCTTATTTGGATCTGTTAACCTTTTATGTGTGTTGGTCTGTGCTGTCCTAAAACGTGGAAGACTTGTAACAATAATGTACTTCTAAATACAGACAACAATGCTTCTTAACTTTTGTGACCCACAATTAATTCTTCTCAACCTCTTTTATCTGGATAATAGGAAAGGAATGCCATATGAAGAAAGAACTGAGAAGAATTTTTTTTTTCTAACAGCTCTTTAAACAAGCTTCAAAGCATACCTTGTATGTAAGCATCATCAATAACATTCAAAATTGTGATCTTTCTCTCAATTCTATACCATGTTCAGCAACATCTTCTGGAGGATTTATCACAACACATGTTCTTTTGTGTCATGGATTCTAAAATCTTTTATATTATCTCCCATCCATACTAAATGAAAAATATAAGCTAAATAACATCATTTTTAGAAGAATACTACTTAAAATCTCCTAAAATACACACTTAGTATTTGCTATAGGACTGTGGCTTCAAGATAAACCCTTTCTAGGCTCAACCGCATAGCTTCCCTAAAAAACTATCTGAGACAAAAATTCTGGAGCCAACACTGACTTAAGAATCCATGAATAAATCATTTTCCTTCCTTTAATTGCAATAGCTATTTTACTTATACTCTTATACAGAAGAGACTCTTAAGTTAATTCATGTAATGGGATTTACTGTACACACATAGATGCTTGAAATAGCTAAATCTTTCTGCCTCAGTCAGATGGGGAAAATAGTAAAATGTCACTACAGGAAGGGCAGGCAGGATTTGTGGGCTGTTAGGCCAGCCATTGGATATTCATCCTTGTGCTTCACTATTACCAAAAGTCTAGTACACTACTGGCCTGTTCACTTTGTATAGATCAGCTACCTCATTCTCTGTATTTATTACTCCTGACTTCTCTTCTTATGAATTTCCACTTCCTCATAACTTTGACTAATATATAACTTATGGCAGAATCTGTAAAATTATCTGCAAGTTTTTCCTTCAGCTTCAACCCCACTGCTGTCACACCACATGTATTTCTGTTTTACTGACAATGTGTATCTAGTCAACTTAGTAAGGCAGTTATTAAGAAGAAAATAAGCATCTATACTGAGATATGTAGAAATAGTATCTATTATCAGGTTTACACAATTCCTTTCATCTAAAAAACATGTCTACATAAAAGATAATTATATAAAGGTGAGCTCCTATTTTGTATAGATTCCCATTCTTGTTTCACACATAAATGCATGCCATTGGTATTTCCCAATGGCTTAAATTGTACTGAAAAAATGGGACAATATCTTGAAAACCTCAATTTTTGTCTTGGAAATTTCCTGTGCTTTCTTTTCTTATACTCAGTAAGAGATATTTTAGCTTCATAGGAAGTCATCATTAATTTAACAGCAAGATGGCGAAAGGCCATTGTTTTCTCCTTGACTCATTATATTTTCTGCTAATGCCACATTCTATTGAAGGTGAAAGTCCTCCACCAACTACCAACACCTCATATGCCATAGCAGTAGATGCACAATATTGGATTAATCTGTACTATACCTGAAATATTGATGAGTCTGAAACATTCACTAGTAAGGACAGGTAGACTCATTAATTACTAATGTAGTGTCAGAGAGTGCAGTATGAGCAACATACTGCTTTGGTGGGGCTGATCATTTAGGTTCTTCATGTAAGATCAGTGTCTTTTCTTTCAAGAGCACACACTTAAGAATATATGTCCCTTTACATTTTTAAAAGACTTTTATTTATTTATTTGAGAGGTGGAGTTATAGACAGTGAGAGGAAGAGTTAGAGAGAAAAGTCTTCCTTCCATTGGTTCACTCCCCAGATGGCCGCAATGGCCGGAACTGCACCGATCCAAGACCAGGAGCCAGGTGCTTCTTCCCGGTCTCCCATGTGGGTGCAGGGACATCTTGGACAGCTTTCTCAGGCCACAGAAGAGAGCTGGATTGGAAGAGAAGCAGCCGGGACTAGAACTGACGCCCATATGGGATGCTGGCACCGCAGACAGAGGATTAACCTATTGGGCCATGGAGCTGACCCCGATCCCTTTACATTTTTGTCTTTGAGATTTTGATTAGAGGTAAAACTGTCTCATGGATTTAAATATATGTCCTTTTGTTTCTTATATTTCACAAACATAAATATAAGTAGTCTTTGTCGCTCCCCCTCTTCGCGGAGGAACGACACAGGACCCTGCGCTGTTCTTTTGTCTGCTCGGCCCTCCCCAGGTTTGCTGCTGGTTCTTCCCGGGTTGGCTGCCGTCCTTCCACCTCCGTGGAAGGGCGGTTCCCCCTGCCACTTTCCCCACTTCTGCGGGGGAGCGGCACACCGCCGGCCAGCTCTCTCAGGGGCTGCTCAGATGTTCCTCAGGTGTTCCCCTTAGATGTTCCTGGTGCATGTTGTCTCTCTCCTCCTTTATAGTCCTCTTCCACCAATCCCAACTCTGCTACCCACACGCCGAGTATGCTGCTCTCCTCCAATCAGGAGCAAGATCAGCTCCTGCAGGTCATCACTCAAGTTGGCGAGAGACAGCTGCGTAGAAGCTGTTTACTCCTCTCCCAGCGCCATATTGTGGGAGAGCAGATGCATAGAATAAGTCTTAATTCCAGTAACTTAGTCTAGTCCGAGTTGCTCCCCACAAGTCTTAATAACCAAAGTGTTTAGAGAACAGAAAAATTTCATTGGGTTAGTTTTATGGTCAACTTCAATTTAAAGAAAAATCATTAAATCTGATTTGTACGATGTATACTGAGCATAGATTGTGTCCCAGACACTGAATTGGATACCATTGTATTTGTATCTTTCTCCCTGATTCCTCACAGCAATTAAATTTTTTTTTAATCTTTTATTTAATGAATATAAATTTCCAAAGTACGACTCATGTGTTACAATGGCTTCCCCCCCCATACCGTCCCTCCCACCCACAACCCTCCCCTTTCCCACTCCCTCTCCCCTTCCATTCACATCAAGATTCATTTTCGATTATCTTAATATACAGAAGATCAGTTTAGTATACCTTAAGTAAATATTTCAACAGTTTGCTCCCACACAGAAACATAAAGTGAAAAATAATAGATGATTTTTTTTAAATGATGATGAAATCAGATCAGACCTATTGTCATGTTTAATCCCAGTGAGAGTCAAGTTGGGAATTGATAATTTCTTTCTTTCTTTTTTTTTTTTTTTTTTTTTACAGAAGATCAGTTTAGTGTACATTAAGTAAAGATTTCAGTCGTTTGCACCCCCATAGAAACACAAAGTGAAATATACTGTTTGAGTACTCGTTATAGCATTAAGCCTCAGTGTACAGCACGTTAAGGACAGAGATCCTACATGAGGAGTAAGTGCACAGTGACTCCTGTTGTTGACTTTACCAATTGACACTCCTGTTTATGGCATCAGTAATCTCCCTATGCACCAGTTATGAGTTTCCAAGGCTATGGAAGCCCCTTGAGTTCTCCGACTCTTATCTTGTTTAGACAAGGTCATAGTCAAAGTGGAGGTTCTCTCCTCCCTTCAGAGAAAGGCACCTCCCTCTTTGAAGACCTGTTCTTTCCACTGGGATCTCACTCACAGAGATCTTTTTGCCAGAGTGTCTTGGCTTTCCATGCCTGAAATACTCTCATGGGCTTTTCAGCCAGATCCGAGTGCCTTTAGGGCTGATTCTGAGGCCAGAGTGCTATTTAGGACATCCGCCATTCTATGAGTCTTCACAGCAATTAAATTGAGTCTCACTATGTTATTGTCTCCATGTTATGAATAGAACAGAACTGAGAAAGTATTTGCAAAGTTACACAGATATAAATTATAGAATTTTAATTTTAACCTATGATTTCTCACTTTAAGACCATTTATTCCCTCAGAATTTTTCCTGAGTACCTCTGACATGCTAGAGAATGCGCTAGGTGCTGGGAATATAATTATGGTCAGATATGGTACATTTTTATGGAATTGTAGCCCAGAGGGGAAAATATCAAAGACTTGTAAAATTAGAAATATGCATTTTGCTATAGAAGAAAACCACAGGATTCCACGAGATTGTATAACTATGAGAACTGTTTCTCTTGTTATATAATAATATATAATATATACTCATTCTTTCATATTTTATGGCTTAAAAATATCTTTAACAGCTTTTGTCATTACTGTTGAGGTCAACATGTTAGGCTTTAGGAATTATTTAACAAAATCCACCCAACAACCTTTAAAAATAAATGCTATAATTATCCTCTACTTTTTTATAAGGACAGCGAGTATTAGGTGGAGTAACTTACCCACAGCTGTACTGCAGGAGCTGGGATATGAACTCAGATCTGTTCACAGACAAGAACTTTGTGTTCCAGCACCATGCTGTGAAGGAAGAAGTGTTTTGTGTTTATTTTCTATCATTGCACATTCATGAGTTTTATATTCTTCCTCTTCTCCTTTTCAATTATTCATCTGCTCTCTACTCATTTATTGTTCCTTTCCATTCAGAGAAACTTTACAGACCTCTGTTCTAGTGCCACCCCTCCTAATCACTAAGCTATAATATATTTTATTTGGTATAATGTATGTAATATGGAGAAAATCAGAAATAACGGTTTGTGTTGCCAGAAGGGTAAAAGTGCTTCCCACTGACTTTCTGTTGTATCCCGCCTTGATGCTTTCTTGACTGTTCAGTAGGTACATGCTTAGCTGCTAACCACCCGTGTTTGCCCTCCTTTACTTCTATAATATTTTCCAGAATTCACAAAGCCTGAACTTCTCTAAATCTACTTTATAAAATTTTATGTTCTTGTGTCTTTAGAGTTTTGCATTAAGTTTATGTACCATGTTATAAGTGATTCATTTTTAAAATAAACTCTACTACATGCATCATTATTAACATAGTCAATTTTTCTCCTATGTAACATACAAAAACTCGGACTAAGCCAGTATGTGTATAATCTATAACATAAGTCTCAGAATTAAAATTGTATCTGGTTCCATTTTCCCTGATATATTGCCTGATTTCCCCTCAGTTCCTTCTTCACTCCCTCCTCCACTTCACTGTTTTTATCCTTCTATTTTTCTTAAAAGTATGTATTTTATGCAATAAAGATAATGTTTTAAAAATAACTTTGTACTTCTGCTTGTGTTTTATTGATGTCTATATGCACATATGTATTATTGTCCCTGCCTACACAGCAACCATTGGTATAGTAACAGCTGCCTGCACACGCTTACATTAGCAAACAATGCAAAGGAAGCAGAGACCCTATCCCTCATGTTTTCTTGTCTTACTCCCATCCCTATGACAATGTCTCCCTGTAGTACTCCAGCATGCTGTTCAGATTTCAGTGCCTCATTGTAGAAGTTTTGCCCCAAATACGCTCATAAATACACATGACACCAGGTAGAAATATATGAATCAGTTCTCAGAAACATAGAGTTGAGGAGATATCACAGCATTAGACCAAATATATACTGCACTTATTTGCAGAAATTCACAAGGACTGATAAGAGAGAAGACATAATATTAGAAAGGACAGAGGAAAGCATATGGCCTACATCTAGACCAAGACAGCCACGGAGAGCAGCAGCTTGCTAAATATTTCAGATGATTTTTCTTTTGAGAATGTCATCTAATGATCATAAGGTTAACCTACACTAAGTAAAGGAGTAGAACAAATCAAATGAAAAAAAAAACACTATTCTTCAACAAAAGAGACAATGTCTATAAACAATCACTGAATCTCAAAATGTCCATTTCATTCCAATACATTACAATTTAGGTACTCTATTTGTTACCCCAGATCAGGGAAAATATATGATATGTCTTTTTGTGACTGGCTTATTTCACTAAGTATAATGATTTCCAGTTGCATCGATTTTGTTCCAAACAACAGGATTTCATTTTCTTTTCAGCTGAGTAGCACTCCGTAGGTCCTTTTTCTATGTATTGTTTTCAGTTCCACTTGGGAAGAGAAATAGAGAAAAAAGTGTGGTCAGGAATATGAGCAGGAGGCAGAAGTTAAGTCTGGGAAATAATTTGTCCATGAAATTTAGTCCTAGGGTAAACATAGATTTGAAAGTTGTTGAATACTACTTTGGTGTATATATAATTTTCCCTGTGAAATATTTTAAAAAACAGTCATAAGTTATGTGACATGTTTTTCTTTGTAGTAATTACATATAGCATGACTTCTTTGAAATATCTAGTTATTAGTGTGGCTGCCATTGTCAAGGTCATATATAATGAAGCTGAAAATATTAAACAAATGTATTCACTTTTCTCATACACTCAATTAAAAGGAAAGGACTGTTAAACCCTGGGAGGGGTGCCTCTAAGGAACTTTTTATTTCTCCATTGCTCTGTGCATCCCTGGAACTGAATATCTGAATGAGCTCTAACTGGCAGAAATCATTGTAGTACAAGATACTCACAGATTTATTTCTGACCTTGAAGAGGCACTTTTTATGCAGTGGCTTTTCTCTTATAACAATCTTGAATTTTCTAAACAAAGCCAGATGTCCTTTCAGAGATTCGGAGTTAATTGTGGCCTATGAACTAATTCATGACTACATACTCATACATAAAATTCTCGAGAAACCCATGTGCAGAAATTGTCATTTAATCAAAAGATTTTTACTAGTTGGGTTCTTTAAGTCTTACAAGTTCAGCATACTAGGGGCTCTTTTATTTCTGCTAAGGTTTTACTTGTTTCTCTCGGCTATAAATCAGCCTCAGCCATCATTCCCCTGTCTTGTTACTATTCCTGAGGCTGAAGCAGTAGAGCTGCTTAACTAGAAGGATCATTAGGGTGTCACTCACATTGAATAGCTGCAACCCCAGTACACCTGGACTGAGGGTTTGTGTCCAGAGATAAGAAGTTTTACAAGCATAAGAAAACAGAACAGCATGTAATTGGCATGAAATAATAGGAAAACAGAAACTCAGGAAAATTAAAACAAGCCCTAAGTCCACAGTTGCATAGAGCATTCTAGAAAGTTCTCTGAAAGTTTTTCCTTAAATTCGCATGTATACATTTGTACATATCCATCTGTCTGAGATGTTATGTATACAATTACATCTAGCAGGAATATTATGCACAATAAATAAATATATGCCCCAGAATTATTTCTATGAAATGTGTCTGTAGACCACTTCACTTCTTTTGTCATTTTCTTGCATATTGTTAATACCTGTATTCTTAAACATATTTAATATAGTATCTTGCACATATAAATACTTAATATAAAATGTCTATTGAGATAAGTCAAATGCTTGAGAATCACTGGCTGAAATTGCAGAATTTTAAGCTTTTAAAGGAATCTTATTCATTCATTCATTCATTCAACAACTTAATGCCAGTCGTGTTAGGCAGAATTATTGGTGCTTATGTTATCATCATAAAACAGAGTAAAAATGTAATCCATTCCCTTGAAGGGTTTATGTTTTAGCCCAAGTCTCCCATATTCTGACTTTATGTTAACAAAGATAAATGGCATCAGCAGGGACAAAGAGGTGGAGACAGGAAAATCGAGTAGGAAAGCACTTAGTCTTATTCAATTGGACTTCAAAGACAGGATGAGGTGCAATGCGAGACAAGTATGGTTAATCACATCCTGGCACCCAAAGATGGAGAAGTTCAAAGAAATGATACCAGGCAGAATCAGAAATAACTCTAACCAAAATACAGGGAGTTGATTTTGGTTTGAGAGATTAAATTATATGCTTGTCTTGAGGAAGGTGAACCTTATCAGGGTTAGATAGAAACGTGGGTAGAGGGTAGATAAACATTACAGCTGGAGGTATTGGTTAGGAGACTATTGAAATGGCCCAACTGAGGGGTATCAAGGATTTGTTTATTCTGGGAAGACTGAGTGGTTGGAAAGGAAGACCTGAATGGAAGATGCAGTTAACAGTGGAAATGGCAAGAATCAGTGACAGATTGGGGTACGCAATGCTGAAGGAAGCAAAATTGTTTTGATCTCAGGTTGCAAAATGAATCATGAAGTAATTAACAGTAAAGAGTAAGTCAGGATAGGATTACTTTCCTGGGGTAGGGCATGGAATACAGATACATAGAGATATAGAGATTTTTTTCTTTCACTTCAGATATATTCAGTTCAGTTACTGCCAGTGAGCAATGGACAGTGAAAATGTGGAACTGACACTCAAAGAGGATTCATGGATGGAAACTTTGATGTTGAGTATTCAGTGGATATAAAATTCAAATGCATGACACTTCTGTATGAGTGTGCTTTAGATAAACTGAACTTTTAATTCAATTTTCCAAGTACTGTTTGGAGTACCCTTGAATTTGTCCCTGAACTATCTAGCACTTTATATATATTGTCTGTCTTGTTAATATAATGTTTCACACTACATTGAAAGTCATAATATATTAAGTAATATTATTTAGCAACAGTTCATGAGTGACTCTGGTTGGAAGAAGGGCTTAAGGACTTTTCTTGCATAACAAAGTGCATTGTTTTACTTCCATTTACTAAAGACTAATGAGAAAAGCATCTAATGATGCTTTAACCCACAATTTTCATAAGATTGAGAGCATGCCAATGTCCTCTGGTGCCCTTGGACCAGGCACTAATCATGCGCTATGTTTTCATTATGGGCCTTTAAGTTGTAAGAAGAGATTAGTTGTAGATTCTCAGCTTTAAAATGTATAAATACATTGACTGATAAAAGAATAATTTTAGTATATTTAAATTACCTGATGTGTTCAGATTCATTTTCATCCTGTACACAGAGAGTCATGGTGTTATCAGGATCCCAAACAAATGTCATGCTCCATTGCTTCTGGGCAAGGTGATACAGAGTAAGGAGGCCAACAATATGGGAGCACAGAGTGAGTCACGCCAGCATCGCAGAGCCAGCTGGGAGGAGCGGAAAGGCCATCTGCAATAGCAACTTTATGGATGTGCAACCTATGCAGAGCATGTGATCTCATGCTCAGAACGACCCTGTGCTTGGGTATGGACATTCTGACCAGTTTGTGAACAGTAGGTCCACATTTCTGGAAAGTGCGTGAGGTTTGGTGACCAGCCATGCCCATCTTACCTCCTTGGCTTCTGCTTCCCATGTTGCTGATTTCTCCTTCCTCTGTTGCCTCTGCTGTTTTCTCTGCAGTGCACTTTACACTGAGCATGACTTCTGCTGCCTTCTATCTTAGTATCTTCTATACCTTCCCAACATCTGGGGTGTCTTTGTGGCTTGTCATATTCTTATCCCCTCCTAGAGGGAGTGTGCAATTGTGGGTATTGAGCACTGTATCCAAAAAGGACATTTTTATACGTTTGAAATTAAAAGAATAAATCTTACAGCTTAATGCGTTTTCTGAAGACCTACCAAAAAACTCTTGGACTTGAAAAGTAAAAATGATAAGCTGGCTCTAAAACAGAAAGATAAAATGATAATATCCAAATTACCAAATTTTTAAATAATACTTTGAAGTAATTAGTGATTCAGTTGAGTGTTCATGAAAAGTTCTTCATAGTTAAAAATAACTTTACTATATTTTTCTCACTAGAAAAGAATTCCCAAAGCAGTATCTTTAGGATTAAAAAATATAGCCGGTTACAATTACATTTAATTTATTTGCTCACAGAAAAAATTATCTTAAAATCGTTATGTGAGCCGGCGCCGTGGCTCAATAGGCTAATCCTCCACCTTGCGGCGCCGGCACACCGGGTTCTAGTCCCGGTTGGGGCGCCGGATTCTGTCCCGGTTGCCCCTCTTCCAGGCCAGCTCTCTGCTGTGGCCAGGGAGTGCAGTGGAGGATGGCCCAGGTGCTTGGGCCCTGCACCCCATGGGAGACCAGGAAAAGCACCTGGCTCCTGGCTCCTGCCAGGATCAGCGCGGTGCGCCGGCTGCAGCGGCGGCCATTGGAGGGTGAACCAACGGCAAAGGAAGACCTTTCTCTCTCTGTCTCTCTCTCTCACTGTCCACTCTGCCTGTCAAAAAAAAAAAAAATCGTTATGTGTACATTTTTAAAAAGATGTGTGTATTTTTGAAGGGTAGAACAATAGAGAGGAGAGACATAGAGAGAGATCTTCCAACTATCAGATTGGCCACCGTGGTCCAGGCTGATGTCTGGAACCTGGAACTGCATTTGGTTCTCGCAGGGGATGGCAGGGACCCAGGTTCTTGAGCCATCATCTGCTGTTTTCCCTGGTGCATTAGCAGGGAGCTGGATTGGAAGCAGTGCAGGACAGCCTGGAGTCAGCACTCCAATATGGGAAGCCAGCATCACAGGCAGTAACTTACCCCACTGCATCACAATGCTAGCCCCAAATGTGTATATTTTATACAGTTCATATAATATGCAATGGGCTACCCAATAGGTAATATATAATGCTTAACTGTGTGTGAACGTAGTCTAGTATCCCATACAGCAAGTGATCTTTGGGCAGTGTTCCTATGTTGGGCCACAACAGATAGTTCTAGCTTCCCTTGGTTCCAAGTTAACAATGACTGCATTTGGGTTAGGCACCCATCCATAAAACAGTCAGTTGTGGTTAAGGTTTCTGTGTAATACAGTATATATATGTATAATAGCATTGAAAATGCCACAGGTAACCCAATACTGTGGGGAGCAACTCGGACTAGACTAAGTTACTGGAATTAAGACTTATTCTATGCATCTGCTCTCCCACAATATGGCGCTGAGAAGGGAGAAACAGCTTCTACACAGCTGCCTCTCACCAACTTGACAAGCTGCAGGAGCCGCTCTTGATTGGAGGAGAGCGGCGTGCTCGGCGTGTGGGTAGCAGAGCACGGATTGGTGAAGAGGACTATAAAGGAGGAGAGAGACGGCATGCACCAGGAACATCTAAGGGGAACACCTGAGGAACACCTGTGCAGCCCCCGAGAGAGCCGGCCGGCGGTGTGCCGCTCCCCCGCGGAAGTGGGGAATGTGGCAGGGGGAACCGCCCTTCCACGGAGGTGGAAGGGACGGTAGCCAACCCGGGAAGAACCAGCAGCAAACCCGGGGAGGGCCGAGCAGACGAAAGAACAGCGCAGGGTCCTGTGTCGTTCCTCCACGAAGATGGGGAGCGACACAATACATTGTTTCTGATTAGAAAATAATTTTAAACTTTTATTTGTTGTTTGAAAGTAACAAAATAAATATACTAGTAAATAATTATCTAATACTCAACTGCTTCTTTTCTCCCTGATATTTGTATATCACTTTCAATGTGACTTATAGGAGATACAATAAGGCATTTCAAGTATTCTGAACTGTGCACTTACTGTAAAACAATGAAAATGATGGATAAATTGTTTTTAAAATATTTCCGCATGTTGCAGTGAGCCGTGAGCTGGAGAAATAATGATAACAATAAAGCACAAGAATATTTGGAGACTGTTGATGCCCTCCAGACAAAGACCACCAGGAACATATCTACAGCTAAACAAGTTGGGATTTATTACTCATTACACCAAGGGAAAACACCCACCATGAAGTACCCTGGAGTGATTCACTAGGAGGGTGTCAGAAACAGCCTATTAGAGGATTTGAGGCTTTGGTCAGATGATTTAGAGAAGGGCTACAGCAACAGGGTTTCCTCTAGGTCAAATGTAATAAAAAAGCAAGCGCAGCCCAAGATTGAGTATCTTGACACATTTTTTTCTACAGGGAGGGTAGACTAGGATGAGAATAATTGGTAGAGAAATACCAATCATTTTAGCAAAAAGAGGTCAAGATTGGTATTTTGTAACTAGGACAGGAACTATTTTGTGAGCAGTTAGAAAAAATTATGCAGTGACTTTGTTTTGCCTCACCTTATTATGGACTCAGGGCACGGTCGTTTGAGGTTGGTGTTCTGTGACTCCATACTGGATGGAGAACGTCTAAGGCCCCGCTGAGTTCCAAGTCAGATTCCTTCTGTTTTTTTCTTAAGACTAAAATGGAAATGCAGTCAGGAATTCAGAAATAAGCACACATGAAAGTTGGCTTTTACTCAGAAGACATTTGTTATTCGTCAGTAGGTCAAATGTTCAGTGTGATTGTGATATAAAGATGACAGGAAAGAAAGGTCAGAACTGTCTCAAGATTTATGTCACACACCCATCGTGTGACATCAAAGAGGCTAAATGTTTTGTGTTCACTCCCACAACCCCTTACAGAAGGAGAAGCCTGTTAGTCTTGATATTGGCAATGGGTGGAAGGGAGAGACAAGTCCACTAGAGACTTTATCAGCCCAAGCCAGCCCTCATATGTCCTTCGGCCCCATATTCAGCATACAAGTGTGACCAGAAGCAGCAACAAACTTGAAGCCAAAACTTTAGTTTAGAGTGAGGTTAGGTTGGTAATGCTTCCAGGTCTCTTCACAAAAGCAAATTTAAATCATCTTTGAAGGTATGCAGATTCAACTAAAGATTCCCTAGTTCCAAAGTTCATGGTCAAAAACAAAATGCATAGGGAAACGAGTCTCCATGAGTGAGAGCCAGCATAGGCAGATTACAGAATATGAGTCTGTGAAATTCTAGATGTGAAAATTATTAGACATGGAAAACAAAATAAGAGTGCTTAGGATGTTTAAACATATGACAGAATAAATTAAACAAATAGCATTTCAAAAATATGAGAGGGATAGGAAACATAAAAATAACAAAGATTTTAACAAATCTTTAACATATAAAAAGCATTATGATTAAAATGTTTAACCACACATAAGTTCATGAAAAAAGTATAAATGAGTTTTTACACAGTTACAGATGTATGTTAGCAAAAATTACAGCAGGAGAAAATCAAGAAGTTTAAAACACAAATTGACAACAAACTGTCAGGGTCTACAGAATAGGGAATTTTCCTAGACTGACTTTTGTATCAGTTTCCAGCCTTATTTCTTTTCTCCATGCTGGGAGAGTTCTTAGACTTCCCTGAACAGTTTCTCAGTAGCTTTCACCTAGATTATCATATTTGTAGCATTATTTTGTAAATTTGATTACATAGCTTTCTCCTTGATGAACTGTGAGCTCTTTGATGACAGAAAAACTAATCAATTAATCTTTGAATCTCAAGTAGTACAAATTAGTTAACATTAAACATTTAATGTTTGTTGAAATAAACAGAATTCTCCAGTTTTCAGTTTATTCACATTTTTAGTCATATCATCGATTTTCTCTTCTCCAGTCCTTTTTTCCTCTTTGGATGAGTAATATGAAAAATTATGAAAGAAACAACCTCCGTAGAGGCTGAGTATGTTGCTTCTATGGACTTTAAGAGGATGATGATCTTGCAGTTAGCGATATTTGCCTGTCTAGAAGCATAGGAACAGAACATTTTCTTCTTTGTTAAATTGTTTGTGTTTTGTAAAATGTTCATTTTGTTTTGGTAATCTACATTTCCTGACAATACTAATTAGAAAAGCAGAAAATCGTAACTAAATTCCCTGAGACAGTTCTTAAGTTTAATGACTTCCATTAGCATAAAATCACTAAAGCCTATACAAATATTATGATGTGAAATGAAAAGATAAGACTTTTCTAGGATCCCAATTTATCTGAAATATTTATGTATTTACTAAAAATTTATGTCTAAATATTTAGTGTAATCATTTTAAAGAAAAAATTCAATAAATACAGTTTAACAATGAGACTTGTAATTAAAAGGTGACATATGATATGTGGGAGGTGAGAATTCTACCACTGAACCACCAATGCACCTGACATATGATATGTGGATACTTGGATGCATCGTTCATCAGATCAAAGTAATCAGCCCATCTATCACTTCAAGTCTTATAAATTTTGTAAGTTGTTTGTGTTTGTAACATTCAAAATCTTCTCCACTAACTCAAATTCAATGAATTGTTTATAACCATAGTTATTGTGCCATAGAACATTATTAGTCGTTCTTTCTATCTGGCTGAACTCTATGCCCATTAATATTCCTATCTCCATCGCTCCTTTTCCCATCCCCTGATAACCAATGTTCTGTTCTCTTTTTGTATGAATTCAACTCCTCAGCTTACACAGGTAAGTGGGCACAGACAGAATTTATCTTTCTGAGCCTGACTTTCACTTAACATAATATTTTAGTTCCATCCATATCTAAGCATTCTTTCTTGATTAGTTGTTTTATTGCCAGGGGATTGAATAACAATGTAATGTGGTTTCTAAAACTTTACCTAGTTTATGTATTTTTTGCTCTGATCTTTTTCAGTCTGACCATTGCCACTGGTAGAATTATTAGAGTAAGCTTTGGATACTGTTATTTTTTTAAATAAATGATCTACAACTGATTTATGGAATCATGGAGGAAGCACTAGGAATGCAACCTTCATTAAGGTACATTCCAATGACTCATATTCCACTGTTTCAAATAAAGGGCATCCCAACCAACGACCCAGGCTTACGTTTTGACAGTATTTCACCTTCATGCTTGGCTAACTCTGCTAATAGGCCATTGCAGTGGAAGACTTTTATTTCCCTAGGCCACATGACTGAAGAACAAGTTTAATGTTTATCGAGTTCTATAAACCTGCTTCCACAAGCTTCTGTAGCACACATAGTCACCATCTCTACTCACAAATAAGAGAATGTTCTAGTGAAGAATAAACAATGTTCCCAAAATGTAGCAAAGGGATTAAGTTATTGCTTAAGTAATTAATTTCATTAGAGACACTTATAATCAGGGATTATGAGGGATTGGAATAATGAATAGTAATACAATAGAATAATAAAATATAAAATCCTATACCTGTTCTAATGGTATACATAAAATTTTTGTATGCATTTATACTTATTTTATAGAAGAAATGTGGCTTTTTCAACAAGCTTGTCAACATAACATAGGACTGTCCCTAATTTCATTATCTCATAAAGTTCATATACACATGAATATATACACACATATTTGTATATTGTCATTATCTGCTTTTGCTATAATCTGTCATGCCTTACTGTCTTCGTATTTAAAATATGTTAGGTTAATATTTAAAGAACTCTGCTATGTCTATTATTCTGTTTTCCTATGTTTTTTTTAATAATCATTATTATCATTGAAATTTATTCTTTATTTGAACAAAGGCTGAATTACAGAGAGAGGGAGACACAGAGAGAGAGAGAGAGAGAAGAGAGAGAGAGAATATTTTCCATCAGCTGATTCAGTCCCCAAATGTCCACAGTGGCTGGGGCTAGGCAAAGTGGAAGCCTGTAGCCAAGAACTCCATCTAGGTCCCCCAAGTGGGTGGCAGGGGCCCAAACACTTGGGCCATCTTCCATTGCTTTCCCAGGCCATTAGCAAGGAGCTGGACTGGAAGTAGAGCAGACAGAACTGGCTCTATGCTTTCCTATAGGATGAAAGCATCACAGGCAGGGTCTTAACCTGTTGTAGCATTAACACCCGCCCTCCTATGCTCTTACAAACATTAGGACTCCCTTTTGTGTAGATATATTGTTTAATCACTTTATGTCTCTTCCTTGCTTTCCCTAAACTTACTGAAAAGTAATTTAACACATTATTCACATTGTGTCTTAATTTACACTGTTTTATAGTAAAATGCATAATTATAATGGTATTTGAAAGCCAGTGATTTGACATCAATACAAGCATGTTAGTTTTTGTCATTTTGTCATAGGTGTAGAGTCTTGTAAACACCACAGTCAAGATACAGAGCTTATTCCGTCATGGTAAATAAGGTCCCTTTGCCTCCCTTTCATAGTCACATCCATTCCTTTCCTCTCCACCACCACTCCTAGCATCTGCCGCTACTAATCTGTTTCCCATCTCTACAACTTGGCTAGATCTTCAACATATTATACTCAGTGACAAAAGATGCTCTCCAAAGATTGCATGTTACGTGATTTCATTTACATAGCATTCATAAAATAACAACATTACAGCTTAAAATTAATAAAATTTATTAAGTATACTTTATAAATAATAAAACATACTCAACTTTAACATACATTTCAATGGATTTACATAATAGATATACATGCCACACTGCTCTAGTTAGGATTTTCCTCTAAAATATTCCCTTCTGCCCTATAAAGTAAACACACATCCCCACCCCCAGGAAGCTACTCCTCCACTTTCCATCACTACAGATTTCACTTAGCTTTGTGTAAATGATAGCATATAGTAAGCAATTTCTGTGATTTATTTCCTTTGTACAACACAGTGTTTCTGAAATTCACCTATGTATTCCTGAGAAGTATTCCATTTCGAAGACCCCTCTTATTTCATTGTGGTTTGCATTTGCATTTCCCTAATGCTCAGTGGCCAGTGATGTGTAACATCTTTTCATGTGCTCATTACCCATTCATTTATCTTCTATGGTGAAGTGCATGTAAGCTTTTTTTTTTTTTAATCCAGCTTTTCATCTGGTAGTGTTACATTCTTTATATTACATTCTTTATATATGGTGAATTCAAGTCCTTCATCAAATATATAATGAATATTTTCTTCTAGTCTATGTTTGGTTGTTCATCTTAATATTGTCTTCGAAGAGCAGAAGCTTTTACTATTGTTGACTTCCAATATGTTACCTTGTTTCTTTTAGTGTTTATTACTGTTTATTGTATCTTATAAAAAAAATTGGCTTACCCAAAATTGTGAAGATTTTCTTTCTAGAAATTTTATGGTTTGGCTCTAAATAAATCTAAGATTCATGGGCCGGCGCCACGTCTCACTTGGATAGTCCTTTGCCTGCGGCACCAGCACCCCGGGTTCTAGTCCTGGACTGAGTGCCGGATTCTGTCCCGGTTGCTCCTCTTCCAGTCCAGCTCTCTGCTGTGGCCCGGGAATGCAGGGGAGGATGGCCCAGGTGCTTGGGCTCTGCACCAGCACGGGAGACCAGGAGGAGGCACCTGGCTCCTGGCTTCGGATCGGTGCAGCGCGCCGGCAGTGAGGGCCACTTGGGGGGTGAACCAACAGAAAAAGGAAGACCTTTCTCTCTGTCTCTCTCTTACTGTCTAACTCTGCCTGTCAAAAAATAAATAAATAAATAAATCTAAGATTCATTCCATTCATTGCAGCTAGGGACTGTAGCTTTGTTTTGATTTTTCATACAGATATTTAATTATTCTGGCAACATTTGTTGAATAGACTTCCTTTCTCAATTACATTATCTTAGAAATATGTTAAAAAACATGTATCAGTATAAATGTTCTTTTATCTAGTTTTCATTATGAAATATCTAGATCTAGGTATGCTCTCATAAAAAGTATTTCTTGCCTCATGAGATAACTTTTGTACTGTTATATTAATGAGATGCCGATTAGTGCACATTTCATGAAGCAACATGAGCTTTATCATTATGTATAAATGTATTTGACTATAATCATATTTATTAAAGACTTTGTTCAGCTGATTCTCATATTTGTAAGCAACTATTGCTAAGTACATAGAAGATAATTAGAGACTGAGATGAAATAAAGATTCGACCATTATCATGTTTTGACAGTGATTGATTAATTTCTATTAAAGTTTTAGCAATCTGTATATATATATATATATAGCTTTAAAAGTTTCCAAAAATCATGCAGAAAATAATTTGAACAAACTAATGTTAGAATAAATCCATAGTGCATGTAAAGAGGAGTCCACAGTCAGATTCCAGATTAGAAATAGCTTGTTTATTTCTAACAATTAGTATGTGTCAAGAAAAATGAGTCCCTGGCTACATTTCTGTTTCTAGGTACAGCAGTTACTTTTCAAGAAGAAATGATTGATACTTTTTTTTTTTTTAATTAAAAGAATCATGAGACACGGAAATGGAATTTACTTAATTATAAAAACTATCCATTTTAAAAAGAAGCAAATTGTTTATATCTTTCCAAATGAGAATCTTCAATAGATTTCTGTCTCATTAGTTTTCATGAAATCATATTTGTTCCTACGTATCTGGAGTACCACACCACAGTTAAAGACAGCAAACTAGACAAACATGTGGTGACGTGGACAATCTTTTATCTGTGATGATGAAGCTGCGTAATAGCAGCCTTCCTTGCAAAATGACGTGAAGCATAAAATGTGCTTCAATAAGAGATCACGCAAATGAATTACCATCCACCCACAGTGCAATAATATGCAGATGTAAAAGAAATTAGAACTATCAAGGTTGAGTAAAGAGTTCATGAGTAGCCAGCACCGCGGCTCACTAGGCTAATCCTCCGCCTTGCAGCGCCGGCACACCGGGTTCGAGTCCCGGTCAGGACGCCAGATTCTGTCCCGGTTGCCCCTCTTCCAGGCCAGCTCTCTGCTGTGGCCAGAGAGTGCAGTGGAGGATGGCCCAAGTGCTTGGGCCCTGCACCCCATGGGAGACCAGGATAAGTACCTGGCTCCTGCCATTGGATCAGCGCGGTGTGCCGGCCGCAGCACGTCGGCAGCGGTGGCCATTGGAGGGTGAACCAACGGCAAAAGGAAGACCTTTCTCTCTGTCTCTCTCTCTCACTGTCCACTCTGCCTGTCAAAAAATTTAAAAAAAAATTATGAAATAGCTTAGAAAATTTGAACACTGTCGTAGCTGTTTGATATATTAAACCTTTATCATATTTTCTGTTTAACGGTATTGTGATTTTTTTCATTTAAAAAAATCTCTACTGATGAATCTGGAAAGAGGCCTTGATTTATTAATAACCATAAAGTCTTTCTCTATTTAGGTGACAATAGTCTAATCTATTGGTGGCATATGAACCCCAGACATACAGAAAGCCTTCATTACCAACTTAGGGCATCAGCCCCAGCCAAGTTCCTGGACAGGTTGTGCATATGACATAGAGAGTAACTAGATCCTTTCCTTAAAGAAACAATTGCCAGCATGCACTTCTGGGACACAGACATATAAGATATTCCCCCAAAAATAGGAGTTGAATGACCATACGTGCTGTTAAGATCATAAGAACTGGTGAAAGAAAAATGAACTTTTCAATATGATTTTACACAGTGTGTGCCAATTATATTTGACCACAAAGGTTTTTTTTGTTTGTTTTTATGCACATCTTATCTATCAACATATTGTAGACTATCTCATGGGAAAGCTGTTTCAGTTCTTATATTGCTCCCAATATGAAGAAAGAAAGAAGATGCTTTGCTTGTTCCTGTCATTCTGTCAAAAACTCATGGATGACTGGAGTTTCAACTTTGGCCAAATGTCAAGAAAAAGTTTAAGTGTCAAAATGTAAAATTTTATCTTGGATTATGGGATGTTTAATCTTTACCTGACAGTAAGAACCCACATGAATGAAAGGCAGGAGTCTTGTTTAAGAAGTGAGCAAGATGTAAGGTTAACATTATGATTTTTTTCATCTTATTTTCTGAAACTACCTCATTTGTTCAATTTGCCTTTATAGTTCTGGATTTTTTGTGTTTTTAGTTTTTCTATAGCTTTATAGCTATGTAATTTTTAAGACTTTCTTTATTTATTTGAGAGGTAGTGTTACAGACAGTGAGAGGGAGAGACAGAGAAAAAGGTCTTCCATCTGCTGGTTCACTCCCTAAATGGCCTCAATGGCCAGAGCTGAACCAACCCAAAGCCAGGAGTTTCTTCTGGTTCTCCCACAGGGGAGAAGGGCCCAAGCACTTGGGTCGTCTTCTACTTTTCCAGGCCATAGCGAGAGCTGGGTTGGAAAAGGAGCAGCCAGGGCTAGAACTGGCACCCATATGGGATGCCAGTGGTACAGGTGAGGAATTAACCTACTTTGCCACAGTGCTGGTCTTAGCTGTATATTTTTATAGTTCTGAATTTTTGTTAGGAACTCACCAATGTTACACTTCACCACTAGCAATCACTTTATTTATCCACTGATTTGCACTTCTTTCACTTTGAGTTTAGGGACATTATCCAGTCAGTTGCCTATTATTCCCATCATCTTCTGGGATTAGGTTTTGTTTTGTATGGTGCATTAGGGATTCCCTGGATGTACAGATGTGTTGCAAATCTCCCACAGAGTTTGTAGTATTATAGCACTGGTGGAGGTTCTTTTTTCTTCCAGAAGCCATTTAGATATTACTTCATTTGGAGGGGCAAAACAAAATTATCAACTTAAATATTATTCTGCTATGGATTTATTGAATTTTGAGTCCTGCCTGCAGTTGCTTTGGTAGGGCCAGATCAAATGATCTTGCAGGTCTTATATGACATGCAAGCCAGACATTTCCCACTCCTGTGTTATAGCTTAGGGGCTTTAACAAAAAGCAGACCAGATTGTCTTCGTGTCCACGGCTACGGTGAATTCTTCAAACAGTATCCTGACATTCATTGTTGTATGAAATAGATTAATACAGAACGGGGTCATAGGCGACAATTATTAGTCTGCAGTTAAGAAGAAGACCTGCCCCTTTCCTGGAACACAGATGTGGGGAGGAATTCAGTAAAAGCACCAATGAGTCTAACACCATTTCACACCAAGTCTGATCATCTTCAGGTCAAGTACTGGTTTCCTCACTTTGGGACAAAGACATCTGCTTGCTTTGCTTACCTTTTAACTTTTTTTTTTTTTAAATGAAATGAGATTTCACCTGTGAAAGTTCTTTGTGAACTGAAGGAGTTTATACTTACGGTGTTTAGTTTGTCCGAATTTATTGGTTTTTCAAACTTTACAAGGAAACATTTGTTGGTTAAGAAAGTAGGAACCAGTTCTGAGCCAGCCATTCACATCTGAATGGCAGTTTTTCATATGAGTGCTTTGTACATATCCATTCATAATAAAGCTTGCTTTCTCACTGTATGTATTTTTATTGAAGTAGTTAGCAATTATTCCATTTATTAACACCAAATGCCATTTATGAAGATTCAATTTTTTCTTAAAGCCAAAATTTTAAAATAATATGCCTTTTCACCTAAGTTGCAGGATTATGAATTAGATTTCTATGACATTCATTTTAAATATGTACTTATATTTGGAAAAGTAACCAAATGCTTTCCATGAATCTAGATTGAGGCAAAATTCTACATTATTTGAAGGAAAAGAGTATTCTTAATTTCAAAAAATCAATACTTTTATTAACAAAGACTAAGTTAAAAACTAATTTCATAAGGAGATATATGCTCTATTTTACATTATTTAATATTTTAACCATCTTTGAAAGAATTATTGTACAATTTATGATGATGATTTAAATAATTCTTTTTTAAAATTTACATAAGTACACCTTTACTTATTTTTAGAAAGACTACATTAAGGGTGATTTATGTTTTTTTATACTTTACTAACTGGATAATGTTGCCATGGTAAAAATGTTATGTAGCATAAAGCAGCTGTTTTACTAAGGTCAAGTAGAGAAACCCTGATTTTTCAAATACCTTAAGTGATAGCTTCACATTCACATAGTATGAATCATAATAGACCGTTAGTAGATTTTCATTGCTTCTCATTTAGAGCATCTAAAAAGTAAAACTCAGCTGATGCGGGTTCAGCAATAATATTTCAATCACCTTAAATTCCAGAGTAGCCGTCACCTTGACAGGAGAGGGTGGAGAGACAAGGCTAAGGGAAGGAGAGACAAAGTGATTCAAAAATGGTCACGTATTTGGAGATAAATGTCCCCAAACAGCTTCCTTACAGAAAAGGATTTCACCCTTTCCAATGTGTTGTGTATCTGGAAACATCTGTAGAGGTGATTCTTTCCCTTGATAGTAACCCTGTAGGGCAGTTGCATAACTTCACATACCTAAGGTTTGCATTAGGTTATCAGACAAATTACCACTCTGTTCTAGAAAGCAACTGAAACTTCTAATTACTTATTAGGAAATTCATCTTTCTTGAACTTAATACAAGATTAGATATCAGCTCAATTAAATCCAGGAGAGCTGCCAACTATAATTATCATAGTATTATCTTTTGTATTTGAAGGTACTACTGAAGGCATGGGCATCTGGGGCAGCAATTATGCTGCCATTTTGGATGTCTGTATTCCATATCAGAGTGTCTGGGCTCTAGTACCAGTTCTGCTCTCCGTTTCAGCTTCCTGCTACTGCACATCCTTGGAGGCAACAATGACGGCTCTAGTGGTTCGGTCCCTGCCACACATGCAGAAGTCCCAGATAGAGTTGCTGGCTCCTGGCTTTGGCCTGGTCCAGCTTTGGCTGATGCGCATTTGCGAAGTGAATCAATGAATGGGAGATCTTTCTCTTTGTCTCTCTGTCTTCCAGATAAACTTTCTCAAGTTAAATTTTAAAAAGAGAGAAAGTACTTCTGAAGCAGATTTCTATAATGGCCAAGGGTGAGTGGTCTCTTGTCATGTACTTGTATTGAATTGTACACATTTTTCCAGTACTATTTTATGTTCATACTCTAATTGAAAAGTGAGATATCTGGGAGTGAGGCTTTTGTTATATCTCCCTAGAGAAGTTCCTTGTGCTTCTTTCATAACTTCATGTATGGTTCTACTCTGTCACAAAGATTATGTAATATCTTTGTTAGTCTATAGGTCTAAATAGTTTTAAAATTCATCAGGAAATGAAAATTACATGGGTTTCAAAACAGAACAACTGGCAAAACAGTTCATTGAACTTGGAAAAGAAAGGCAAAACCGAGCCTGTTTTGGCATCTTAACAACTAGAAAGTTTTCTTGGTAAACATTGGAGTTTGTGTAGGATATAGTACAGGTGCCGCATCCCCTAACACACAACTTGGATTGCAGGTAGAATATTACATTGAAGTGTCTTTTAATTTTAAAGAACATTACATTTCAAAGGTCAGTTTTACCAAATGTATCAACATTTATTATTAAGCAAGAAAAGGAGATGGGAAGGAGGAAAGGACAAAGGAGGGAGGGAGGAAGTAGGCAAATAGGATGTGGGGGAGGAAGGGAAGGAGAGAGAAAAAGAATAGTCACACAATATCCTGAGCCTTCAGGCACTGTGACAGTTCCATGTACAAAGGTTCACTCTTTGGAGAATTCAATAATATTAAGATGGTGAAACAAAAAGCCTCTATTCAGAGTAAGTATAATTATCTAAGACTATCCGGGAACTAAGATACTGTGTGTCAGTGTTTCCTTTTTTCTCCTATAATGTATAGCAAACCAATGTTTTTGTAAAATACAATAAAATTAACAGTAAATTACTAGAAAAAAAATTAAAATATGTGTCCATAGTGGCTTTTGTTGATATGCTTGTTTTGCTTTTAGATTTTAAACTCAAAGATATACTATCACTGTGGCAAATTGATGCAAATGCTTAATCTCAATTTCTGAACAGTGTCGTGGATTTCATGCACCATACCTTGGGGATTACAATGTACCATGGATCTTAGACCCAAAGCCTTCTTTGAAAGGTATTCAAATAGGGGCTGGCACTGTGGCGTAGAGGGTAGATCTGCCGCCTGCAGTGCCAGCATCTCATATGTGTGCTGATTCGAATCCCGGCTGCCCCACTTCTGATCCAGCTCTCTGCTATGGCCTGGGAGAGCAATGGAAGATGAACCAAGTCCTTGGGCCCTGCACGCACATGGGAGACCTGGAGGCTTTGGATTAGCCCAGCTCTGGCCATTGCAGCCAATTAGGGAGTAAACCAGCTAATGGAAGACCTCTCTCTCTCTGCCTCTCCTTCTCTCTCTGTGTAACTCTGACTTTCAAATAAATAAATAAATAAATACATCTTTAAAAAAAATATATTCAGCTATTAGGACAAATTATTATGCTTTTTTCATGTATTGACAATGAAGCCACTGTAATTTTTTCTAACAAACTATTTTGAGCACTCTTCATTTTGTCATTCAGAAATTGTTTGTAAGTATTTTTTCTTTTTTTTAAGATTTATTCATTTATTTGTTTATTTGAAAGTCAGAGTTACACAGAGAGAGGAGAGGCAGAGAGACAGGTCTTCCATCCAATGGTTCATTTCCCAATTGGCTGCAACAGCCAGAGCTGCGCCAATCTGAAGCCAGGAACCAGGAGTTTCTTCTGGGTCTCCTACGTGGATGCAGGGGCCCAAGGAGTTAGATCATCTTCTACTGCTTTCCCAGGCCATAGTAGAAAGCTGGATCAGAAGTGGAGCAGCCGGGTCTTGAACTGGCGCACATATGGGATGCCGGCACTTCTGGCCAGGTGTTAACCTGCTGCGTCACAGCGCTGGCCCCTGTTTGTAAGTATTTCTAATGTCAATTAATAACCCTCCAATGTAGACTTGAAAATAGTATTTGAAGTCCCTTAATAACCTCCTCTATAATGTTGAGTCTTGATTAAGGGATTTGAATGCCAACTAATTGTCCATAGTGTATAAAGTTTACCGATGCATCTTTTAGACACAGAAAGAGAAAATATTAAAGGTTACAATGTTCATTCCAAATAATTTTTAAGGAACATATACATTATTAAAGGAAACAGACAAAAATTCAAAATCTAAATAATTAAGTTGAGTTTAAGGAACTATTTCCTTCACTCAGATTATCGTTTAGGAACAAAATGAAACATGCCTTTTTTGGGTCAAGTAAAGTTACATTTTAGAGCACATTTTCCCATGATCCATAATCTTCTGAAGTTTCTAGTACAGATAAAACAAGGAGCAATCCTCTGTTAAAGATAACTTCACCAGTACAGAAACAAGGAAGACCTGAAAGTAGCAAAAGAAAAGTCCCGTAGAGGACAGTGTTGTGGTTCAGTGGATTAAGTCTCTGCCTGCCGTGCCGGCATCCCAACAGGCACACTGATTTAAGTCCAGGCTACAGCACTTCTGATCCAAATGCCTGGTAATATGCATGAGAAGGCAATGGAAGATGGCCCAAGTATTTGGGCCCCTACCACTCACACTGGAGATCTGGATGGAGCTCCTTGTGCCTGGCTTCAGCCTGGACCATCCCTGGCTCTTTTAGCCATTTAGGGAGTAAACTAGCAGATGGAAGAATTCTGTCACTCTGCCTGTCAAATAAATGAAATCTTTTAAAAAGGGAGAAGTACAATAGATAGATGATATATAAAAGCATCTTTTTTCTCAATCTTCTAAGCCTAGACTTGTGGTTCAGGCATGTCCTGCGTTGTAGTGTGTGTGTGTGGGTGTGCGTGTGTGTGTTTTCAGAAATCTTTTATTTACGGAATACAAACTTCATGCTTTTCATAAATAAAATTTTAGGAATATAGTGATTCTTCCCACCATCCCCACACTCCCACCCCTCTTCCTCCTCCCTCTCCTATTCCCATTCTTAATTCATGTATTCTATTTATGTCTTCTATTATAGCCATTCCTCATCAATGGAAAATAATTTGTACAATCAAACAAAATAATTCGACCCAATTACAGCCTATTTTATCTAAAAGGCCCTTAGAAATATGGAAATGCTGTAGTGACTCAAGACTTTAAAAAGTTAAAAAGTTGCTTCCTTGGTGAGCTACATCTAATTAAAAAAACATAATAGTTATGGAATTCTTACATTGTTTTCCATATGCTTACTACTTGGAGTGATAAAATATTTTGCTCAGAAGCTCTTCACTTTGACTAATGTCCTTTGCTGCAGGCTTAATTTTAATAATAGATCCTGTAAAAGCTACAGATGGACTGCTTCTACTTTAAGATTTTTATATATTTAAAAAATTTAACATTGGGTCTAAGTTGATGGTTAAGAAATAAATTGAAACCTAGATTTGATGTCCCATTTTCAGAATGGGCAATGTGCCTTGTAGTCTTATGTTGATTGAAACCAAGGGAATCGTAGATAATTCTTGTTTTGCAAATAATATTTTGAACCATAAAAAATCACATGCTAAAAGTAATTTCCCTTGTCTTCCATTTTTCCTCATGATGATTGACTGGGTCTGAAGCTTTTATTTCTACTTAGTGTAATGAGATGTATTTCAGCTGAGGTCTACAATGATATATTAAAATTGAGACCATCATTTTCTGTAACATAATAGTGTGCTTACATAATAGTGTTCTATACAATTACATACTTTGTGTGTGTATATATTGTAATAAGGATTAATTTTATTTTATAGTTGATGGTTTTTTTCTATTTAGTGATTGTTAATGATGATTTTTAGATAACAGGGCTAAATAAATTATTACATAACATTTACAGAAGGAAATAAAGCTCAGCAAACATAAATTTTCATATATTGTAACAGACCTTTTATTACAAAAATGTGCTTTGATTGTGAACTGTTTCAATTATTTAAAAGGAAGTTGAATGTACATCATACATTAAAAAGCCAAATTCAGTAAATATTTTTGTTTTCTAAAGATACCTTTAAGGAAGACAAAGCTTATCCTCAAGATGCCATCAAGTAGCCATTGTAACTAAATATAGAGTCGACATAATTTATATTTACCACCTATCCTTCATAGTGTGAATATGAATCTGGGTCTCAACATTAATAAGTCATGGAGCTCGTTAAACATTTAATGTAAAAGAAGTAGGCGTCCTTGAGACACAATGTTATTATTTTTGTGATATTACCATTCTATATTGTGGTTTTAGTCTCTTCAAAAAATGCTCTGTACTTTAATCCATCTCATTTCTGATTGAGCAAATTCCTATTGAATTCTTCTGAAATAACAGGCTTCTCTCTCTGTCATGAAGCTTACAATCAAGGGAACAATGCAGACAATAACACCTGTGAATATATAGGATAGTATTAGATAGTGGTAAGTGCTACCTAAACAAATGCAGAAGGAGAATGATGACTGATGAGGATAGGGTTTCGGGAGATAAGCGCAGAGATTAGGTGAGGAGTGATGTTTGAGCAGGGATATGAGCCAAGTGAAACAAGCAAAGGAAAGATAACACTAAACATGAACTTAGAAGAGAGAGGGATAGATTTGTGGCAGCTCCTTGGTGATTTGCATTATATTCATGAAGAATATGATTGCTATCTCTAACTTTCAGCATCATGATAAGGTGATACTTGTTCAGACGAATATAAAATAAAAGAACAGTAATGATTTATTGAGATTCCTCAGTGGTTTCTGAGAACCACTTCTGAAAGTAATCAATGATAAGTCCCATATCAGTATTCCAGGCTTTTGCAATTTCATCGTGGACTTGTGCCAATAATATTTGCATACAAATTGTCCTTCCATGCCATATATAAATAATCCAAATCATATGAGTTGAACAGCATCATCCTAAAATAAATTTTGGGGAACTCTATTCCAGGGAGATTCCTCAGATTTCTGTTCCAATTTCTTCAGTGTGGCATGACTTTAAGTAGAATAAAAGGTCAGTTGTTTGAAACAGATACCCAGTGATACTGCCACATTTAACGTAGATTCTTCTACTGTTATCGAACAGTAGATTCTTTTTTGGTCGTCTGTCCATATAACTGAGCACCTGCTGTGTTAATTCATTTATCATGTTTGCATTTGCCTCCTCTGTCCCCAAATTCAAAGTATCTTTAAAAAACAAAGAAAAAAAAAGATGTGAAACATAGAACTATTTCCATTTGGTCTACCTTTTTGCCTCACCCTCAAAAACAAGTAAAAGAAAATTCCTGCTGTCCCCACAATCCAGCAGAGCCAGCACCAGCATCATTTTCTCAATACCTCTGTTGGAAATCTTAGTAAAACTGTTGGTTCCTCCCAGGCAGAACTCAAATCTGTTTCAGTCGTCACCTTCTGTCCACTCTGTTTTGTTTCCTAAAGAGTTAAACTCAGCACTTTCCTGGAGCACTAGGTTAGAGTTTGCACTTGAAGCACAGCCTCAAGGGATTAGGGCTCTGGAGGGTGTGCTACACTCCTCTCAGCAGAGAGGTTCATTCCCAGATGAGCTCGAGGAACCTGTGTACCATGTGCAAAATAATCAGAGAATTCCGTCACACTTGCTTTGGGGACATGCCCTCTGCTAGTGCACCCTTTTTGCCAGTGTAGTTGAGAATCCCTGGCATCATGAAGAAATTGCTTGACACAGAATCAAGAGGCTCAAGTAAACATGACTTCTTTCTTGTGAATTTAGAAAAATCAATTTGTAAATTAAAATACTGTTCCATTTACTATTATAGTTTCAATGCCTGACAAATGCAATAATAATGTTAAAAAATACTTTAAATAGAAGCCAAATTGTGGCACAATGGGTTAAGCCACTGCCTGCCAAGGCACCATCAGATATCAGAATGCCCATTCAAGTCCCAGCTTCTTAGCTTCCAATCCAGCTTCCTAGGAAGGTACATGGGAAGACAACAGAAGATATCCCAAGTACTTGGGTCCCTGTTACCCATGTGAAAGACCAAGATGGGGTTCCTGGCTCCTGCCTTCAGCCTGGCCCAGCTCTGAGTCAGTCAGTTTCCGTCTCTCCACCTTTCTCTCTCTCTCTCTTTCTCTCTCACCACCCCTCCACCCTGCCTTTGTTAAACATTCTACTTTATTTCTATGAGATTGGGTCTTTCATTTTCTGCATAAGAATGAGATCATGTAGTATTTGTCTTTCTGCATCTGGCTTATTTTACTTTACCTGATATCCTCTGGATTAATCTATATTGTCATAAGTGACAGGATTGTTCCTTTATGGCTGAATAGTATTCCACTGTATATTTACCACATTTTATTTAGCCATTCATTTGCTGATGGACACTTAAGTGATTCTTTCTGTATCTTGGCTATAGTGAATAGTGCTGCTAAAAATATGGGATTTTACATAAGTCTTAAAAAACAAGTGGAATAGCTGGATCATCTGAAAGTTCTAGTTTTAGTTTTTTGAGAAACCTCCATACTGTTTTCCACAATGGATATACTAATTCTCACCAACAATGTGCAAAGTTTCAGGTTTTCACATTCTCAACCATACTTGTTATCTTCTGCCTTTTCAATAATAGCAATTCTAATTGGAATGAGGCAGTATCTCATTAGGTTTGATTCACATTTTTTTGAGTGATATTGAGCATTTTTCAGTACCTGTTGGCTATAGCCATATCTTTTGTTAAGAAATGTGTATTCAGATACTTTGCTCGGTTTTAATTAGTTTATATGTTTTCTTGCTATTCAGTTGTTTGAGTTCTTTACAAATTTTGGGTATCAACCCCTTACTAAATATACTGCAGGTTTTTTTCCCAATACATAAACTGTCTCTTCACATTGTTAATTACATATAATATTTTAATAACAATTGTTGGTCTTAAAACATATAGTTCACTAATAATGAAAGTATATTTGACTTCAAAGACATATTTTCTATAGGCTTTTTTTGCAAGTAGTTGAAGGAATGAGCCAGGGTGGTTTAAGATGGCTGACTTCAAGGGGTGGTATTGTGATACAGAGGGTAGGCTGCCACTTGAGACACCACATGCTGGTTTGAGTCTCAGTACCTCCACTTGCAGTAGAATCTAGTGCATTCTAGGCAGCAGAAGATGGCTCAAGTACTTGGCTCCTTGCACTCACCTGGGAGATCAGGATGGACTCCCTGGCTCCTAAATTGGGCCTGGCCCAGCCCTGATTATTGTGGCCATTTTAGGGAGTGAACCAGTTGATAAAAGATCTGTCTCTCTCTCTGTCACTCCTTCTCTCTCTGTTCATCTGCTTTTTGAGTAAGTATTTTTAAAAAAAATGATGGATGACTCCAAATACTGTTAGCATTCCAAAATCATGTATATGTTGTAACCAGGGAACAAAAGACAATTGAAAATATCCTGGATTAATTTATTTTTTCCCTCTCCTGACTCAGTCTTCCCTGTATTTCTAGAGGCAATATGTCCCCAGGTGTCTACTAGTGAATTTTTAGGAAATGTTAATTGACAGCTTTCAGGCATGGGTAATTGAATGTGTTAATCTATAACTGTGCCAGGCAAGTAGATAGATAGCCCCTAAAACACTAGTGGAAGAAAGTAATTTTATATTTCAGTGCAATCTATTATAATACCACTCACTTTCACAGTCCTGGACTACATCCTGTTTGGCTCACGTATTTCCCTTACAGGCACATGGGATTATACACACTCAGCCCTGTGGCAGCAGGCAGAGCTTCCTTCTCTAGGTTCCAATGTTATGAGGGTTCCTTCCCTCTTCTCCTTCAACTGCAGTCTCCGACATGATACGGATTTCATCTCTCAAACCCTGTTTCTGCTTCCATTTCTCCCCTGTGTTGTCTTCCAGTGGTGAGAGTGGTAATGACCTAGAAAAACAAGAATATTGAGGAAATCTTCTTGTGTCCTTTCTTCGGGACTGTTGTGATTCTTTCTATAGGCAGCGCTCCCAAGGTACTTTCTTTTCTCATTTCTCATTGCCACCTGCATTTGATCCACACATACACACACAGATTTGTGCACATGAGTGCAGATCCTTTTCCTTAATTGACATGTCCAACTGACTTATTTCAGAAAAGTAGTTTCTTCTAAAATATGAAGATAACTCTAACTTCTGAACTTTGTAAGCCCTATATTTCCACTACCATCTGTTGATCACTCCTGCTCTTGTCTTTCCTACCAGATCCATATGTACTTACATATAGGCTGTTGAGGGCATATAAGATAAAAAAGCTGAGTACTGGGGCAAATATTTTGTATAACAGTTAAGTTGCCATTTAAGATGTGCACATCTCATATGGAAGTGACTGGGCTTGAGTGCTGGCTCCATTCTCCGTTCCAACATCCTGCTGATGTGCACTCCAGAAGGCAGCAGGCGATTGCCCAAGTATTTGTGTTTTTGTCACTCACGTGGAAAGCTTGGATTGAATTCCTGGTTCTTAGCCCTGCTGTTGTAGATATCTGGGGAGTGAGCTAGTTGGTGAGCGAGCTCTTTTTCTAACAAAATAAGTATTTTTTTAAAAAAAATAAAAACAAGGGCTTACAAATTTTGTAGATACCGGTATTTCAGATTTTTTGGTAATTTTATGCATACAGGAATAATTTTAAGAATGCCAAGAAAATCTTTAAATGACTGTCTTGGCTTCTAAGATAGAAAGTGGGAACACAGATTGTAGCCCATTTTACATTGAAAGGAAATACATGATGGCAATATGAAATGAGGCAGGAGGACCTCAGAATAAACCGAAGGATGAATACATGGAAAGAAAGCAGAGTGTGGGCTGAGTGGGGCTGTGAGGAGGTCATTAGCAGCATGTTCATTGTCCTAAAACCTCTCCCTCATGGGTGTATATGATCTCTCCTTCCAATATGCCGCCTGCCCTTTCTCTCCCTACTCCTGACTCCTGACTCCATCCTCATCCTGAGGGCTGTTTGGCCACACCAGCCAGTATTTCCACCAGAGATTTGGAGATGGGGTGTTCCATACTACCATGGAAGCAGGATTTTGAGTTCTTAGCACTGGTCAACTTATCTTGGAACTGTAACTATCATCTCCCTCTTCTCCCTTTACCTCTCAGGAGCATTTTTATGCACAGCAATGTCTAACAATGTGTTTCCAACTTACCACGAATAATGTACTTTAGGTACCTAATTTATTAAAAGACTTAGATTTTGGCCAAGGATATAATTATAATATATGGCCTTTTTATTCCTGTGGGAGAAAAACATTCTGCATTCCAAAATAAACCTTGGGAACACCTTCCTCATTACTTGAAGTCAGCTTTGCAACAGTTCCAATCATATGGGTGGAATTGTTGCAACTTCATTAGTCCTGACCCTTCACAACACAGCCTACAGAGGAAGTGTCAGTTTGTTCTTTGGAAGAGATTATTTTTAAAGATTTATTTATTTATTTGAAAGTAAGAGTTACACAGAGAGAGAAGGAGAAGCAGAGAGGGGGGGGGTCTTCCATCCACTGGTTCACTCCCCAGTTGGCCTCAACAGCTGGAACTAAGCCAATCCAAAGCCAGGAGCCAGGAGCTTCTTCCACATCTTCCACATGAGTGCAGGGGTCCAAGGTCTTGGGCCGTCTTCTGCTGCTTTCCCAGGCCCTAGCAGAGAGCTGAATTGGAAGTGGAGCAGCCAGAACTCGAACCAGTGCCCATATGGAATGCCAGCACTGGAGGCGGCGGCTTTACCCATTATGCCACAGCGCCGGCCCCTGAAACATTTTGAGAGGAAATTTCCAAGTATCATCACTGCAAAATAAGTTTACAAATAAAACTTGGTTTCTTTTCAGTTGATTTGGGCACAATAGTCAATATCGTGATAGTTTTCAGCATAAAGCTATTTGGTGTGGCTTATAGAGTATACCAGGTTATCAGCTGGTTTCTAAGCTTCTAAGTTGCAGCATATTAGCAAGAACAAAGAATAAAAATGTAAAACAATGGGAGGACTGACCTTGCTTTATAGTTCCCAAAACAACAGATAACATCAAATGTTTCCAAATCTAATGCTACAAATCTCAATCAGTTTTACTCCTGAAAATCACCTATTTAAAAACAATTTTTTGTAGACTTGGGGATAGCACTTTGCTAACATAAAATGAAAGAAGCTTAAATATTTATTATCCAAATGCCATTCACATGTCCCTTTTTTGTTTTTATGAATGATGGTGTTTCCGATATACTAAAGTACCAGCAGCTTATTGTAGGTATTTTTATTCATAAAGATAAATTCTTAAGTTGGATTTTCCAAGAGCAAAATTGTGGTATTTTTGTCACTACATTTTAAAAATTTTACACTTAAATGGAAGTTAAAAAACAGTAAGCCAAGATTCTAAGGAAAAACCATCTTTACTACTGAATTATGCAGATATTTTTCTTAAAAATAGTGTTTTTACTTCAGTAATCTTGATAAATATTTGATCTAGATCTCTTAGAACTTTGAGGTTCATTATCCTTCAAGGATTTCAAATCCATTCATAACTGTCTTAAACTTAAAATGGGGCATCTTTACTGAAATAAATGGGTTGAGTTGTGCTTGGGTTATTATGTGCCTTTATGCCTCTGTATCTTTTGTGTTCTTTATGCTGAATTTATTGTGATATAATTTTTAAGAGTTAGCTTAGTCAAATAAATTCATTGGAAATACTCTATTCTTAGATTGAATTAGCCATCTTAGGGCATTATTAAAAATTTAGATATACTTTAGCTTGGTTCCCACTATGTGCCCATCCTTTGAATTTCCTGATGGTAAAATTTTAGGTAAAGCATGTACCACCTAACACAATGTCTGCCACAAAATGAGAACTCATTTTCTATTCTCTACGGGAGCCTATAATCATAACTATAGGAACAACTCTGACATTTACTTTGAAACCAAGACTAACAATGCAAAATGAAACTCAATAATAATATTCCATCTGTGCAATAGTGGGGGAAAGGAAATGATAAAAAGCCATTATCAATAGAGCTGTAGAACATTATAAACCACTTAAATTTATCTCTGTCATTTCCTCCCAAATAGCAATTATTTTCTCTAGTTTTGAAACTCCTAATGATATGCAACTGTTTAATATATCTTCTTGTCTTTCAGATTATTGTGTTTCTTAGACAAAATGTGCAATACTAATAAATTTTGGAGAAAAAAGCAACACATACAGATATTCAAGTGTGATTTAAAAAATTGTACTCTCTAATATTATGAGTAAAACATTGAAGGGATACAAATTGTCATATAACTAAATGTTCCGGCTATGAAAAAATAATTGACCATGGCATCTTCATTTGAGTTTTAGGAACTTTGCATATGTGCTCCTACTTAAAGTAGGCAAAGAGGAATTATTGCGAAAAGAGTGATTTTTCTGGCTTGTAATTTATAGGATGACTAGAATAGAGCAAATGAGTCCAGTGATTTGGTATAGTACTGCAGCCACCTGAAAATGAAATGGGCCTCTAGATCATCAGAAAAAAAGATACAATTTTCCACCTAAAAAGGGGCTACAGCCTGCTCCAGCAGACTAGATTAGATGTGTCTGTCACCTATTTTGTAGCTGTAGATCTTAACAGAATCAATCAACTTTCCTGTGATTTATTTCTCCATTTTTGAGCTAAGCCAAGCAGAAACTATTTTTGGAGAAGGGACTTAGCCACACAGTCCCAGAATGCTTTTCTATGATCTATCCCTCTTTACTTCCCCTCCATTCAAATAATTTAACATAAGATACATTTGCAATTACTCATGGGAGTATCTAAGACATTTGGATAGATTTTTCCTTCTCTTCTAATTCCTTGCAGACTGTTTGACTTAGCTATTTTACTACTTAGTTGGCAACAACAATATGTGGAATACCCTTACTATTGATGATCTCAACTTCCCGGACAGTTCAGATAATAGGAAACTGTATCAAGGAGACATTTTCCATGGTTTTATTTCCAATGGACTATAAATAACATTTTACAACTAACAAAATAATTTAGTTTTCATATTACAAAAAAGCACAAAATACAAATTTGCTTAATACATATTTTATTTAGTTGCATAGAATTTATATTTAGGGAAGACCTATTTGGTTCACACTCCCAGTTGCTCACTATTTGTGTTACCCAACAATTTATATGCTGAAATCTTGATCATCCACACAATGTGATTATATTAGGAGGTAAGGGCTCTGGGAGATGATTAAATTATGAACATGAAGCTCTCATGAATAGGACAAGTATCCTTATAATAAGAAACATGTGATTTCTCTCTTGGCTGTGTGAGAATATAATGAAAAGAAGGCCATCCACCTGCAAACCAAGAAGAATAACCCTCACAGGAAATCAGATCTGCTAGAGTCTTTATCTTGGACACCCAGTCTTCAAAATATAAGAAATAAATGTTTGTTTGTTCTTTTTGCCACCCAGTCTATGGCTACTAAGTCTTTTCTTAGCAGCCCAAATTGATGGAGACAACTACCATTTTTTTAGATGAGAAAAATGAGACCCAGAAATAATTTGTGCAAGATCACTTAATGAATAAGTGCTGGAGGGAGGAACTGACACTCAATTCCTGATTCTAAATCTAGCATTCTTCTCATTACAGTATTACTGTTTTATTATTACAGTTTTATTTATTCAGCAAATATTTCATGACCTTTATTGTTCAAAGGAACTGCTTTAGAGATTGGAATGGGAAGAGGGGAGAAGATATAAAATTAACAGGAAATGCTACATCCTTAGGAGCTTGCAGTTTCATGGAAAACATAATGCAGTTTCATGAATTGCTCTATTGCCTGTTAAAATGTGCAGCCTGAATGCCTCTTCAAAGATGAGTGACCAGGATATGAAAGCTCAGAACAAGGGGAAGACTTAGGCCCAGAGATTACAACGAAGGCCAAGTGGAGAATAATTTTTTAATTTATTTTTTAAAAGATTTATTTATTATTTGATAGGCAGAGTTACAGAGAGGCAGATGCAGGGAGAGAGAGAGAGAGAGAGAGGTCTTCCATCCACTGGTCCACTCCTCAGGTGGCTGCAATTGCTGGAGCTATGCCCATTCGAAGTCAGGAGCCAGGAGCCTCTTCCTGGTCTCCCAAGTGGGTGCAGGGGCCCAAGGACTTGGGCTATCTTCTACTGCTTTCCCGGGCCATAGCAGAGAGCTGGACCGGAAGAGGAGCAGCTGGGTCTTGAATTGGCGCCCACATGGGATGCTGGCACTTCAGGCTAGGGCGTTAACCCACTGCGCCACAGCGCCGGCCCGGGAGAATAATTTTAAGCTGAAGGATGGATAGGAATTATGTGGATAGAATCAAAAGGAAATAATTCTTATCCATGAAATTTCTCTAGTTACAAACCAACAAATGGGAGTTTGGTGATGCTGGCCAGAACAATACAGAAACAGGGCAATTCTGTATGTTCAAGAAGCAGATATGATAGGTCATCTCTTCAAGGTGCTGCTTCCGAGATGAGTGCACTTCCATATACATCCTTTCATCAATGCACTCATAAAACCAGCTTCTGGGTGAGAAATTTTGATTGGCTGAGTGACAGCAGCACAGTTTGGCTCAAAGTCTTGCCATAGCTACGTAGAATGAGACATAGACAACCTCAAGAAAAGGAAGTCACAGTGATATACCAAAAGAAGTAGTGTACGATGAAGCACAAAGATGGATGTAAAGCACACACACAAATAGTCAAATGCCCACATCAATATCTTACAGAGTGTGAATGAAAAAATAAATAACTAAAAACTGAAGTGAAGAAATGGAAAGGTGAATAAGGTAGTTATAGTAATAGGGCAGCTTAGTTTGGCTGAAACCTGGGATTAGCTGACATCAGAATGGGTCATACTTTCTGGTTTACTGATCGCCCCCATCTTTCCTTAACTGCACACCACCACCACCGTTCCTAATCTCACACTGCAGTACAAAGTTTATTAGGTTCATTCCAGAAGTAGCTGAGTAGACTAGAGGGAATGTGTGAGGCTACCATCATGAAAAATGCATCTACTCTGCCAGCTACTATTGACCGGACCCTTGGTGTTTCTCCCACCAATTTAGGAAGAGTATCTGGCTTTAGCTACAAAACTCAGACCAACAAGTGCCCTTAAGGAAAATGCCAGGGAGATTCTGTCCATCTAAACCAAGCAGTGTCTTCTTTTGCTTCTTCAATTTTACACTCAAATAGCAGAAAAGAGAAAGCAGTCAAGTTATACTATAGATATTCTTGAATATTATGGAAACATTAGATTCTCACCAGTTTCATATGCTAATATTTAGAGGTTTTCCCCCAAATATTCATAGTCCGTGAGTGTTTTTTCCTGATGCTTCCTTCAATCCTGACCCCATCTTTTCTCAAAACTCGGTGCAGGATTATTTGTATGAGCTTCTCTTTATTCACTGGTAATAGGAAGAGTTTGAACAAAGTGCTTTTCTAGTGGTTCCTCTTCAATTCTACTCAGATGTCAGAGTCAAGAGCTTGATTAGAATCAGCTGAGAAAAGGCTCGACTACTTTGCTGGGATGGGCATGTGTCACAGTGGTTAAATCACTACTGTGGATACCCACATCCCATCTCAGAGTGCTTGGTTCAAGTCCTGGTGACTCCCTCCAACCCAGCTCCCTGTTAATGCACAGCCTGGAAAGCAATGTGACGGTTGATGTGTTTATATCTCTGTCACTCCTGTTAAGGAGACCTGGATGGAATTCTGGGTGAACCAGCAAATGTAGGCTGTTCGTCTATCTCTTTGCCTTGAAAGTAAAATGAAAATAAATAAATAGACCATAAAGTATGAAAGTTGGATACCTGGTCATTGGCAGCAAGAATTGTAGCCTTCAAATCCTTCCTCAGCTCTCACATTTACTAAAAGCATTATTTTAATCTAGTCTTATTTTTTAAACAGTTTTATCACAGTTAAATAATTCAATAGTTATTAAAGTTAAGAATTCAATAATACTAAAAAAAACCACAGTGATTTGTGTGTGTGTGTGGGTGAAAACGAATGGAGTTCAAAGAGCTAAAGCATGCAATGGGATAGTGAACCTGATAGTGCTTCTGCTTGGCACATGATTGAAATATGCATCCCTTAATCCAAACTCTACAGACATTAACAATAAAACTGAAAATTGTACCTGTGACAAATAAGATAGTAGACTGAGCAATGTATAAGTTTATTGAACATAAGTAGAATTCTGTATTTTTTAGTTTGCTTTAAAATATTAACTTACGAATTTGAAATGAGATCATGTTGAGACCCAGGCTCTATTTTTCATCTCAACCATTGCCTGGTACCTGTTGCTTAATTCCTGTCAATTGAAATCTCTAAGTACAAATATGCTTTATATGTGTCTCTGTTATATGTGCATATATATGTGCTCAACATTTAAGCATATCCATTTGCATCTGTACGTTGATTAGGATCATTTGCAGTTGTTCAGCCATATGGGTTTTAAAGGCATGCTCAACCATGACAGGTTTTAAAAATGAGTATTTTCTATTTTTTATATAATAAGGAATATTAAGCTGTGTGCTTGCTAATACTGTTTTTAGCTGCTTAGTAAAGCCATCAGAGACGTGGGCTGTCTTCTTCTCCTTCTCCTTCTCCTTCTCCTTCTCCTTCTCCTTCTCCTTCTTCTCCTTCTCCTTCTCCTTCTCCTTCTCCTTCTCCTTCTCCTTCTCCTCCTCCTCCTCCTCCTCCTCCTCCTCCTCCTCCCCCCTCCCCCTCCCCCTCCCCCTCCTCCTCCTCCTTCTCCTTCTCCTTCTTCTTCTTCATTTATTGGGGCCAGCTTTGTGATACAGCAGGCTAAGCCACTGTCTGCAGCCCCAGTATCCCATTTGGGCACTGGTTCGGGTACCAGATGCTCCACTTCTGATCCAGCTCCCTGCTAATTTGCCTAGGAAAGCAGCAGAAGATGGCCCAAGTGTTTGGGCCCGTGCACCAATGTGAGAGACTCTGAAGAAACTCCTGACTCCTGGTTTGGCCTGGCACAGCCTAGCTGTTGAGTCCTTTTGGGAAGTGAGCCAGCAAAGGAGAGATCGACCTCTCTCTTCCTCTCTCTCTCTTCTCTCTGTCATTCTGACTTATAAATCTTCTTTTAAAAAATTGATTTATTTATTTGAAAGGCAGAGTGACAGAAAGAGTGGGAGAGAAAGAGAGAGATCTTCATCCACTGATTCACTCCCACGTGGTCATAACAGCCAAGGCTGGGCCAGGCTGAGGTCAGGACCCAGGAATTCCATCCTAATCTGTCATGTGGGTAACAGGGACCTAACTACTTGGACCATTTGCCGCTGCCTTCCCAGATGCATTAGCAGAATGTTGAATTGGAAGAAAGCAGCTGGATCTTGAACGGAGACTCCAATACGAGATGCCTGTGTTGAAATCAGCAGCTTAACCTGCTGTGCCACAACACTGTCTCCCTAGGCTGTTTCCAACTCTTACTATAGTATCTTTTTTCTCCTTGTTCTATGGCTTCATGGTCAGAATACAGTGGCTGCATCTCAGGTATCACATCCAGTTCAAAGCATGAAGACATCTCTCCTTCTATGTTAGGTCTCAATGGCCAGAGCTTAGCTGCTAGAAGCTGCAAAGACAGCTAGGAAAGTGAAGAACTGGACTGAATAACTAGGATCACTGGAATACATGAATACATGTCCTAGAGCTAAGCATGTGTGGACCAGAAAATAAATCAAAAATTTGTAATAGAAAATAAAATAGAGGAAAGAATATTGGATAGAGACATCTAGCAGTTTGCTATAATAACGATTCTAGGTTAAAAAAAAAAAGTTCCTTACTTGAAAAATGTTATGATGAATTGTGAGAAAATATGAGACAAAAAATCTCCCCCTAAAATAGATCATTTCCAGAATTTGACTATCATTGCGACAATTTACATTACTTAGTGAATAAGTTTTTTTTTTTTTTAAAGACTAATTTCTGTATTTGAAAAAGAGAGTGGTAGGGGGAGAGAGAGAGATGTTCCATCTACATGTTCACTCCCCAAATGGTCACAACTTCCATAGCTGGTCCAAGCTGAAGCCAAGAGCCTGTAACTCCATTCAGGTTTCCCATGTGGGTGGCAAGAACCCAAGTACTTGGATCACCTGCTGCTGCCTTAGCAGGCACATTAGCAGGGAGATGGTTCTGAAGCAGAGTAGCTGGGACACAGGCGATCCCACATGGGATGCTGGCATTAGAGGCAGCAGGATAACTCACTGCACCACAACACTGGTCCCAGGAATTTTTTTATAAGTTGTTAGTAACTTCAGCAAATCCCTCTATGGAAGAAAAGTTATAGCCAGTCACTGAAATAGACAGATTCTTTTAGATAGATAAACTTTCAAGGGGCCTAATGGAGTATATTTCTAGTAAAAGAAATGATTTAAACTGATAGTATGTCTGCTGGGACAAGAATCGTCTTGGATACAAAATAGAAACTTATCCATGTTGCATTAGGTGAGTGATTCTAGCTTACATTACTGGACAGACTACATCTGTTGTTCTATAGCTGGCATTTTCTTGGACTGCCAAAAAGTATCTCATCACTTGGCATGTCCTACATATTAGATCAAAAAAAGAGAGAGAGAGAGAGAGCGAGAGAGAGAGAGACAAGGAAGAGGGTTTGCAGTCTCCGAAGGACTTGGGGACTTAGAACCTGGGAGAAAGAACAGCCAAGAGCAATCTCAGGTACGTCACTGTGATGAATTAGCAAGGGTTAGCATGTTCTGCTGACCCAAAGGAAACAAGGGGGAAGGGAGGGATTCAGGATTTCTAAATTATTAACTATTTCAGCATGGTGCCAGGAAGTCCCAGTCACAGGGACAAATGGGGCATTCGGAGTTGTAAATAACAGATCATTGTGTGTGTGTGAGGAGCTTCAAATGACATTTATTTCTAACTGCTCTGCTTCTCCGGTTGAGGGACTGGTTCTGAATTTGGAAAATTACGTGTGTGAGCATTCTGGATGTAATATTATGTACAGCCAGCCCACAGTAGTCTTTGTTTTGAGATCACTTGTTTTCCAGTAACATATTGAGCAGAAAAAATAAAAAGAGACTCATCGCTCAAATTCATTAGAAATATTGTTTGGAGAGTTAAGAATTGTGATATTCTCTTCAGTTAAAACACTGTTTCTTATGATCTCTTATTGTGACCACACCTGCAGCTTAGGAGGCAACTGAAATAGTAGATTTTGAAAACTTCAAAAGCGTTGAAATATATAACTCCCAAAGTATACACACTCAGATAATGCTATTTAATGAGATCATGGAGATACAAATTGATTTATTAATTCTAATTCTGAGATTCAAAAGGATTGAAGAGAATATGATTTTTATAGCTAATTACTGATTTTCTGTTTCCTCTAACTTTAAGTCTTTGTTTTAGCTCAATTCTCTTAATGCATTTGATTGAAAATATTAGACTTGCAGAAATTATTATAAATATTTGGATTTATAGTTCATTCTTTCCAGTATAAAAAAAAAGAAGAGTTTTAGGGTAAATATTCATCATTTACCATAGCTGTCTTTAAGTACAACCCTTTAATAGATCTACATGATTTACTTTCTTACCCCCAAGCCAGTTTATTTTTCACTTTGTTATAAAGGCAGATGGACTCAAAGTTATTTCTGTTGATAAAAGCAAAAGAAACATAAATTACTTCAAACCCTTTTCTAGTTAAAAATATCTACATATACATTACAGGACAGAGAAATTACTTTGATTTATTGTTTAAAGGGAGTAAAATCATTAATATGTGTGCTGTTTTTTCTTTTGATTTTTATATCACCTACTTGTGAAATCCATAGTAACTTAAAATAAATGGTTTTCATTATGCTAGTGAAAAGAGCTCATCAGAAATGGGCAAGTATAATAGAATTCTGCTTTCGTGTACTGCCTAGAGTAGTCAAATTAGTTGAGACAGAAAATGGAATGGTGTTTGTCAGGTGTTGTTGGAGGGAAATGGGAATAAATAAATAAATAAAAACATTCTAGTCGTGCAGTGAGATATTTCATTATTAGTTCAGAAGTCACATACGTCTTTTTTGCCATATTATGTGTTTCATTCTAACTGAAGACTGAATTAAGCACTGAACATATCCCTGGCAGGCAATTGTTCTCTCATTAAATGGTGTCTTTGTTTTGGCAGGAAATGTTTCCAAAAAATCAAGAGTGATTTGAAATAAATCCTCTTTATATAGGTTCATGAGTTTATTTATATCAAATTACCTACTCAGCGTATTTCCTGAGACCCATTACTGAGAAACTTTATTGTTACAGGAGGAATTGTGGATAAGGATCTCCGTCACTACCTCAACTTACGATTTCAGAAGGGTTCTGTGGATCACGAGCTTCAGCAAATCATCCGTGACAACCTCTACCTCCGCACGGTACCATGTGAGTACAGCGGATGCTGTTCTTTTCTGTGTATCAAATGAATGTTTGGCTGTATATCCATTGCTTTTTAAAAAAACTTAAATCACATTGGGTTTTGATGGTAGCCTTTTGGAACAGAAAACTGATTTAAGATCTGGAAGTTTTAAAGGCAAATGTTTTTCACTGCAGTTGTGTGGTTTATGATGAAGTCGTAGTCACAAGAGAATTGTGACTTTCAGACTGTAAAACCTAACTTACACATCTCAAGTTAGTACTGAGAAGTACTGATTTTCAGCAAGACTTCTTTGGTGTTTGAGAATGAATCATGAGTAGGATAGCACATCCTCACCATGAGACAGGAGAATGCAAACTCAGTAGTTGAAACAGCTATTTTGTAAACAGCATCTACACTATACTGCTCAACTTCAACTCCGGTTTGCAGTGGGAGAGTCTCACACGTGGAAGGAAATGTATATGTTGAAAGGGAATCTCCACAGCTCATAGAGAGTGATGTTGCTGAGTGTTGTAGCAAATGTCATAATGTTCAACATATAGAAATCTGCAAACAATATTTTTGATTAATCTTCCAAAGAGAGGAATTGGTAAAATGATAAAATTCACAGAAATATTTCCCCATGCCTGTTTTAGTTCATTTGACAGTTCTCTATTAACTTCAAGACAACTCAAGTCCTAGATCCCAGAAGGCTATGAAAATCCATTTTCTTCAAGGTAGATTCCATGACTTCCAGAGACTTTCTACTCTTTACAAAAATTCTGGTCTGTGGATATTGGGTGTGTTACTGATGTTTTAGCTCTGCTCAAAACTGTTGAGTCTGGAGGCTTAAAATTAAAGAAAACTTGACTAGGATAAATGACACAAATAAACAAAACAAATTCTTTTTGGAAATCTGAGGTTGAGCCATCAGAATCATGTAAAAGCTGTAAATCATGGATCATTATGATAATTATGAGTATGAAATATTAAAAACACACAGAGAAGTGAAGAGCCACAAGTAACCACTCAGCCTTTTGAACATGCACACTTTATGAGAGATGAACTCTTGTCATTGTTAGTGCTAGAAGTTCATCAAAATAAAACACCAGGACATCACTAATAAATATTCCTAAATGAGATGCTTGCTGATTGATGCCTTGTCAATCAAAATGATACTTCTGTCAATGTGTGTTAGTTAAAAGAATAGACTTTTGGATTCTGGCTTTAGAACTAGAAGTGGAGAAAAGTGCGTTCTTAAACTTGTAAGTTTGACGTTAGAGTGATGGGCAGAGGAAGATGGATTAAAGTAAGTGACTGAACTATTTATAAGGTAATGGGTGGACGTATTTTCAAAGTTGTGATGTTGTCAGTGCAGACATGTGAATTTATCTTTTGTGACATAAAAGAAAGGAGATCTGAAATACTAAATAAAGGATCCAGGCACTTTATTATGTTTAAAAGCTGAAGGAAATAGATAACAGGCTGACATTCAGGAATACGTGTAGTCCTTGCTAAGGCAATGACATAAATAAGAACGTCTTAATTAAATATGAAGATAATAGGAGTAAATTTTGTATTAGTTAATTAACTTGATAAATAAAGCATCACTCTTTAGAGTCCAAAGAAAGACTATGAAGGGAGATTAAATATAAGGGTAATATAACTAGATTTATAGGAATAAACATAGAGTTTCAAGATGTGATTTTGGTACAAGGTTATAAATTCAATTAGAAATCTTTGAATAGCTCCATAAAGGAGATAATTAGAAGTGCAATGAATCTGAATACTAGGATGAAACAATTATTCTTTGATTTTTTTCAGCTACCATTCTTAATGGCCAATTCCAATAACACCATTCTCTGACAGTGCTCTTAAGTTAGCATAAAAGTGAAAAAAAATCTGAGAGAGATGATTGATTTATGTTATTAAAAATCCCTTTTATACTGATGAATTGGACCTGAGCAGTCCACCATATTCTCTCACTATATGTTTTAATGAAGTGTTCATTTTCAGAATGTGTGTGATAAATGTGTATCAGGAGTGTGAAAAATGTTACCATTGCTCACTTACATGTTCATCCAGTATATCTTCTGGCATGGACTATACATGTTCTCTTGGGTCAAAAAGTTCTGTTTGGTTTTTATGAACTTGGAACCATAAGAGGAAAACATTTTACTGAGGAACATATTGCTGTTATATATGCATGAGCGAATATGTGTATCTCATCTCTTGTTTAATCTAGCACTGGCAGTAGGAATAGGTCCTTTAAAACTCCACTGACACAGAATTATAGTTAGCTTAACTGTATGAGACTAGGTTAGTTTTCTTTCACAAGACAAGATCTAACTGAGTAATTTGCTTACTACCATGACAATACCCTACCAACAACAAATACAAAAAGGAGCCAAATCTTAGAGCTGGACGTACTTAGCACCTAATGAATTCTGGAGCTAGGGTTCCAGAGACCCACTCTCGCCCTCATGCACGTTTATATACTTAGTCAAACCCAGGTGTCAACAACTTGTGTCCTGTACCCACCTCCAAAAGAAGCTGTGTCTGGGTGCTGGTGATTTCTGAGCTAAGGTGAGTAGTCTAGTTTTCCACTGGGCTTTAACTATGGGTAATATGAAACCCCATCAATGTTTCCTGTCCCATTAATCAGGATTGACTGTATTTAGCCTTTTCATTTTGTTTCCTTAGAACTGTGTCTCAAAAGTCAATTCTTCAAAACAATTTTGTTTTAAAAAAGTTGTATCTCTAGGCATGAGCGGAGTACTCAGTCATTGAGACAGGATGGATATGCATAGAGTGAGCCTGAGTGGGCTCTGATGAGATCAATTCATCATTCTTTGAAATTGAATCACAAAGAAAAGATCCTTAGGAAGTGACTCTTGATATTTTCTGTAGAGACAGTCACTTGCTTCATATCCATTGAAGACTTACATTTGCACCTCAATATATGACTTTCAGTTGCTAATTATAAAACGAATAGGGGGAACATAAATATCTCTAGAGGAACCTGGTGTCCTAAAGGGTAAGTTAATTGTTTTTAAATGGGGACTATGAACAAGTCTTTCTACTCTTAGATTTCAGGCTCTATAGGATTCAATGTAATTGAACTTCAGGAGAAATGAGTAAATAAATGACAATGACACAAGACTATTGTAGTCTAGAATGTGATAAAGACTAACCCGGAAAAATGTGTACAGATAAAGGACTTGAAAGAGCTTAGAACATCCATCATATGGGATTTCAATTATCTTGATAGTATGCAAAAAGCAATATCAGCAGCACTAAGTTAGCATCATTTATTTGAAGATTAGACAGGATTGTTTCATCACAGAATGTTCTATGTACAAAGTAAAGGCAGCATGACTTGTCCTGTAGGTAATGTATATTCAAAAGTACATGTGGGCTATTAGTGGAATTAATACAAAAAAGTATCAGATTAATTTGCAAATGTTTGAAGAGTGAAAATGGGGGTTAAATTGGCTTTAATCTTCTACTGAGCATAATGACTTCATATATTTAACTCCTGACTCTAATAAACCACAATTACACTGACTCTCCTCCGTATATAGGAGAACAATCACTGCAAGTCCTTTCTGTCTTCTAGAGAAACAAATTAGTATTTTAGGCTGCATGAGAACAGATGAAAGTTCAGATGTATAGATAACTTTTTCCCATTTTACCAGATGCTATGGTGCAGGACTTCAATGACCAATCTTAAAGTTTCAGGATGAAATGAAAAGTAGTTAAAATTAAACTTCTCTCCCAAGACCGTACTTAATCATTTGGTGAGATGATTTTGTTGAGTGAGAAATATTTTAAATTTATTTGAAGCCAGAAGAAATGCCATTGTACACCAGGTAAAAGACAGAAATCAATAAAACTAAAGTTTAAAATGATACAATAAAAATTGAATAAAATAAAAATCATGGATTTAAGATATGAAAGAAATTACTTTTGTGCAAGAGCTGATTGAGGTGTAGCTCACAAAGATGTTTCTACATATTTAAGCACTTTTTAAGTTAGTAAAACTAAGCCATTTTTAAAAGATGCATTGTTTAGTATAAGATTGTAAAGTCTCTAATATATTATTGAAAGTTTTCTGACACTTATTTCAAATTATCTTTCACAAAAAAGCAGGTAAAAGTAGTCTCTTTAAAAGTTGTAGGGCATGGGAATTGTGGTACAGCAGGTTAAGCCTCTGCTTGGGATACCTGCAACCCATATCAGAGGGCCTAGGAACCTGTGGCTACTTCTTTTTTTTTTTTTTAATTTTTTTTTTAATCTTTGACAGGCAGAGTGGACAGTGAGAGAGAGAGACAGAGAGAAAGGTCTTCCTTTGCCATTGGTTCACCCTCCAATGGCCGCCTCAGCCCGCGCGTTGCGGCCGTCGCATCACGCTGATCCGAAGCCAGGAGCCAGGTGCTTCTCCTGGTCTCCCATGGGGTGCAGGGCCCAAGCACCTGGGCCATCCTCCACTGCACTCCCTGGCCACAGCAGAGAGCTGGCCTGGAAGAGGGGCAACCTGGACAGAATCCGGTGCCCCGACCTGGACTAAAACCCCGTGTGCCGGCGCCGCTAGGTGGAGGATTGGACTATTGAGCTGCGGCGCCGGCCTCCTGTGGCTACTTCTAATCTAGCTCTCTGCTAATGCACTGGGAGGCAGCAGAGGTCACAAGTATGTGGGTCTCTGCTATCTACAAGGACTACCTTAAAGCAGCTCCTGGTAAGGCTTGAACCAACCCAGGATGTTGCAGGCATGTGGGGGAATGAACCAGTGTCAGAACATCTATTTTCTTTTTTTTTTTTTTTTTTTTTTTTTGACAGGCAGAATGGACAGTGAGAGAGAGAGACAGAGAGGAAGGTCTTCCTTTGCCGTTGGTTCACCCTCCAATGGCCGCGTCGGCTGGCGTGCTGCGGCCGGCGCACCGCGCTCATCCGAAGCCAGGAGCCAGGTGCTTCTCCTGGTCTCCCATGGGGTGCAAGGCCCAAGCACTTGGGCTATCCTCCAGTGCACTCCCTGGCCACAGCAGAGAGCTGGCCTGGAAGAGGGGCAACCGGGACAGAATCCGGAGCCCCGACCGGGAATAGAACCCGGTGTGCCGGCGCTGCTAGGCGGAGGATTAGCCTAGTGAGCTGCGGCGCCGGCCTTTTTTTTAATATTTATTTTATTTATATAATTTAATAAATATAATTTATTTTTATTTAATAAGTATAAATTTTATTTAATAAATATAAATTTCCAAAGTGCAGCTTTTGGATTACAGTGGCTTTTCCCCCCATAACTTCCCTCCCAACTGCAACCCTCCCGTCATCCCACTCTTTCTCCTACTCCATTTGCATCAAGATTCATTTTCAATTATCTTTATATACAGAAGAGCAATTTAGTATATATTAAGTAAAGATTTCAACAGTTTGCACCCACATAGAAACACAAAGCGTAAAGTACTGTTTGAGTACTACTTATAGCATTAATTTACATTGCACAACATATTAAGGACAGAGATCCTACATGGGTTGGGGAGTAAGTGCACAGTGACTCCTGTTGTTGGCTTAACAAATTGACACTCTTGTTTATGGTTTATGGCATCAGTAATCACCCTAAGCTCTTGTCATGAAGCCTTTTGAGTTCACCAACTCCAATCTTATTTACACAAGGTCGTAGTCAATGTGGAAGTTCTCTCCTCCCTCCTCCCTTCAGAGAACGGTACCTCCTTCCTTAATGGCCTGTTCTTTCCTTCCACTGGGATCTCACTCACAGAGATCTTTCATTTAGGTGGTGTTTTTTTTTTTTTTTTTTTTTTGCCACAGTGTCTTGGCATTCCATGCCTGAAATACTCTCATGGGCTCTTCACCCAGATCCAAATGCCTTAAGGGCTGATTCTGAGGCCAGAGTGCTGTTTAGGACATCTGCCATTCTATGACTCTGCTGTGTATCCCACTTCCCCTGTTGGATCGTCCTCTCCTTTTTAATTCTTTCAGTTAGTATTAGAGAAAATCTATTCTCTCTCTCTCTCCATCACTCCCTTCTTCCCTGTGCCTCTTTCTTTCTCATTCACTGTCTCTTTCTCTCTTCACCTCTCCTCTCTCTGTCACTTTGCCTTCTGAAAAAGTAAATAAATAAATCTTTTTTTGAAAAAATATGTGAGATAAAAATTATAATTAAATAGCTCTTGTTGAAAAAAACAATTTCCAAAAAGGAAAAGATATAGCTATGCATTTACCATCCCTTTGCTAATTATATAAAGAGCTTCAAAAAGTTTCTGGAAAATGCAATAGAAAGATTAATTTATTGTAGTGTAAAAAGATTTGAAATCCATGCCTTTGAGAAATTTTCACAAAGTTCATGAAAAATGCATGTTATTAAAAACTGACACATGAATTTCAATATTTTTATACCAAAATAAATTTATCTTTTAAGCCAATCATTTCACAAACTTTTTGAAGTACCCTCTTGTATAGTACTATGGTCAGAAAAGACAGTTGGAGACAGGATGATTGACCACATATCTATTTAAAAATCCAGAATTAGGTGGTCAAATTAGGGGTTAAACCTCTGCCTGTAGTGCCTGCAACCCATATTGGCACTAGTTTGAGTCTCTGCCTGCTCCACTTCTGATCCAGCCCCTGCACCCACATGAGAGACCTAGAAGAAGATCCTGGCACCTGGCTTTGGCCTGGCCAGCCCTGGTTGTTCAGCCATTTGGGGAGTGAATCAGCATATAGAAGATATTTCTCTCTCTCTCTCTCTCTCTCTCTCTCCCTTTCAAATAAATACATATTTTTTTAAAAAATCCAGAATTAGGACAGGACTGTCTAGTATAATCTGGAAGGGGGGATAATTTTAATTCTTCAGCAAAAAATACTTTATAAGTTTGTAAAATGTGTCAATATTTAACAGGACAACAAAATATTTTATGGGTGAGAATGAATCTAATTACTCCTAATATAAGTCATAACGATATACTTCTACACATGAAGCAAGACAGGAGAGTGGCATTTATATATAAAGTTACGAAAAAAAAATCATTTATTCCAGTGGAAGGAACTTCTCAGAGTGGAAAATAATCAAGAACATGCTTAGATACTCAGAATATCTTTAAGCAGCTCAGATCTGTATGCCAGGGTGGTGACTGAACTATCGCCAAATAAGTAGAGATAGAAGTAGAAGCACCCAATTGAATTTTAAACCCACATAGTCCAGCAACTGTATATTGTCCCTCTGTTTCAACATGATTCTTATTGCCTCAAATAAGAATCATCAATTTAGAGACTTTTTTTTGAAGTTACTTTTAGAGTGTGAATCATATTCTTTTGCAATGATTTCAGAATCATGTTGCCAGATTTTTGTTCTTTGAAAATAAATTTGATTTTTTAAAATAGACAAATTATATTTGGTGCTAACTGTTGAGAATGTGGGTTATTAGAGAATAAATATAGTTATTGACACTGTGGGCCAAAAAGAAAAGGAAGTTTTTAAACAAGTGAAACTAAATTTATTGAGAAATTTATAAACTACTCTGAAAGTCTAGACCAAAAGGAAAAAGCTTCTGAACAATAAAAGATCCTCAAAGGTATTCTGCACATCCCTCATTCAGATGTAAATTGCCTGGTATTATTATTAGACCTATGTTACTACTGGTTTAAAAAGCTGGATTAGGTTTACCTCTTCTCCCTTCTCACTGAGAATATTAAGCCAGTTTCCTGTCACATATGTGAAAGTAGTATAATTGTTTTCTCCTGTTCATTGATCAAAAATTGAATGTGTCATTCTGGGTCAGATAATAACATCCATTGGTTTGGTTGACAGAGTACTCTCCAGGAGAGAAATGGCTTCAAAATGTTGCTTAAAATGGAGAGGCGGGGAGCATTAGAAGTGATTGTATTGATTTATCCATTTGACACCACAAGGCACTAGTTTAAGAATAAAGGAACATATCTGGCACAAACGAAAAGCAATAAACACTAACAGGGAACAGCCTTACTAATCTTCCCAGCCGCATAAAATTCCTTTTGCACTGACTTGATCAGCTTTTTTGTTGTTGTTGTGACTTAATCTTTCCCTTGACTTTTTCCTTGTAGGTTGTGTTTCTCTCTTTCCTTTTCAAAAAGGGAAGATTATGCACAGGAAATATGGGTCTGTGGGCCACAAGTGGATTGGCAAGTGGGAATGTACACCCGTAGACTTCATCAGTCCCTGCCGCTGGCTGGGGAGTAAATGAGGCCATTTTCCCACCTCCAGAAGAGCCAATCACCACTTTCATTTGAAAACAGTTCACTTTCCAGAGAGCCCAGGCTGTGCCTTCCATAGACTGAGAAATCATAGTCCTGTTGGATTTAAGAAGATCAGCAAGTCTCATTGTATACCACAGCACTATTTGAATAGAAAGAACTAGGGCTTCCCCATGTTTCTAGAACCCGCTGATTAGTACCTAGGCTATTGGATGACTGTGTAGCTGAAAGGGAGCAAGAGGCAGACAGCAGTGGAGATTAACTGGTACTACATTAGGCCTTTAAAACTACAGATGTAGGGGCCACCTTCATGGCACAGTGGATTACGCCAGCACTTGCAGTTCCAGCATCCCATCTTGAGTGCTGATTCGAATCCTGGCTATTCCATTTCTAATCCAGCTGTCTACTACTGTGCATGGGAAAACAACTAAAAATGGTCCAAGAACTTCGTCCCCAGCCACCCATGTGGGAGACCTGGGTGGAGTTCCTGGCTCTCCTGGATTCAGCCTACCCAGCCCCTGCTGTTCCTGCCATCTGGGGAGTGAACCAGCTGGAAGGGAATCTCTCTTTCTCTCTGTCCCTCTCTTTCTCTCACCCTGTCATTTGAATTTTAAAAAAGACTTTAGGTTTGTGGTGGGCAGTCAATCTTTGATTCAAATGTATCTAGTCAAAAGAACAATGTAAAGCAAATACTGACGTCATCACTAATCAAAGGTAATGACTCACTGCATTTTGGCTTTGCTAGAACTTAAAAAATCAACCCTCCGCACTGACTTTATTTGGCAGCATGGAATTCTGGAAACAGCATTTGCCTAAAGAATTGGGAACTGTTGACCTTGTAAGCAACCTCTTTGGGGTGGTGAGAGGTAGGAGTATAATACACTCTAATAGTTCTTTCTGCTCTAAAATTCTGTAGTTTTCAAATTCTACAAGCTTGCTTTTTAAATTTTATCATTGTTCAAATCAGTTCATCAAATTGGCTTGAATTATTCTGATGTGGAATGCCCTTAATATCAAGCAGGTGTAAACAGCTTATGGAAACTGAAGATATATCAAATACAGCAGACACTTCAGGGAAAAATAAAGAGCTGGGTTTAAATTAAGTGTAGTTCTAGCTAAAACCAAACATGCATGTACATTCAGGTTTTTCTATGAATGTGTCAAGCTAAGGATGCCATCATAACTCTGATGTTCCTTGAAGTATGCCCTCACTATTCATGAAACCCTGAAATATTATCTAGCCTTAGTAAGTGGATAAGAAAATAAACATAATGAGAAATACAAAGCACAAAGCTTTTAAAATAGCTTTCTTCCTTGGGAATGTGCTGAAATGTGACATAAAGCTTTCTGAAGCATGAGGTAGATTGTTACGAAAATGTGATAGTAATCTCTCTGATAAGATATTTAACATAAAATATAGTGTTTTCTAATGTTGAACTTTAATAAATATCGCTTAAGGAAGTGAATAGCCCTTGTTGGAGGCCCAGATAGATCTGACTAATAAGGGGCTAAATCAATGTTCACTGCGGTCAAAGAATTTGTACCACAGATGAAAAATGTAGAAGAGTCAGTAGGGTTTCTCATACAGGGTAATTAAAAGTTAAGACTGATGTTGGATTGACAGTCAATTCAATTAAGAACTTTCCTAGGCAGGTCAGAAGTTTACATTTGGATCAATTTCCACTTAGTTTCCCAGTTTCTTTTCTAAGCTGTTGCCTTGGCTACTTAAAACCTAGCTTTTAGGAAAGTTGTTTTGTATATATAAACAAGGTCAGCAAAGAATATGCATAATTTATTGGAAAGAGAAGAGTTTAACTTGACGCTCAGTACAACCTCTTGTAGGTAACAATGATAATCCTTTAACAGATCTTCCAAAAACAAGACTGGAATGAGGAGCTAATGTTAACCTATGTACAAGTTTATTTGTCTTCTCCTATTTCTGGTAAGAATCCTGAGTTCTAATTCATCTTTTGAATTAGGTGACACCAGTGAAGAGTTGTGTGCAGATAAATGCTAATAAGAATGTTAATAGGAAACCTGAGACATTATGTCCAGAATTCAGTTAATCTTAGCATCCCTAGTAGTTGAAATGGCTGGAGAATCCCTAGCCAAGGCTAATTCTAAGATTTCGTGACCATCAAGTGAAGTAAGTTCACTGAGCATTTCCTATGCCCAAGAAATGCTTTTCAGGTTTTGCCTTGTTGAATTCTCATAGCATTTGTGTGAGGTAAGTAATTATTTACCACTTTTGAAGACATTTGGAGAAACTGAGACTCTGGAGTTAAATAAGTGGCATGACACCATGCAGTTAGAATGAGAACAAAGGTTCTCTCATAGGTGGACTGGCTCCCAGTCAACACTCCACATGGCAGGATCTTCCTACTGCAGTCTCTGAGGAGTAGGAAAACCATGAGGTCTTTCCTGGAGGTTTAGAGATGTTCCTGAGGTAGAAAAGGAGGAAAAGCAAAAAGCTCTGCCTACTTACACTCTGATGAGAGTAAATGGGGTTCCAGACTTAGAAAATATATTTTTGGGTCAATGCTGTAGTTTAGTGAGTAAAGCCACTGCCTGCAGTACCAGCATCCTGTATGGGTCCTGGTTCGAGTCCGAACTGTTCCACTTCCATTCTTCCTCCCTGCTAATGTTTCTGGGAACGCAGCAGTTGGTGGTCCAAGTCCTTGGGTCCCTGCACCCACATGGGAGACCCAGAAGAAGTCCCAGGCTTCTGGCTTCGTATTAGCCCAACCCCAGCCCCTGCAGCCATTTGGGGAGTGAACCAGCGAGTAGAAGATCTCTCTCTCTCTCTCTCTCTCTGCTTCTGCCTCTGCCTCTTTGTAATTATGAATTTCAAATAAATATATATATACATAAATCTTCTTTAAAAAATAAAATATATAGTTGTTGGATTTAAAAATAAATTCTCACAGTTGTTAAGAAAGTCATATTGGGCTGGTGCCACAGCTCACTAGGCTAATCCTCACCTTGCGGCACCGGCACACCAGGTTCTAGTCCCGGTCGGGGCACCGGATTCTGTCCCGGTTGCCCCTCTTCCAGGCCAGCTCTCTGCTGTGGCCTGGGAGTGCAGTGGAGGATGGCCCAAGTGCTTGGGCCTTGCACCCCATGGGAGACCAGGATAAGCACCTGGCTCCTGGCTTCGGATGAGCGCGGTGCGCCGGCCGCAGCACGCCAGCCGACGCGGCCATTGGAGGGTGAACCAACGGCAAAGGAAGACCTTCCTCTCTGTCTCTCTCTCTCACTGTCCATTCTGCCTGTCAAAAAAAAAAAAAAAAAAAAAAAATTGGCTGGCACCGTGGTTCACTAGGCTAATCCTCCGCCTGCAGCGCTGGTACTCTGGGTTCTAGTCCCGGTTGGGGCTCCAGATTCTGTCCCAGTTGCTCCTCTTCCAGTCCAGCTCTCTGCTATGGCCCGGGAAGGCAGTGGAGGATGGCCTAAGTGCTTGAGCCCTGCACTCACATGGGAGACCAGGAGCAGGAGAAAGCACCTGGCTCCTGGCTTCAGATCTGCGCAGAGCGCCGGCCATGGCGGCCATTTGGGGGGTGAACCAACAGAAGGAAGACCTTTCTCCTCTCTGTCTCTCTCTCACTAAGTCTACCTGTCCAAAAAAAAAAAAAAAAAAAAAAAAGAAGGAAAGTCGTATGTACTGCTATAGTTTTGATGATGTGTGATTACTTTAAAATTAACTGTATAAGGGTGAAATGGTCATTTTTCATTCAATTATTGCGTATAGATATTGTCTATATTCTTACTAAACTAGGATCTTTTTGTCTTTTTATTTGTTAAGCTTCTTATTTAATGAAGTATTAAGCCTTTTTATTATAATGTAAATTTAAAGTATGTTATCTCAGAAACTAAAAACAAAACAAAGGAAGAGAGAAAGAAGAAGGGTGGGAAGGACAGAGGGGGAAGAAGGCTGAAGAAGGGAACATAATTATGTTCTCAGAATTGTATCTACAAAGCACATTGAATATCGTAAATATAAGTAAAATTAAAAATATAAACATAATAACAGCAAGAAAATGAATGGGGAAAATTAGCAAGGAGGTTTCAAGTAAGATCTGTAGATTGGCTAAATTTAGGTTAATTATTTTCATCTTGACTTGAGCTTCTTGATTGGCCATTATTCAATCAAGATCCAAATTGTCTTTTCTTTAGCACATCATTGTGAAAGATCTTAGAATAGACAATATCTAAGGAGAGAAAAAGAAAGCTTGTAGTTGATATTTTATTCTGATAACTGAAGCTGTTGTCTTCATGTAAGCAGAGGATTGAATAAGTAAAGTAGTCTATGATTTCTAAGTTTTTTTTTTTTTTATTTTCCGAACTCTGCTTCTAAAAACATTTTGCTCTGAGCACTATTAGACTTTACTTGTATTTCAACCTTTAAATTCTATTCTAAACATAAAGTTCTAACTGTATAAACCTCTAATAAACAAGCGTTTGAAAAGTTTCCAGTTACTCACCTGGGCATTTCATGAAAGCATTTCTTTTTTTTGTTTGTTTTTGCTTTGTTGGGTTTATATTTTGTTTGTTTGTTTGTTTGTTTGTTTGTTTTGGTTTTGGGTTTCTGTTTGTTTGTTTTATTTGAGAGGCAGAAAGTCGCAGACAGTAAGAGCTCTCATCAGCTGGTTCACTCCACCCAAATCCCTATAACGTCAGGGCCAGGGCTAAAGCTGGGAGCTGAGAACTCAATCCAGTCTCCCACATGGGTGGCAGGGACCCAAGCAGTGCCTTTGAGCATCTGCATTTGCAGGAAGCTAGAACTGAGTGAGGACTGGAACCCAGGAACTCTGATATGGGATACGAGGCATCTTAATTAGAGTCAATGGTGAGGCCAAATGCCCATGCCTTAAAAGCACTTCTTTTGCAAATCAGGGTGAGAATGATGGGTGTAGAATGGGGAAAAAAGAAGTGATTAACATTTACCAAACATCCGTGCTAAGTATTATTACATCATTGCATTTTGTAATCCTCTGGGAAATGTGGTTTCCATTTATCAAACCCTGAAAACTGGGTTTGGAGAGATTATGAACCCAAGCCACACATCTAGTGAACAGATGAGAAGGAATTCAGGTCTTCTTCCTTCTAGTCCTAAGGTCCATTTGTTAGAAATGTGATATTACCACCTCAGTCTCTGTAGTCGTGATTTCTCTGATGGTTCTGAACCACACTTGAGAGTCCCCAGAACAAAGAAGACAGCTTGGATATGTCTTTGCATTTATGTTCTAATATTTCCAGAAAGACATTTTTTTTTTTTTTTTGGACAGGCAGAGTGGACAGTGAGAGAGAGAGACAGAGAGAAAGGTCTTCCTTTTGCCGTTGGTTCACCCTCCAATGACTGCCACCGCTGGCGCACTGCGGCCTGCGCACCATGCTGATCCGATGGCAGGAGCCAGGTGCTTATCCTGGTCTCCCATGGGGTGCAGGGCCCAAGCACTTGGGTCATCCTGCACTGCACTCCCAGGCCACAGCAGAGAGCTGGCCTGGAAGAGGGGCAACCGGGACAGAATCTGGTGCCCCGACCGGGACTAGAACCCGGTGTGCCGGCGCCGCAGGCAGAGGATTAGCCTATTGAGCTGCGGCACCGGCCAGAACGACATTTTTTTAAAAGATTGTTTATTTATTTATTTGACAGAGTTACAGACAGTGAGACAGAGAGAGAGAAAGGTTCTCCCTCTGTTGGTTCACTCCCCAAGTGGCCACAAGGGCCGGAGCTGTGCCGATCCGAAGCCAGGAGCCAGGAGCCAGGAGCCACCTCCGGGTCTCCCGTGTGGTGCAGGGGACCAAGCAGTTGGGCCATCCTCTACTGCTATCCCAGACCACGGCAGAGAGCTGGACCAGAAGAGGAGCAACCAGGATTAGAATTGGTTTGCAAATGAGATGCCGGCATCGCAGGCAGAGGATTAATCCAATGCGCCACGGTGCCAGCCCCCTAGAAAGACATTTTAAAAATGAAAATGGGTAATGACTTATATAAGAACTATAAATTGAAAACTTATTTTCACAGCTGCTGTCCACTAATATCATTTCCCCGAAGACTCCAGAAAGTTTAAGGTTAGAAGTTGATGGATTTTATTCAACAGCTTGCTTCCTCTGACTCTTATCTGGAGGTAACCAAACATAGACAACAGGGATGTTTACTCCAGATTTCATGGCATTATAATGAGAAAAGTGGCCACTTTCTGCCAAAGAAAATCACCACTCTCTCGTCTCAGCATTAGCTGGTTCTGCAGTGACTCAGCTGTCAGAATAATGACAATTTCTCAGATCTCTAAGATCCTGAGTAGTTCTCTTTGGTAACAATTCCATGGTGACACTAGTTGGCACTAGTTTGATTCCTTCATGAGGCACACAGAGAATTTAGATGAATACATACACCCCTCCAGCTCACTGGTCTTTCCTGGCTTCTGGGTGAATGTCCCAATCCTAGCTCAAGGGTTTCAGGCTAAAATGTGCAGGGATATCTATTGCCTACTAAGCAACATAAACCAAGAAGATGCCAAAGGATGTATAGCCCAGCTTAACTTGTGCAAAGCTTTTTTTCTCCTTTTTTTGTTTTTAGTGTCAAATACTTTTTTTCTTTACTTTCCATTGCATAAAGCAAACCAATATAAAAAGTGTCATTCAGGGTTCAGCCCAGGAAATAAAACTATGTAAGATATTTCAGAGAGGGAGAGATGTAGGAAATTGGTTGTTTAGAAAATGGCAGGAAAAAGAATACAGTGTAGATCTTCAGAAACACTCAAGTAACAGAACTGTCCTACTAGTGTAACTGCTGTGTCTGTGGCCTGCAGGTAAGATGTAAATTATACCAAGCTAGAATTAAGAAAATACCACTGTGGCTGCAGTTGCCACAACTACCTCTTGACACCTAAGTTAAGGAATGAACCCTGGAATCCTTCTCCAAAAAGCATTACACTTCTAAGGGCTTTTATTATGAGACAAAATATCACCAGTAAACATGTTTCATTTTAGGAGCAGTTGTTAACCTAGTGGTTAAGGCACCACATTCCACCCCCATCAGAATACCTAGGTTTAATACCCAGCTCTGACTGCTGACTCCAGCTTCCTGCCAGTGTAGTCCCCAGGAGGCAGCAGTGATGGCTCAAGTAGTTGGGTTCCTGTAACGCATGTGGGAGACCTGGATTAAGATCCTGACTCCCAGCTTCAACCACCTGATCCCAGCTGTGGCGACAATTTGTGGAGTGAACCATTGGATGGGTAATTGGATCTCTCTCTATATATTCACCCCCTTCCTTCCTTCCTTCCTTCTCAAATAAATAAATAAATTTTAAAAGCCGTTTTTTTAGTGATAATCCTATAGACATAAAATATTAACACTGTGCTTCATTTGTTGTTTTAAAAATGCTCTACATTTTAATTTTAAATTACACTTTATTTTGATTAATCTGTAGATGAATACTAGCAATAAAATATGTTATCAGACTAGTGAAAAGATTTACAATATTTTCTTAATTAAGATTTTTATTTTTCTACTTACACTCAGGCATCTAGTGATTAGTTTATATTATGCTAACTAATTGGTTTTACACTACCAGAGAAATGTGTTAGTTCTTCAGAAAACCAGGATACTTATGCATTATCAGTGTATTCTAGAATTGTTCTTCTTATAGAACGAGACATTCTAAATATGTGTAGGAGTCTTTGTTCATTTTTATTCACAACTTTATTATTTAAAAGTATGAATATGACACTAACAAAATTTAGTTCATAATTATATTTCTCACATGAAAAAGCAATTGACAAAAATTGGTTTCAGAACATAATTTAAATTTGGAGCAAGAAGAGGAATCTTAATTAAAAGTGAGGAGTTGAATATATTATTTGAAGCACTACAGAAAATTAATTACAGTTTGAAAGAAGGAAGATGCTTCCAGCACTGAGCAGCGCAACATCAGTGATCAGAGATTGTCGTAGGCACTTTTGTGGGTCTTGACATCATTTCTGTGCCTCCAAGTTTATTAAGGAATCATGCTGTGAGTCTTTTGGAAGAATGGAACACATTTTTAAATGCACATACAAGTAAAACATGCAATCTGGAAAACTTACATTTAAGTCAAATGTTGACCTAACTTTAATTTGCAAGAAACACACCCATTCATTAAGGCAAACCAAAAATTTAAGTTAAGTTATGACATAGACTGGATGCTTTAAATCTCATCTTCCAAATTCATGTTATAAAAAAAAGGTTGTTAATTTAACATGTCATCAACACACTTAACAACCTGTTAAAGAGATAAAAAATTTGTAAACTTTCATATATTGTAACTTAATTTATTTAAGCTAACATTGAAAGCTGCTATGCGTATGTGATTGGTTGGGTGCTGGGAATATTGAATGATTAAGACACAAACCAGGGTCTGGTGCTGTGTCATAGTGGATAAAGCTGCTGCCTGCAGTGGCAACATCCAATATGGACACTGGTTCGAGTCCCAGCTGCTCCACTTCTGATCCAGCATCCTGCTAATGCATGTGGGAAAGCAAGAGAAGATGGTCCAAGTCCTTGAGCCCCTGCACCCACGCAGGAGACGAGGAAGAAGCTCCAGGCTCCTAGCTTCTGATCAGCCCAGCTCCGGCCATTGGGACCATTTGGGAAGTCAACCATTTGATGGAATATGTCTCTCTCTCCCTCTCTGTCTCTCTGCCTCTCTGTCACTCTCTCTGCCTCTGCCTCTCTGTAACTCTGCCTTTAAATAAATAAATCTTTAAGTAAATAAATCTTAAAAAACGAAAGACACAGACCATATCATCTAAGGATTTATTATTACAAGTTCAAATCTAGGCCATGTATATATCATTCTTGTTTACAGATAAGTAAGCAATATATACAATTAACTAAGGTAAAATAGCTACACTGTGTCACAGTTCAGTCACATAGCAAGCCACAAGACTTGAGGAAATAATTAGTTATTAGAACAATGTGAATTAATTCATCTTTGCTTAACAATAATGACTAGATTGTTAGACTTGACAAAGATAAAGACCAATAAGAACGGAATACTCAGATTTAGTTGAGCGGTATAGGGAACTTGTGTGTTTGCGTATGTGTGTGTGTATATATATATATATATATGTACACATATATACACACATGTAAATGCTCCAGATTGCTTATGATTGGTAAAAAAAAAAAAGGAATGGAAAAAAATAAGAAAAAGAAACAAAACATGATGGCAGTGTGCTTGGAGCACTATTTTATTTTTATCTATGCATTCATATCAATTTATCTTTCTCTATACGACTGTCTCATATCTACCACAAAATAGATACTTAAAGTTCAAAATTGTTTTTTATTTTAAATGATAATCACTGTGAAAGCCAGATAACTATGAACTGGAATAGCTAGGCAGAAAACCTCCAGGAAGAGGATAAGCCACTCAAGTCATCTTTGGAAACCAAGTGGGGTTGATTGAAAAGGTGGCAGGAGCTAGAAGATACTATAGATTAACAAAAAATATTTGAAGAAATCCTTGGTGCTCATGATGAGCATGGGAATAGAGATGGAATCTCAGTGTTTCAGGAATTTGGGTAGTGACAGGGGAGATTACTGAGAGTTGAATGTGATTATGAGAATGAACTTTATTGATTTTCTTGTTTGTAGCATATTAAAGCCCATCTGGATCGAAAATGGCTATATAACATTACACAGTAAGCTACTTGGATTTAAACCATTGCTATACCACTTTCTAATGAACTCACCTTAGTGTGATAGACTCTCTGTGACTCAGTTTAATCATTTGTAGAATGGAGATTAAACAGTACCTACCTCTCAGAAATACCATGAACATTAAATGGGTTAACAGAACAGTGACTTACAGAAAGTGAATGCTCAGTGAATTTGGCTATGATTATAAAAGTCCTTATGTACAATGGTGAGGGATTGTATTTTATGAAAATGAATCCAGGGGCTGGCGCTGCGGCGTAGCATGTAAGGCCTCTACGTGCAGTGCCAGCATCACATATGAGCGCCCAGCTGCTCCATTTCTTCTTCTTTTTTTTTTTAAGATTTATTTTATTTATTTGAAAAACAGAGTTACAGAGAGAGGTAGAGACAGAGAGAGAGGTCTTCCATCCGATGGTTCACTCCCCAGATGGCCGCAACAGCCAGAGCTGCACTGATCTGAAGCCAGGAGCCAGGAGCTTCTTCCAGGTCTCCCACATGGGTGCAGGGTCCCAAGGACTTGGGCCATCTTCTACTGCTTTCCCAGGCCATAGCAGAGAGCTGGATCGGAAGAGGAGCAGCCAGAACTAGAACCAGTGCCCAGCCAGCACCTCAGGCCAGGGCTTTAACCTGCTGTGCCACAGCACTGGCTCCAGCTGCTCTACTTCTGATCCAGCTCTGTGCTATGGCCTAGGAAAGCAGCGGAAGATGGCCCAAGTCCTTGGGCCCCTGCTCCCATATGGGAGACCTGGAAGAAGCTCCTGGCTTCAGATGGGTCCATCTCTGACTGTTGAGGCCATCTGAGGTGTGAACCAGTGGTCTCTCTCTCTCTCTCTCTGCTCTGCCTTTCTGTAATTCTGCCTTTCAAATAAATAAATCTTTAAAAAAAATATATGAATCCAGTAGTGGTTCGTTATCATACTTGTGAATGCAATTACTTGCCTCTGTGTACTTGGAAAGAGGAAGAGAACACTGCCTCATTGCTAAATTTGATATTTACACTTAGAGAGTGAAAACATGATAGGGAGACTCACTTTGGGGATTGAAGTTAACTCTTAGGCAAACAAAAGTACACTATGAATATATGACCATAATAATATCTCTAGAGAATGGATTCTTAACCTTGGCACTGTTGGTATTTGGAATAGATAATTCTTTGTTGTGGAACTTCCCTGTGCATTGTAGGACATTTAGCAGTATCCCAGGTTCATACAAATGATTTTTATGTTTCCAGATGTCCCTTGTAAGGGACAGTTGTCATCCCAGATGAGAATCACTCCTGCAGAGGAAACAAATGTGACAAGGAGACTTTTTTTTTTTACATAATAATAAGAAAGTTCAGTAGTTATGGTTTGACCATACACTGTCAAGAATTATAGAGGAAAATTGTAACCACTGAATTTTAATCCTCCTGGTAATGCCCTAAAAATAATAATAATGATAGGTTAAATGACAGTCATTAGTATCCTGCAAACAAAACCAACCCCTAGGGGAAATGTGTCTTGAGTCACTTGATGCCATTAAATTTTGGTTTTATGTAGTATACTTCTAACTGCATTTCATTGCAAATTCGTCTGTGATGTATTTTACCTGGATGTTTATATGGGCTTCTTATACATTTATTAGAGAGAATGCTGATACTTTAGTCCATGTGACAATAATTTTTCAGCATCAATTAGGGAGTTTTCTTTGTGCATTTCGGTTATTAAGTGTTTTATCAATGCTTCATCTCCTGGACACTGAGCAGGGTTAAGAATTTCAAAGTTAGGGACCAGATTGTAGAATTTAATGAATTAACTAAGAAGCTCTCTGCTGTACAACATACCTCCTAGTTGGTCATCCTTAAGTGTTGAGTACACATTTATTCAGTGAATGATTGCGTAGATGGAAGAGATTTGTTGGGGCAGGCATGCTGCTTAGGAAACCTACTTCCAGTATGAGTGCCAGTTTGATTCCCAACCCTGCTTCCAAATCCCGATTCCTGATGATTCAGACTTTGGGAGGCAGTAGGTGATGGCTCAACGTCTTTATTCCTGCCACCAACTTGGGAGCCATGGATAGGTTTCTGGCCCCTAGCTTCAGCTTGTATGTATTTGGAGAGTGAACAACAGGCTGGGAGATGTCTCTCTCTCTCTCTTTCTCTCTCTTTCCCTCCCTCCCTCCCTCCCTCAGTGTCTTAAATGCAGTAAATAAATAAAAATTAAATTAATTTTAAATAAATTTAAAATCTTCAAAAATTACACAGGCTTTTGCATTATCTTTTAGTTCCGCTCTTCCATTCACTTTTTGAAGTCCCTGTGTGTGTGTGTGTGTGTGTGTATAAATGTATAAATGTATAGATAGATAAATGGAATGGACCAAGTAAATCAAAGGAAGGGGAGGTGTTCTGTGACAGCTATCTCAATCAGTACAACGTGAGTTAAGGATTTGTGTCTGCTGAAAATAGTGGTTTGTGACAAAGCTTTATGTGAGGTCTTAGTCTTGCACATACTCCCTATCACTGCATGTAGATTTGAAGGCGGACGTATTGATTTGAAGCATATACAAACACCTTAGAATAACATAAGTATGGACTCCAGGACATAGGTAGAGGAACACCTGCTCCTGAGAGTACATGGAAGAGTAAAAGAGTGAATTCAGAATCAATTACGTATAAAAATTCTTACTCCCAATCTGAGATACTGAGAACAATTACAAATTCAGCCTGTAGCACCTTTGAAAAGCATACCTCTAGGACTTTCTTTTTATTCCAGCCCCATTGTGCAACCATGTCTTCCACTGACTCTGAAGAATAACATGTTTCATAAACTTCATTCAGTAGCAGCCATGTAAATCAGAACTCTTCTCCTGAGAATATTACGTTTTTCCTACTCGTGTATGAGACATCACAGATATTACAATCCGAAATATTTCTGTAATAAAAGTATGATATCTCAATAGGCTAATCCTCCACCTTGCGGCGCCGGCACACCGGGTTCTAGTCCCGGTTGGGGCGCCGGATTCTGTCCCGGTTGCCCCTCTTCCAGGCCAGCTCTCTGCTATGGCCAGGGAGTGCAGTGGAGGATGGCCCAGGTGCTTGGGCCCTGCACCCCATGGGAGACCAGGAAAAGCACCTGGATCCTGGCTCCTGCCAGGATCAGCGCGGTGCGCCGGCTGCAGCGGCGGCCATTGGAGGGTGAACCAGCGGCAAAGGAAGACCTTTCTCTCTCTGTCTCTCTCTCTCACTGTCCACTCTGCCTGTCAAAAAAAAAAAAAAAAAAAAAAAAAAAAAAAAAAAAAAATAAAAGTATGATAGGTGGTTAATCCTTGACTAGTGTAGTGCAATTCCTCTAATAGTCAGTTGTTTGATGTAAAAGTAGTTTTTCCTGACAAGAGAGCTGAGTGTAGCAGTAGGACACCAACTATTAAACAATGTAATTAGTGCTGATTGATTAATCTGTACATTTAGACAGTGAAATAAAATGTCTTAGGCTCATTTTTGCACTAGACAGTCTCCATTCAGATTTCCATTTATACTTATTCTGGACATAATTGCCAATGAAAATACAGAAAGCACCTATGCTTATACACTACTATAAAGTTATAGAACTATTTTATTTTTGTTAATTACTTAAAAACTTGAAGTAGTTGGTTAATTCACTGAAATCCAGGTCAATTATTCTATGTCTTCATCTATCTACTTTGGTGTTTTGTTTTATTTTTCCTCTAGCCCTAGTCCTTCCTTCCCCATGTCTTGATCAGAATTAAATGCCTTGAAAAGATGCAAACCTGGCCTCCAAAGTAGGAATCCTGTGACCTCCACTGAGGGATAATTGCGACATGATCATTTCATTATAGACATGTGACAATAGACATGACAAATAAAGAGTGTTTTCTGCAACCACCATGAAAAATATTACCAAATTATAAAATTTGGGCCATGTCTCTTGACCTTCTTATTTTAATCATCAAAGCTAATCTTGCAGCAAATCAATTATGCATTGGAGAAATGCAAAAACAGCCCAGAACTTTAATTAGTGGGTTTAATTGTAAGATTAAGAGAGTAAGTCATCATGTGTCCAGAAATTTTCTTGTTTTGTTTAAAATGTGCCCTCCATCTTATAATAGCTTCTTTTTCTTCGGGATTTTTTTTTTTTTTAGTTTAGCAACTACATTTTTCATTTTGTGGTGATGTTTAAAATTTAGCCCACATGAATTTAAAACTATTCAGATTTGAATAAACTAAATTTTTGTTTTATTTGAATTTAGTTTTTCAAAATCACATCTCAATTGTGGTAGGATTCAGTGAGTATCTTGTGTTTTTATCGATTTTACAGCTTTGTTTATAGTTAAGCTGGGGCCATATGACTAGTCCTGGACAATGGATGTGACCAAGAGACTTAGGAGCTGGCGCTATGTTTTGGGTGTGGTTTACCTCCTAGCAGTTCATGACTGAAAGCTTGATCCCAGTGTAGGGTCTTTGGTGGGACTTTTAAGATGTGAGGCCTAGTGTGAAGTAATTAGGGCATGGGTTCTCGAAGCCCCTGATTGGATTTGTTCTATCTCTTGGAGTGGGTCATGTTCTCACAGCAGTAGGTTTTCATAAAGCAAGGTTACTCGGTGTGCTTGGCCCTTGTACTTGGGGGTATTTCCCTTCTGCCTCTCTGCCCTCTCAGCCAGCAGCTAGGGGCCCCTCATCAGAGCCAGTGTCATACCTTTTGGACCTTCTAGCCACCAAAACTGTGGGTCAAATAAACCTCTTTTGCAATATACCTAGCCTCCTCAGTTATTTTATTATAACCACATAGCAGGGACTAAGACAAATGTGAGATTCCTCCATCTTTCTTCCATGCTGCAGTAAACTTTACAGCAACACGAACCAGTTGCTGTACTCACCACAAAATAGGAAGTTTTTCTGACCCATGTTGAACTTGAGCAAATTAGGCAGAAACATTGCAACATTCGGCATTAGATTAATATGTGAAAGTTCATTTTTTGCATTACTGCATAGAATACCATTATTCTGATCAACATAAACCCAAGTGTCCTCCATATAAAAATTAGTCTTGGGAAAAATGTGTTGAAAATAAGTAAGATACATAGTTACAAGTATGCTTTCTCCTTTGCTATGTGTATAGATGCCAATATAAAATAACAGAGTGAATACAGAGAATAAATATGTGGTAGATTATTCATCAGCGAATGACAAACCACTGAAACTTGGTATGCTGGATTCTTTTACTAAGAACAGTGAAGAGATGAAACTTTTAAAATAAAATTCATATTGCTCTTTGATTTGTTACAGTAGAAGAGACTTTCAAACACAAATAATGGGAAAAGAAAGGAAGAAATAAATATTCCATAGCTTTCTGTGAATTTTTTTTTCTCATTTGCACCTTGAACTTGATCACTTTCATCACCTAGATAAATCTGTGACTTGAAATGTTGGTTTGTTTCGGACGAAACAAAAGTATCACTGTTCTTTATTATATAGTTGGTGATAAACCTTGAGAATAAGATAATGAGTTTTCAATTAGGCACCATGAATACACTACAAAACATAGTTATCAATATGTTAGGAACATAAGCAGCATTTGTCATATTTTGGCTGAACTAATGTTGTTAAATTGATATAATAAACATGGTAAGTGGGTGTCCTTTCCTGAAATCAGTTGTTGATAAGATTTTAGTAATTAAAGTTGTATTCATGAGCACACCTGTTGTCTGTTTTTTTTCACAACTCAGTAATATTTGTCTCACTTCCCAGTAAACCATGTAAAGTTATAAAATAAAATTTCACCTTTTTGTTTTATCAGAACAAGTGCCACATCCACCATACTAATTATATTGACCTTCCTTATGAAAACCATGTACTACTTCAGGGTTCCAATTTGAGAGCTTTTTTTGGGCTTAATATCAAGTGCTCTGATTCTGGGGATGTTCCCTAGTTCTTAATGTTGCACATCTTTGCTTGTGATTATCAGCCTAGGACCTACCATGCTCAAGGTCATCTCTGCTTTCTCTGGCTCTTGATACTCATGGGCAAGTGTATTCTTGATGGTACCACAGGAGTAGAAGATTTTATAGTGAAATATCAAATGATAGGAGAGTAAGAGTGAAATCAGAGAGAATAAAAACAGTAAAAATACCTTGTTATGATAATCACCTTTGTAATAGAAAGCAGTATAGATGTATGAATGTACCTGGGAGCAAATGCTGATTTCATGATTTTGACCAAATCGTTCCACTTTAGTGGCCCTGGTTTGCTCATCTCTGCAACAAGATCATTGAACAACTGTAAGTTCTCATAAGCCTAGGGTTTTAGACTGAAATGAGTAATTTGTTGGAAGGGACAAGAAGCAAATAGAACGGTGGGTGTCCTGGAGAAGAGATGGGTGGGTTTCCCATGAATGATCTATCATATGACCAAATCTGAGTTAAGAGGGTTCTCTTATTATTTTTGTTTTGTCATTTGTGGGTTTATTTAAAAAAAAAACAAACTGATTTTCATATAGATAGATGAGTACAAATAGAGTGAAAAATAGATAGAAAAAATGAAAATAACCTAGTCTTTCTAGCTCATTTTGTTTATATCCAGAAGAAGGATCCTAATTTTATTTACTTTTTTCATGACAAATTTAAGATAAATTTGTATTCATGCAAAAGTCATTTGAAAAGGAAAAATGTCATTTAAGTGCTAGTGTTGCTTCAGCTTTGGTTTCTTAAAATGCCCAGCTCCTCATCATTCTTTGTAAATGTCTTCTGTTGTGCGTCACGGAATTTATAAATACCATGAGGTAACTGATGGTAAGTGACAAAATACAGTCTAGATAAAGTGTTGCTGTCATCATTAGAGATTGACTGGATTGCATGGAAAAGCATTAGCTGGAATCTTCTATAGAGATATTTTCACATAGGTATGTAATTGCATTAACAAATATGACCTTTTATGCATAATGATTAAGTGTTCCATAAATCAGATTGAAATTATAAGTATTGGAAGTAAATATCCAACATGTTGTCATAGCCTCTCGTAATTTTTCTGCCATGACTTGAAAGAGAAACATTTAATTTGGACACCAGGATTAAGTATGGAATGATATGAGTTCTCAGTGTCACAAAGCCCACTCTGGGGGCCATCAGACATCGATTCCAACATTTAGAGTTGGTTTAGAAAGAATTAAGTGACTTACTAGTGATTCATTGTAAAGAAAATAAAATTAAAGAAATAATGCTTAGCAGCTGCAAAGGGCCAGTTTGAGTGCCTGAGTTATGATGGTGACTTTCTCCAAATGGGGGAAGCCTGTGCACTCCCACAGTTGGCTGGTACTTCATTGCATGATTTAACTTTCTTTTTTGTCATTCATAGGACATCAATAAACTAGCTCAAACACCAGCATTGGATATTATAAATATTTTCTTTTAAGACAGTCTGTAGGTCAAAAATACTTTTCTCACAGTGAGAATTCTACTGGAGAGAATATAATTGAGTCTACTAAATTAAAACCTTTGATACTGCTCATTGATAAACAAATGAAACAAATGAATGAAAGTAGAGAAATGTCCTGAAGTAACAATAAAATCAAGAATATAGCAGTATAATTTCAGAAGTGATTGAGAATAATGATGGGGGTAATTGCTACCTTAAAATGCATTTCTGAGAGTAGTGACTTTTATGTTCCTAAAGAATAAGTATTTGTAAGAGTGGAAATGTATTGTTTAGAAAATGATTACATAAAGGAAGCAGTAATTATGTCTATATAAAAAGATTTCAGAGTTTTAAAACTTGGTGTGTATATTCTCATTGAAATGTGAAATGTACACTATTTTACTGCAGAGAAATACCATTTTATATGTGAATATACTAAATGGAAGAGCTATCCCTCCTTTTTTTTTTTTTTTTTTTGGAAGATTCATTTATTGGGGCCAGCGCTGTGGCATAGCAGGTAAAGCTGCCACCTGCAGTGCTGGCATCCTGTATGGGAGCTGGTTTGAGTTCCGGCTGCTTTACTTCCAAGCCAGCTCTCTGCTATGGCCTGGAAAGCAGCGGAAGATGGCCCGAGTCCCTCGGCCCCTGCACCAGTGTGGGAGACCTGGAAGAAGCCCCTGGCTCCTAGCTTCAGATCAGCCCAGCTCCATCCAGCAGTTTCAGCCATTTAGGGGAGTGAACCAGCAGATGGAAGACCTTGCTACCTCTACCTCTGCCCCTCTGTAACTTTGCCTTTCAAATAAATAAATACATCTTTAAAAAAGATTCCTTTAAAATGATGTATTTATTTATTTGAATGGCAGAGTTACAGAGAGAAAGTGGGAGGGAGAGAGAGAGAAGGAGAGAGAGAGAAAGAGAGAGAGAGAGAGAGAATCAATCTTCCATCTGATGATTCACTCCACAAATGGCCTCAAGAGAGAAAGAGGGAAAGAAAGAGAGAGAGAGAGAGAGAGATCAATCTTCCATCTACTGGTTCATTTTCCAAATGGCCTCAATGGCTGGGGCTGTGCCAGGCCGAAGCCAGGAGCCTGAAGAGGCGACTGGGTCTCCAAGGTAGGTGCAGGGGCACAAGGACTTGGGCCATCCTCTGCTGCTTTCCCAGGCACATTAGTAGGGAGCTGGATCAGAAGTGGACCAGCTGGGACTCCATCTGGTACCCCTATGGGATGCTAGCACTGGAGACAGTAGCTTAACTCACTGTACCACAGCACCAGCCCCTCTACTTCTATTGTCTGTGTGTCTGCGTGTATGCAAGGTAAGAGCCCTTAAAGCCTAAATGATATAATAAATATATTCATTTGGTCCTTGGAAAACTTATAAATGTTTTCTTAAAAGTTGTATTTATTTATTTTGAACATCAGAGAGAGAGAGAGAGAGAGAGAGAGAGATCTTCCATCTGCTAGTTCACTCCCCAGATGGCTACAATGGCCCGCGTTGAGGCAGACCAAAGCCAGGATACAGGAGCTTTAACCAAGTCTCCTATGTGGATGCAGAGGCTCAGGAACTGGAGCTAGAGTGGAAGTAGAGCATCCAGGACACAAACTGGCACCCAGATGGCTTGCCAGCATCTCAAGTCAGCCCCAGCAAACCAATAAATCTTGTATCAAAATGTATCACTGAAAAAAGTTACAAACAATAAATGAATGCAAATAATACTTTTACATGTATCTAAATTATTAAATATTTGAAAAAATATTTAAAGTAATCTTTATACAAATACATTAAATACAAGGATAGTAAATAATTTTAGCGATTTCCAGTTAATCATTTAGTAAACTCGAGTGCTGAATGAAAAAGATTCTCATCCATAAAGATTTATTATCTTTATAATTGATGTCATTTGGACACTAATTTTTAAAGACATACAATTTTTTAAAAAGGTATTCCCTAGTGAATCAAGTCTTCCTTCAGAGAATTTACTTGTCAAGAGAATGTAGAATTATGTTTTTGACCAGAGAAAAGGAAAAGACAAGTACACGAACTAAAGTTGAAATGGGTAAAAGGAAGGCATTCCATAGAAAATGGAGGAAATTATGGAAGCCTCCTGTAGTCATGATTAGTAAGTGGAATTATTTTCTGGAATAACTAGAAATTTTAAAATGAGTTGAGAAGTGAGCATTTGGTGTAGTAGTTAAGACGCTACTTACGTTGCCACCATCCCATACAAGAGCACAAGAGTTTTAGTTCTGGCTCTGCTGTGAATCTAGCTTCCTGCAGGTATGCACCTGGGAGGCGACAAGCAATGGCTCAAGTATTGGGTCCCTGCCACCACCTAGAAGCTCTGAATGGAGTTCCTCATTCCTGGCTTCAGCCTGGCCAAGCCAAGCTGTTGCAGGACTTCAAGGAGTGAATCAACAGATGGAATATTTCTCTCTTCCTCCCTCTCTTGCTTTGCCTTTCAAATAAATAAACTTAAAAAAAAAATCTGATGTAGAGCCCAGAGGAATATCCGCAGGGCATCATATGTATAACTTTTCCCTTCTGTGGGTCTGCAAGTGAGTGTCCTTACTGACAGTTTAGTTCAGTCCCACCACGATTATCCTCTGTGTACTTAGCAATCTTTGATTTCCATTGGTAAGAACGTCCTTAGGAAGAGAGCTGACCTCTCCTCCTCAGTCACTCTTCCTGTAGTTCACTTAGCTCTGCTTCTTGTCAATATCATGTCATTGTCACCATCAGGGCTTTCTGTGATGTTAAGTACTGATAATTGTATGATGTAATTATCAAACACTAGGGGCAGCTCAACAATATCTGTAAAGAGAGATTTTTAGAGAAAATGTTCATCTGTTTTATTGACTTAGAAACTATTTATTGAGTGCTCACCAGGAGCCAAGCACCATTCTAGCCACTTGGATTACAGCAGTTAACAGAGCAATTGAAAATTCCTGCCCATTGAAATTTGTTTTAATGGGACAGAATAGATGATAAGGAAACACAAAAATAGATAATTTGGCAACTGGAAGTCAGTGTGTGTGTGTGTGTATTGTTTTAAGTAGGATTGTCAGAGAAGGTATCACGTAAGAGCAGAAGGAGGAAGAGAACAAAAGCCACGATAATATGTGAAAAAGAGCCTCTAAGCAGAGGGGACTAAAGCCCGCTGGCAGGACCATGCTTGGTGTGCTAGGGGCGAAGAACAGATAAAAAACCAGGTTTCAAGAAGTTAATGGAAGGCAAGGGGATTGGTAGAAGATGATTGAGAGGAAGGTTGAAGAAGGCAGAATGGATAGGGCCGCGCAGGATATGGTAAAGACTTTAGTTTATGTGAGTGGGATGCATGGTAGCCGGTAAAGCTGCTACCCGCAGTGCTGACATCCCATATGGGTGCAAGTTCAAATCCCAGCTGCTCCACTTCCAATCCAGCTCAGTTGTGGCCTGGGAAATCAGTAGAACATGGCCCAAGTCCTTGAGCCCTTATACCCACATGGGACACCTAGAAGAAGCTCTTCACTCCTGGCTTCAGATCAGCCCAGCTCTGGCCGTTACTGCCATTTGGGGAGTGAACCAGTGATGGAAGACCTCTCTCTTTCTCACTCTCTCTCTCTCTTTCTCTCTCTGCCTCTCTGTAACCCTGCTTTAAAATAAATAAATAAATATTTTTTTTTAATTACCTAGAGAGCCGGTGCCTTGGCTCACTAGGCTAATCCTCCACCTTCAGCGCCAGCACCCCGGGTTCTAGTCCCGGTTGGGGCGCTGGTTCTGTCCTGGTTGCTCCTCTTCCAGTCCAGCTCTCTGCTGTGGCCCGGGAAGGCAGTGGATGATGGCCTGGGTTCTTGAGCCCTGCACCCGCATGGGAGACCAGGAGGAAGCACCTGGCTCCTGGCTTCGGATCAGCGCAGCGCGCCAGCCACAGCGCACCGGTCATAGCGGCTACTTGGGGGTGAACCAACGAAAAAAGGAAGACCTTTCTCTCTGTCTGTCTGTCTCTCTCTCTCACTGTATAACTCTGCATGTTAAAAAAATTACCTAGAGTACAGATGAGAATGAAAAGAGGTCCTAGTACTGAGCACTGAGTACTTTAAATGTTGAATGGAGAGATACAAAGGGGATAAGTAAAGAAAATGGAGAAGAAAGTAACTGGAATGTTTCAAACAGAAGGAAATGGTCATGGGTGACAAATATGGCTGATAGGTCAAAAAAGACAAAGATTGAGAATCAACTAATAGAAGACAATTCTGAAAGTTGGGCCGTATGCTAAATACATTAACTTTACATAGTGTGAGGGAATATTTAGAGTAGCTTTATTGGGGAACAGACATAGGTTATGGGGGTTGGGACACTTTACTCATTGTACCCATCCCATACTCACAGTCTATTCTTTGGCTCTGTACCAAGGTTACAGGAAAAAAAAGAAAAAAAAAAAAAAACCCTTGGTAAGTCCCCAGAGAAAATGTTCTACTCCAACTGTGGAAAATCTTTTTGATCTGAAAGATTTATATGTAACAAGTTAACAATGTCACTCCAAAATATTATGAAAGAATTATCAGAACAATGTTTTCTTTTTCATATATCAAGATATATTAATTTATTCGAAAAGGCAGAGTTAACAGAGAGGGAGAGAGAGAGCTTCCATCCACTGGTTCACTCCCCAAATGGCCACAACAGCCAGGGCTGAGCCAGCCTGAAAACAGGAGCCAGGATATTCTTCCATGTTTCTGCTGTGGATACAGGGGCCCAAGGACTTGGACCACCTCCCACTGCTTTCCCAAGTGCATTAGCAGGGAGCTGGATCAAGAGGGGATCAGCCAGGATGTGAAACAGTGCCCATATGGGATGCTAGCATGACAAATGATGGCTAATGCACTATGCCACGGTGCCAGTCATGACCACAAGAGAGCGATCCAGTGGTTCACTACTCAAATGCCCAAAACAGCCACGACTGGTTCTGGCCAAGCCATGAGCTTGGGGATCCATCTAGGTCTCCCGTATGGGTGTCAGGGACCCTAGCACTTGAGCCATCAACTGCTGCCTCTTGGGATCATTAGTAGGAAGCTGGAATTGGAAATGAGTAGCCAAGAAGAGCCATCACTCTGTTATGGAATGCAGGCATTTCAGGCAAGGGCCTAACCCACTGAGCCTCAATACCCACTATATTATTTTCCTGTCCTACTGAACATACTCCCTATCTAAAGCACTATCCAATAAAATACAGTGAAAGTCACATATGTATTTTTAATTATTTTAATAGCCACATCTAAACAAACTTAACTTTAAAGATATTCTATATTTAACAGTATATCTCATAGATTATCATTTTAACATATAAACATAATTTCTAAATTGTTGAAATATTTTACACCCTTTTTATATCAAGTTTTTGAAATCCAATATGTGTGTATTTTAAACTGAAGACATTATCTTAAGTCAGACTGGCCATATTTCTTTCTTTCTTTTTTTTTTTTTTTTTTTTTTTTGGACAGGCAGAGTTAGTGAGAGAGAGAGAGAGAGAGAGAAAGTTCTTCCTTCCATTGGTTCCCCCCCCCACAAATGGCCCCTACAGCTGGCGCGCTGTACCGATCCAAAGCCAGGAGCCAGGTGCTTCTCCTGGCCTCCCATGTGGATGCAGGGCCCAAGCACTTGGGCCATCCTCCGCTGCACTCCCGGGCCACAGCAGGAAGAGGAGCAACCGGGACAGAACCGGTGCCCCAACCAGGACTAGAACCCAGGGTGCCGGCGCCAAAGGCAGAGGATTAGTCTAGTGAGTCGCAGCGCGGGCCTAACTGGCCATATTTCAACTGCCAATTGACCACACATGATTAAGGGTTACATTATTGGACAGGAAAGCTCTATCCCATAATACTGTTAAACCAGTTGTTTCTCACAAATAAGCTAACTGCTATCCCTGACCCCTCTTTCCATTTTTACCCTGTTGAGCTTTTAAGTTACTAGTAGATAAAGCAAATCAGGGGCCAAAAGAAACTGATATAATAGTCCTTTCCCCTCCTTTTTTAAGATTTTTGTTTTATTTATTTGAAAGAGTTATAGAGAGAGGTAGAGACAGAGAGAGAGGTCTTCCTTCCGCTGGTTCACTTCCCATTGCCCGCAATGGCCAGAGCTGCGCCAATGCAAAGCCAGGAGCCAGGAGCCTTTTCCGGGTCTCCCACGTGGGTCAGGAGCTCAAGAACTTGGGCCATCCTCTACTGCTTTCCCAAGCCATAGCAGAGAACTGGATCAGAAGTGGAGCAGCTGAGACTAGAACTGGCAACCATATTGGATGCCAGAACTTCAGGCCAAGGCTTTAACCCTCTGTGCCGCAGCACCAGCCCCAGGCCCTCTCCCTTCTCAGGGGTAATTAATCGTCCCATTAGCCATCCCTTCCTAACTCTCCATGGTTATATAATAGAAAAAGGGTAATACAGTGAGAGAGGATTGTGAATATCTTAGATGATCTTGGCAAGACTAAGGTCTAGAGACTGAGCTGGGAGGATAAGGAGACTTTTTCATGTTAAAAAAAAGGAGGGGGGTTTAAATACTTAGCTATCTTATCAAATTTCACTGTCACCTTTTGGTTGTTAAAAAAACTGCTGAAAATGTTGAAATATTATTTATGACTATAATAGTAATACCTAGTATCGAAAGATTACCGATTGTATTCCAAACATAATGCAAAAACTTTATCAAGATATCCCATTTCACTGTCATGATCAACCAAAAATATGGGCTGCTACTGCATGATGAAGAAACCAAGGAAAGAATTTATGATTTTTATTCTTGTTGGCCAAAGCCAAAGTGAAAATCCCTATTGTGTTAACTGCAAAAATTCACAAGTAACAATATAATCTTAAGAAAGTGTTTTCAGGAGTGTAAAGAATGTTTAAATCTTTACAGTTGCCAGAAATAAGTAGGAGCCTGAGGACAACATGAGAAGTGCTCCAGCTGATGTATCAGCTCAGCAGCACCAGGGCCTGGATTTAGGTGCTAGGAGCCACAAGATGAGATTCCATTTCTTCCTGGGAGCAGGGCAGCAGGTGTTGAAACTGCCTGAGGCAGAAAGGCAAAATGAAATTGGAATCCTAGAACTATCACCTATACTTGTGAAAGAGAATCACAATATTCTTCACTGAGCCAGGGAATTGTTCTGGAATCTTGTCGTGCTCTAAAACTCTGTGTAGTTTAAAAAGACAGATATCTTCCATGAGAAGCATGTGTTCTAGCTTTTGCCTCAAGAAATTGCGGAGTCTGAATTTTCACTGTTTATGTAACGCAGAAATCCAAAGATCGGATCTAGACAGAGTGACTGACTGAAACAAATTATAACACTATTTATAATTCACTCTCAATGTCCTAGCTGCATGAACTCCCATAGAGGAAAAACAAAAATTCTTTCAGAATTGAAAATTGTAAATGACACCAGGGTAAAGTCTATCTCTGAAAGAGTCAGCTACAACAGAAAGGGATAATATTTTTTTCCAGAAACATTTTATTTAAGGAATACAAACTTCATGCATTTCATAAAAATAAATTTAGGAATATAGTGATTCTTCACACCATACCAACACTCCTACCCCTCTTCTTCCTCCCTTTGCTATTTCTATTCTTATTATTTACTAAGATCTATTTTCAATTAACTTTATACACTTATGATTTTTTAACTTTTATTTAATAAATATAAATTTCCAAAGTATAGCTTTTGGATTACAGTTACTTTTTCCCACCATAACCTCCCTCCCACCCGCAACCATCACATCTCCTATCCCCTCTCCCATACCATTCTTCATTAAGATTCATATTCATTTATCTTTATATAAAGAAGATCAATTTAGTAAATACTAAGTAAAGATTGCAACAGTTTGCACCCACACAGAAATATAAAGTACTGTTTGAGTACTAGTTATACCGTTAATTCACATCATACAACACATTAAGGACAGAGGTCCTACCTGGGGAGTAAGTGCACAGTGACTGCTGTTGTTGACTTAACAAATTGACACTCTTGTTTATGGCGTCAGTAATCACCCAAGGCTCTTGTCATGAGCTGCCAAGCTTATGGAAGCCTCTTGAGTTCGCCAATTCCTTATTTAGACAAGGCCATAGTCAATGTGGAAGTTCTCTCCTCCCTTCAGGGAAAGGTACCTCTTTCCTTGATGGCCCGTTCTTTCTGCTGGGATCTCACTCACACAGATATTTCATTTAGGCCATTTTTTTGCCACAGTTCTTGTCTTTCCATGCCTGAAATACTCTCATGTGCTCTTCACCCAGATCCAAATGCCTTAAGGGCTGAATCTGAGGCCAGAGTGCTGTTTAGAACATCTGGCATTCTATGAGTTTGCTGTGTATCCCGCTTCCCATGTTGAATCATTCTCTCCTTTTTAATTCTATCGGTTAGTATTAGCAGACACTAGTCTTGTTTATGTGATCCCTTTGACTCTTAATCCTATCATTATGATAAATTATTAACTGAAACTGATCCCTTTGACTAGTGAGATGGCATTGGTACATGCCACCTTGATGGGATTGAATTGGAATCCCCAGGCAAGTTTCTAACTCTACCGTTTGGGACAAGTCCGATTGAGCATGTGCCGAACTGTGCATCTCCTCCCTCTCTTATTCCCACTCTTATATTTAACAGGGATCACTTTTCAGTTAAATTTAAACACCTAAGAATAATTGTGTGTTAATTAAAGATTCAACCAATAGTATTAAGTAGAACAAAAAATACTAAAAGGGATAAAGTATTAATTTGTTCATCAACAGTCAGGACAAGGGCTGATCAAATCATTGTTTCTCATAGTGTCCATTTCACTTCAACAGGTTTCGTTTTTGGTGCTCGGTTAGTTGTCACCGATCAGGGAGAACATATGATATTTGTCCCTTTGGGACTGGCTTAATTCACTCAGCATGATGTGTTCCAGATTCCTCCATTTTGTTGCAAATGACCAGATTTCATTTTTTTTGACTGCTGTATAGTATTCTATATATATGTATCCCATAATTTCTTTATCCAGTCTACTGTTGATGAGCATTAAGGTTGAGTCCAGGTCTTAACTATTGTGAATTGAGCTGCAATAAACATTGAGGTGCAGACAGCTCTTTTATTTGCCAATTAATTTCCTTTGGGTAGATTCCAAGGAGTGAGATGGCTGGGTTGTATGGTAGGGTTATATTCAGGTTTCTGAGGAGTCTCCAGACTGACTTCCATAGTGGCTTAACCAGTTTGCATTCCCACCAACAGTGTGTTAGTGTCCCTTTTTCCCCACATCCTCGCCAGCATCTGATGTTGGTAGATTTCTGAATGTGAGCCATTCTAACTGGGGTGAGGTGAAACCTCATTGTGGTTTTGATTTGCATTTCCCTGATTGCTAGTGATCTTGAACATTTTTTCATGTGTCTGTTGGCCATTTGGATTTCCTCTTTTGAAAAATGTCCTTGGCCCATCTCTTAAGTGGGTTGTTTGTTTTGTTGTTTTGGAGTTTTTTGATCTCTTTGTAGATTCTGGTTGTTAAACCTTTATCGGTTACATAGTTTACAAATATTTTTTTCCCATTCTGTTGCTTGCCTCTTCACTTTCCTGACTGTTTCTTTTGAAGTACAGAAACTTCTCAATTTGATGTAATCCCAATTGTTAATTTTGGCTTTGACTGCCTTTGCCTCTGGGGTCTTTTCCAAGAAGTCTTTTTTTTTTCTTTTTCTTTTATTTTTTTCTTTTTCTTTCTTTCTTTTTTTTTTTTTTTTTTTTTTTTTTGACAGGCAGAGTTAGACAGTGAGAGAGAGAGAGAGGCAGAGAGAAAGGTCTTCCTTTCCCGTTGGCTCACCACCCAAATGGCTGCCACGGCCAGTGTACTGTGCTTATCTGAAGCCAGGAGCCAGGTGCTTCCTCCTGGTCTCCCATGTGGGTGCAGGGCCCAAGCACTTGGGCCATCCTCCACTGCCTTCCCGGGCCACAGCAGAGAGCTGGACTGGAAGAGAAGCAACCAGGACAGAATCTTGCGCCCCAACCAGAACTAGAACCCAGGGTGATGGCGCTGCAGGCAGAGGATTAGCCCAGTGAGCTGTGGCGCTGGCCTTCCATGAAGTCTTTGCCTGTCCCTATATCTTGCAGGATTTCTCCAGTGTTCGCTAATAATTTGATGATGTCGGGTCATAGATTTTTCATGTGCCTTTGGCCATTTGGATTTCCTCTTTTGAAAAATGTCTATTGAGGTCCTTGGCCCATCTCTTAAGTGGATTGTTTGTTTTGTTTTTGTGGAGTTTCTTGATCTCTTTGCAGATTCTGGTTATTAACCCTTTATCTGTTGCATAGTTTGCAAATATTTTTTCCCATTCTGTCGGTTGTCTCTTCACTCTCCTGACTGTTTCTTTTGCAGTACAGAAACTTCTCAATTTGATGCAATCCCAATAGTTGATTTTGGCTTTGACTGCCTGAGCCTCCCGGGTCTTTTCCAGAAATTCTTTGCCTGTGCCAATATCTTGAAGGGTTTCTCCAATGTTCTCTAATAACTTGATGGTGTCAGGTTGTAGATTTAGGTCTTTAATCCATGTTGAGTGGATTTTTGTGTAAGGTGTAAGGTAGGGGTCTTGCTTCATGATTCTGCACGTGGAAATCCAGTTTTCCCAGCACCATTTATTGAATAGACTGTCCTTGCTCCAGGATTTGCTTTTAGATCCTTGATCAAATATAAGTTGGCTGTAGATGTTTGGGTTGATTTCTGGTGTTTCAATTCTGTTCCATTGGTCCATCCATCTGTTTCTGTACCAGCACCATGCTGTTTTGATTACAACTGCCCTGTAGTACGTCCTGAAATCTGGTATTGTGATGCCTCTGGCTTTGTTTTTGTTGTACAAGATTGCTTTAGCTATTCGAGGTCTCTTGTGCTTCCATATGAATTTCAGCATCATTTTTTCCAGATCTGAGAAGAATGTCTTTGGTATTTTGATTGGTATTGCATTGAATCTATAAATTGCTTTTGGGAGAATGGACATTTTGATGATATTGATTCTTCCAATCCATGCGCATGGAAGATTTTTCCATTTTTTGGTATCCTCTTCTATTTCTTTCTTTAAGATTTTTAATTCTCATTGTAGAGATCTTTAATGTCCTTGGTACTAGGCTTTCATAACATCAAAAAGAAGAATATGTCATCAGTCTTATGAAGTACGTACATTTGTTCTGAGTTCAACTTCCTGCTTACTCATTTGATTCTCTTTAATAGAAAACTCCCCAACAATAGCAAGCCTCAGTCTTAGTCGAACTGACAGACAAATGCATTGTGTATACCACAAAGAATTACTGAGTTTTATTTTAAAGCCATCATTTGGATCTCAAGACCAATTAACTTTGACATCTGAATTTCTGCTGGGGTCTCTTTCTGGGCTGTCTCTTCTGTTCCCTTAATATATGTTTATTCTTTTGCCAATACTGTTCTAATTCTTGTAACTTTATAGTAAATGATGACATTGGCTACCCTGAGACCTCCCAGCTTTCTCAGTCTTCATTATTGTGTCACCTTTTGCCTTTCCAAATAAAGTTTAGAAATATTTTCTTAATATCTACAAAATAGCAAGGTAGAATTTGGATTGCAGTTGCTTCTAATACATAGACCAATCTTGCTTTACTGATTCTCATGTTGATTGCACAGAGAACATACAAGTGTACTTCAAAAAGACTCATGTATAAGGGAATTCGAGAACATGTTTATTTAGATGCAAAAAAATTTGAAACCCATAAAAAGAATTTCAAAAATTCATGGAAAATGTGTGTTATCAAAAACTATGCATAAATTTCATTTTTTGTGTAAAATAAACTGCTAATTGCAGTTTCATGAATTTTTGAACTGTCCTAATATGTTGTATGATTTCTCTAGTTTTACTAAGATGTGTTTTAGATACCATGATGTGATCAATCATGGCGAATGTTCTATGTGAACTTGAGAACATGTTCCTTGCTCTTGTTGGATGCATATTATGTAATTGTCAGTTGTGTCAAGTTGATTGATGATACTGTCTGGTCAACAGTATTATTCTCATAATACTGATTTTCTGCCTGTTTGATCTCTCAGTTATTGGCAGAGAGATTTTGCATTCTCCAGCTCTAAGAACAGGCTATTTCGGCTTTCAGCTGTGTTAGTTTTTGCCTAGTGTGTTTTGATTCTCTTTGGTTGGATACACACACATTAAAATTTTTATATTTTCTTGAAGAATTGACCCCCTTATCATTATCCAATGTCCTATTTATTACTGGTAATCTTTCTTTTAAACTCAGCTCTGTCTTAATCTGGAAAACATCATGCTGAGTGAATTAAGGCAGTCCCAAAGGGACAAATGTCATATGTTCTCCCTGATCGGTGACAACTAACAGAGCACCTAAAAGGAAACCTGTTAAAGTGAAACTGACACTATGAGAAACAATGACTTGATCAGCCTTTGTCCTGACTGTTGAGGAACAGCTTACTATTTTATTTTCAGTATTTTCTTTTTCTACTTAATACTATTGGTTGAACTCATTAATTAACACACAATTGTTCTTTGGTGTTTAAATTTAACTGAAAATTTATCCCTGTTAAAAATAAGAGTGGGAATAAGAGAGGGAGGAGACATACAGTTCAGCACATGCTCACTCGATCTTACTCCTAATGATAGAGCTAGAAACGTGCCATGGGACTCCAAATCCCCTTAAATTGGCAAGTACCAATGCCATCTTAACTACTTAAACTGATCAGTTTCAGTTCATAATTGATCAAAAAGATAGGATTAAGTGTCAAAAGGATCACATGAATAAAACCAGTGTCTTCTAATAATAACTGATAGAATTAAAAAGGAGAGAATGACTCAACATGGGAAGTGGGATACACAGCAGACTCAGAATGACAAATGTCCTAAACAGCACTCTGGCCACACAATCAGCTCTTAAGGCATTCGGATCTGGCTAAAAAGCCAATGAAAGTTTCTCAGGCATGGAAAGCCAAGAACTGTGGCAAAAAATGGCCTAAATGAAACATCTGTGTGAGTGAGATCCCAGCAGAAAGAACGGGCCATCAAGGAAAGAGGTACCTTTCCCTGAAGGGAGGAGAGAACTTCCACATTGACTATGGCCTTGTCTAAATAAGGAGTTGGCGAACTCAAGAGGCTTCCATAAGCTTGGCAACTCATGACAAGAGCCTTGGGTGATTACTGATGCCATAAACAAGAGTGTCAATTTGTTAAGTCAACAACAGCAGTCACTGTGCACTTACTGCCCATATAGGGCCTCTGTCCTTAATGTGCTGTACTCTGTACTTAATGTGTATATGTTGTACTCTTCATTAATGTATGAATTAACAGTAAAACTAGTATTCAAACAGTACTTTATAGTTTGTGTGTCTGTGTGGGTGCAAACTCTTGAAATCTTTACTTAGTATATAGTAAGTTGATCTGTATATAACGATAATTAAAAATGAATCCTAATGAAGAATGGTATGGGAGAGGGAGTAGGAGATGGGATGGTTTGCTGGTGGGAGGGTGGTTATGGGGGGAAAAATTGTTATAATCCAGGAGTTGAACTTTCGAAATTTTTATTTATTAAATAAAAGTTTTATAAAAAGAAAAAAGTCAGCTTCATCTGATATTAAGCTATTTCAGTTTAATAAATAATTACACATTATTAGATTATAACTTCTTTAGGAGGCAGATAATGTTCTTGCTTATTTTAATCTAGAATTTTTTTTTTTTTTTTGACAGGCAGAGTGGACAGTGAGAGAGAGAGACAGAGAGAAAGGTCTTCCTTTGCCATTGGTTCACCCTCCAATGGCCGCCGCGGCCGGCGCGCTGCGGCCGGCGCACCGCGCTGATCCGATGGCAGGAGCCAGGAGCCAGGTGCTTTTCCTGGTCTCCCATGGGGTGCAGGGCCCAAGCACCTGGGCCATCCTCCACTGCACTCCCTGGCCACAGCAGAGGGCTGGCCTGGAAGAGGGGCAACCGGGACAGAATCCGGCGCCCCGACCGGGACTAGAACCCGGTGTGCCGGCACTGCTAAGCGGAGGATTAGCCTAGTGAGCCGCGGCGCCGGCCTTAATCTAGAATTTTTAAGCCATGCAGTGTCTAGGACATTGCTGAACACTGCAACATTCAGTAATAAAAGCTTTTTGATTGATTAGTGTGGATTAGATGACTGTGAGCACATTATACACTCAAAAAATAAGGGGATTAATAAGATTGCAATAACAATTTCTAAATTCCCAGAAGACATATTCTTCATTTTCCAATGTTCTAAAGTTGAGGAGTTAATTTTTTAAATTTTTTAATTAGTCCATTTAGAAATGGCCATTTTAAGGGTGAAATATGAGTTTTCTGAGTGACATAGGATTTTTAATTCTTACACAATTATTAAAGTAAATGGAACAAAAATAATGAAACATGTTATTTTAGTAATGGGGATTGGATTGAATACATTTCTAACATGGAGTTTCTGTGAATGGAATTATAGTTCTTTTTGTTGCCAATAAGAGTAGTTCTTTTGGAATCTAGCTAAAGTTTGAGAAGTAAGATATGAGAGCTGAAATGCATCCACAATAAGCTAAAATTATTCCACCGGTCCTTTCTCAGTCTGTTTTAAGTTATTCTCATAATACTTGTTACTTACACCCTTCTAGTTCAACGTAGAATGAAAGATTCAGTAGGTGTTTTTCCTAGAGTATACATTGAAGTTCATTCTCACTTCTTGGAATAAACCTATAAGGAATTAAAGGGACTTTTTAAAAAACCATGTGGAATTCATTTTAAATTTACAGAAGTAAATGCTACCCAAATAGCATAGAATAGGCAGAAGAATTTTAGTCTTTGTAAAGGTAGTGTATTTCCCAAAATGAAAGGAGAGCTGCTGTTCAGAACATGATGATGTAAGCATTCCCTGACTACATTGGCAGTGGGATCATCACAAACCGAATGCTGAAACACACTCCAAATGCACGGCTTAGACACCCAGAAGGAGATACGTAAAGAGCCGATCCAGGGAAATGATGAGTGGCCAAGGGTGACTATTGCAATGGGACAGAATTGAGAAATGCCTTGTAATCCTGTGATTCCCAGGTACAGATGAGTAACCACAAAGATACATTTTCCATTATTCAGGAGGCTGGGTATCCCTTCTCCTTAGGTCATTATTTCTGATGCTTTTCTCCACAGGCCTCTTTTGCAAAGGGGGAAAAGGACAAAGGAAAACTGAAAAAGAAAAGGAAGATATAAAGCTTAGTCAATTAAAAAATTACTTACACTGTAGGTTTTATTTTCATGATGACAGCTAATAGAAAAGAATCTTTTTTAAAGATTTATTCATTTGAAAGCAGAGCTACAGAGAGCCAGAGGCAGAGAAAGATCCTCTATCTGATGACTCACTCCCCAAATGTCTGCAATGGCTGGAACTGGGCCAATCCGAAGCTAGGAGAAAGGAGATTCTTCCAGGTCTCCCATGCGGGTGCAGGGGTCCAAGGATTTGGGACATCTCTCCAGGACATAGCAGGGAGCTGCATTGAAAGTGGAGCCACTGAGTTTTGAACCAGCACCCAAATGGGATGCCAGCACTGCAGGTGGCAGCTTTACCCACTACACCACAGCACAAGCCCCAAAATAAAATCTTTGACAACAAATTCTCTATCCATCATAGCAAATCCATAATTGCAACTTAAAATCATAGCTCAGGCTCCTTGCAGAAGAGATGGCCATGCTTCCCCATCAATCTTTCCATCAGGTATCAAATGACATTGTAAAGAAAGTGGCTCCTCACTAATATTTGTTCATCATTTGGTTTCAACAAAAATTCACAGACCGAATATAAATACAGAAGGAGCAACATCCAATTAAAGGCAAAATAAATAAATGTCATTAAAGCAATAATTATACCTAGAAGGACATGCAAACTTGTGTCCTACCTCTTTGAAAATAGTAAAACCATGTAAAACCTAATTGGCTTTTTGAAAATGGAGTGGGAAATGGGTTTCAGCACAGATTATGTGTTAATATTTCTACAGACTCAAAACACTCGAGAACATATTGTATCCTAGGGAAGCCTTAGGACAGTCAGAACAGCTGCCAGCCCCTTGTTTAATTAGAATTATAAAGAGCAATGATGACTATTCAGTATTTCAGTTTTTATTCCTGAAAATGCTTTGGTGGAAATGTTCAGAATATAGACCAGACTTGTTTAAAAAGAAAACTATTCAGAGAGACAGAGAGATGATAAATAGATAGCTAGTTAGCTAGCTAGATAGATAGATAGACTTAGAAGCACAGATAGATAGCTGATAGATTATAGAGATTCACCTGCAAGAGCACAGAATCAGAGCCTACTTACTCTTTACTTCACTGAATTTCACTAAAAATATCTCCTATAATAAATATGTTTCTATTGTCTTGAACATCAAAAAGATAATTTTTTAAATTAACTTATTAGGGAAAATGGCTAGGTAGAATTCATACTTCCTGACTGTTGTTGAGATGCGAGAAGTACTAGAACTCAGTTATTTCTTCTTTTATAACAAAATCTGCAGGACCACTCATTTATAATTAACTGTACATTTATTTTTTCATAGAAAACTTTTATTTCATAAATATAAATTTCAAAAGTACAACTCTGGATTATAGTGGTGTTTCCCCCATAACCACCCTCCCACCAGCAAACCATCCCATCTCCTACTCCCTCTCCTATACCAGTCTTCATTAAGATTCATTTTTAATTATCTTTATATACAGAAGATCAACTCTATACTAAGTAAAGATTTCAACAGTTTGCACACACACAGACACACAAAGTATAAAGTACTGTTTGGATACTAATTTTACCATTAATTCTCATAGTACAACACATTAAGGACAGAGGCCCTACATGGGGAGTAAGTGCACAGTGACTGCTGTTGTTGATTTAACAATTGACACTCTTATTTATGGCATCAGTAATCACCCAAGGCTCTTGTCATGAGCTGCCAAGACTATGGAAGCCACTTGAGTTCACAGACCCGACCTTACAAGGCCATAATCAAAATGGAAGTTCTCTCCTCCCTTCAGAAAAAGGTACTTCCTTCCTTGATGGCCCGTTCTTTCTGCTGGGATCTCACTCACAGAGATCTTTCATTTAGGTCATTTTTTTTTTTTTTGATAGGCAGAGTTAGACAGTGACAGAGAGAGAGAGAGAGACAGAGAGAAAGGTCTGCCTTCCATTGGTTTACTCCCCAAATGACCGCCACTGCCAGTGTGCTGCAGCTGGCGTGCTGCGCTGATCTGAAGCCAGGAGCCAGGTGCTTCTCCTGGTCTCCCATGTGGGTGCAGGGCCCAAGGACTTGGGCCATCATCCACTGCCTTCACGGGCCACAGCAGAGAGCTGGATTGGAAGAGAAGCAACTGGGATTAGTCCCGGCACCTCAACCGGAACTAGAACCTGGGGTGCTGGCACCACAGGCAGAGGATTAGCCAAGTGAGCCGCAGTGCTGGTCCTAGGTCAATTTATTTATTTATTTATTTATTTATTTATTTATTTATTTTTTTGCCACTGTGTCTTTGCGTTCCATGCCTGAAATGCTCTCCTGGGCTTTTTAGCCAGATCCGAATGCCTTAAGGGCTGATTCTGAGGCCAGAGTGCTCTATAGGGCATTTGTAATTCTATGAGTCTGCTGTGTATCCCACTTCCCATGTTGCGTTTTCTCTTTTTTAATTCTATCAATTATTATTAGCAGTCACTGATCTTATTTATGTGACCCTTTGACACTTAATCCTATCTTTATGATCAATTATGAACTTAAAATGATCACTTTAAGTAGTAAGATGTCATTGGTACCTGCCAACTTCATGGGATTTAGGTTCCTAAGGCAATTTTAACTGTACTTTTCAAATGACTAAATATTGCTACATCATATATATTATGTAATGTATTTTTTCTCAATCTATAATGCTACTAAAAGAGTAATTGCCATGATTTGTATCTCTGGTGTCCTCAGAAAGTCAAGACATTACTGCAAATGATAAGAGTAAGCTGGTAGGAGGTGATTCATGCTGTAAATAACAAAATCTAGTATTTCATTCTCACAATTAGAAAACAGCAGAAAGTGCTGTAATTTTTTCTAAACATAAATTCAAATGAAAGGAATAATTAAATTGAACTTATAAATATATGCAGTCACTCTTTAAAAGTATATTTAAGAGAATGTTCCTCAAGCATTGATAAATTCTTCAATAACAGAGAGTAAAAAGTGTTACTGAAAAGAGTTTTTGTGTTTTTGCTTTTTTAATTTAAGGAAGTATATTTTAGCAGGTATTAGGAATTCCTGGTTTTTTTTATCAGAGATCAGATAGTTTTGCCAATTAAATCTGATTGATCTTTTTAGATTTTTGTTTACAGACTGAAAATTATATTCTTTAGAAGTATACAGTTTTAAGTATCATGCTAATGCTAAAACATTCAAGTAAATGTAAGCAGATCTTACTTTAGGCTCAGTTATCAGGAAATGTGAGGCCCTTTTCATCTCTTATTTTTAAGATGTTACAGGCAAGGCAAACATTTGCATAACTCAAATGAGTGATAGGTAGGTACTTCATATTTATATGCCTCTGAAAATGTGCAGTGAATACATTTCTACCTCATAAGCACTATGTGTTTAATATCTGAATTGCTATACTAAAAGAGAAATTTTCTATTTCCATTGCAGTACTTTGTTCTGAGTATTCTTACCCAAGACATACTGTAGGTTTTAAGTTTTTACCCTCTATTTTCTCATTTACTCTCCTAATCCCTCCATTTTGCAATGAGGAACAGAGGCCCAAAACTGTGCTCAAAGTCACATAGTTCCTAATAGTCAGTATTTGATCCCCATAAGAGTTCATATTGAACTGTACTATACCCAATGTAAGGTACCAAAAAGTAGGTTCATCATACTTAGCAAATAAAAAGGCAGGATTTCCTCTTCAGGTTGGCAGGTAAAATACAGATCAAACACTGCATGAGAAATGCTTATGCTTAAATATTGACTTGAAATGCAAAAGTGATTGAGGGTCGTCTGTTTTATTTGGTAACTGTACCCTAAAAAGACATTTAAATGATTATATTTTTTCTACTCTGTGTAATACTTGCCTAGGATGTCTACCATATCCCTACCAGAGAATATATGTATTTTGATACTTGAGATATTTTCCTTTTTTTGGCACATTTATTAAATGCCAAAATCATTGCTTAAATGAACATAATATTTTCATATCCAGTGTCTTTATAGATTTATCTCTATTTTGAGAAGCTACCATGGGAAGGAAAATGTTAAGTCTGTGCATAAGTTGATTTCTTCCATTATCTCCTGAAGCATTTTATCATTGACCACACCTCCTTGTAAACAAATGAGGAAATTCACTAATTACAAGATAAAAGAGGATCTTTCTGTGGATTTATTAGACAAATAATAGAGAGTGGAAGTTAGTTATATAGTCCTTCTCATTATATCATGTGTAAGGTACAAAATATGAGACCCACCACCCTCAAATTCGGGGGCTTTCTTGGGCTAACTGTCATGTCAGGCAGTTAACATTCTTCTTTCCATACCCAAAATACATCACAATGTTGGAACATGAGTTAAGGAGCTGTCCCTGATTGATTTCTGGCCTTCCAGACTTTGATATAGTCTTAGCTATGACTTGTTTATCTTTTCTACCATTAGTAAACCTCCCTCTCTTCAAACCTGATGGACAATTCAAACCTTTGAGATAGTGCAGAGGCACAGTCAAATATTTTCTGCGTTAGGAAGAATGAGCTGGTTTCTTTTTACTACTTCCCCAGGTTGTCAAAATTATCAACTATTTATTTAATCTCCTTTATTCTTTTCTCTATAAGGATATTATAGCATTCAACTAGGGGGATAAATGTAGTTTCTATAAGTACTAAAAATAATAAAAAAATAAAACCTGTGACCTGTACTGGTCAACAATCATATAGAAATTTATTTTGTAGACTTTTCAGTGAAAGGACTAGGTGCACACAAGTTAGTATTTTGATTTGAAATTATATGAATAACTATTATTTGGCATGTTACAATCGTTAACGCAAGAGATATTTGTCATGCAAAAAAGAAATGCATCGCTGAAATCTCCAAAAAATCCATTAAATGCGGTAGAATAATTATCCAGGATTTTATCATAAGGATCAAATGAAATAATACAAGTCACTCTCTTAGCAAAGTATTGACCACTTAGTAAATATTCATTAAGTGGTATATAAGCCTCATATTTGTGCATACCTCAGTCTTCTTATTAACTGTATTAACCAATAATTAATAATCTAGTGGATTATGAAGCTGTTTTTAAAACTTACAATAACAAGTAGCATAAAATATACAGCAAATGAGGACTTCAGAAGACCATGACCAACTAACTCAGTCAGGCATTGGGTGGAATGTAGGCTGGCCTTGCCGGAGAGGCCCACCTAGTGGGTTTTAGCTCTCCACTACCACCTCCAAACTATGCAATTGGGGCAGGTTAGAAGTCTCTCAGCGCCTCAGTTTCCTCATTCATAAAGTGGGAATGCGGAGAGAAGTTTGCTTTGAGAGTTCGTACATGCAAAATAGGCAGCACTCAGTAAACACTGGTTGATATAGACTGTATCATCTTTGGCACTATGATTGGTAATATGTAGTAATGTTTTTCTTTGCGGTTATTTTTGAGTTGATGAGTAGTGATTTCAAGTGGACCATCTTTTTAAAATCATCAAACAGGCTACATGAGAGACTTACTACAGAAGTTTAAATTTCACTTTTAAGGTTCGTTTAAAGCAACAAAGTTAAAGATATAAAGAAAGATTTTTTTTTCTTTCGATTGCACAGAGAAAAGGAGAACTAGAGAAATCACTCTATCAGAGGACACAGAACTAGAGATAGAACTAAATATTGTAGAATTTACTAAGAAAATTAATGAATACTACCTACTTGTGAATGTTTCTTGTGGTTTTTCAAAAGTCATACAATATAAATACCTCAATAATAATGAATGTCTCAATAAATTACATCACAGGGCTACTGTTGTGGCATAGTGGGTTAAGGTGCCACCGGGATGTCAGCTTCCCATACTGAAGAACTGGTTCGAGCCTTGACTGCTCCACCTCCAGTTTAGCACCCTGTTTATGAACCTGGGAATGCACCAGAAGACGATCTCAGTAATTCTACCCCAGCCACCAATGTGGGAGACACAAGTGGAGTTCCCGGCTCCTGGCTATTGTGCAGCCCAAGCTTAGCTGTTATAACCATCTGTAGAGCAAACTAACAGATGGAAGATATCTCTGCTTTTCTCTCTCTCTCTTTCTCTCTCTCACTCACTCTCTCTGTCTCAAAGAAATAAACCTAAGAATAAATGTATTACATCATAATAAAAGATAGAAAAAAACTTAATAAGGACATTGTAAAGTAAGCAGAAAGAGAAAATAAATTGGCTTTATCATTCCTGAATTCACGTATGGGGATTTCACAATTGAGGAATTTAGCTTAGTTTCTTAATATAATATAGAAAGACAACTTATAGAAAACTATGTATCAAATAATAACCAAACAGTGCTATGCTAGAAAAATCAAATGTTAAAAAGTCTAACTATATACTAAAAACTACCTGAAAATAAAATTGAGAAAGCAATAATTTACAGTAGTATAAAAATAATAAACTACTTAGGAATAAGCTTAACCAAGGAGGTAAGAGATTTGCATGTTTAAAACTACAAAGCATCAATGAAATAAACTGAAACACAAATAAATAGAAAGCCATCCCATTGTCAGGATGTAGGACTACAGATTCAATTCAGTTCCTATCAAAGTTCCAATGACAATTGTCGTGGAAAAAGAAAAATCATCCTAAAATTCATATGGCACAACAAAGGACCTCAAATAGCCAAAACAATATTGAGACGAAAGAACAAAGCTAGAAGCATCACACTACCTGATTTTGAAACACATTACAAAGCTACAATATTTAAACAGTATTATTCTGCTGTAAATACAGACATAAAGTTCAATGGGACATGTCAGAGATCACAGAAATAAACCAAACTTATATAATAAACTGATGTTTGTCAAGAATACACAAGTGGAAAGAGGATCCTCAATAAATGGTTCCAGGAAACTGAATATCTACCTGTAAAAGAATGAAATAGCGTCCTTACATTATGCCCTACATAAAAATGAATTCAAAATAGATAAGACCTGAAATTATAAAACTCCCAGAAGTAAACATATGGGAAAATCTTCATAGCGTTGATCTTGCTAATGGTGTCTTGAATGTGACACCAGAAACACTGACAGCAAAAAGCAAAAACAGGCAAGTAGGACTACATCAAACTGAAAACTTCTGCACAACAAAGAAAAGAATTCACAAGGTAAAAAGACAACCTATGGTCTGAGATAGAACGTTGGCAAAGTATTTACAATAAGAAGTTAGTAAACAAAATATATAAGGAACTTCTGCAACTCAACCTTAAAATGGGTAAAAGATTTAAATAGGTATTCCTCTGAAGAATACATAAAAATGGCCATCAAGGATATAAAAAGATGGCTCAACCTTATTAATCATCAGTTAAATGCAAACTCACAAGCTATCAGCTGACATTTGTCAGGATGGTTATTTCTGAAAAAAAAAAAAAACACAAAGACAACAAGTTTTGCACGGGTGTGGAGAAGTTTGAAACCTTGCACACTGTTGATAGGAAGGTAAACTGATGCAGCCTCTATGGAGAACACTATGGAGATCCCACAAAAGATTTAAATACAGCAACCATATGTTTCAGAAATCCTACTGCTAGCAGTTTACCCAAAAGAGATGAAATTCTGATCTCAAAGAGATACGCATATTTGCATTCACATATACATTGAGGCATTATTTACAATAACCAAGATGTAGAAACATCCTAAATGTTCATGGATGCATAAGAGAGAAAATGTTGTATAAACATATAACTGAATATTATTAAGCTTTCAAAGAAGAAAGCAATACTGGTATATGCAACAATATGGGTGAACCTCAAGGACAATATGATAAATGAAATAAACTGGTCACAGAAGGGCAAGTATACATGATCCCACTTAAATGAGACATCTAAAATAGGCAAACTTGTAGAAGCAGAGACTCAAAGGGTAGCTGGCAGGAACTGGAGGGAGAGACGGAGAGGAGTACTTGCTGTTGAGTACATACACTTTTAGTTGTGTAAGTTGAGAAAGTTCTGCAGGCCTGCTGTAGAAATTTGTACACTTAAAAATTTCACAGGGTAAATCTCATGAACAATATTTCAGTTTTGCTGTGAATATAGTGTTTTGTCAAACTTTGTTTTAAATCTTTGTCAAATAAATTGTAACGCAATTAGTTGGAATTATATATTATTACAGTTTTAATCATTTTCTGACTTTATTTGGAATTATATATTATTACAGTTTTAACAATTTTCTGTTTTAAAATTTATATGTGTGAAGTTGAACATCTTTTCATCTGTTTATTGTTTATATCTCTTGCTTATTTTCCTGATGAGCTATGGTCTTTGTACTTTTTATTTGTTGAACTCCTTATCTAGCTAGTTATTAAGCCTTCAACTATAATGTAAACTGAAAATGTTATATCAAAAATAATAAATAGGGGCCAGCACTGTGGTGTAGAGGGTAAAGTCACAGCCTGTGGCACCAGCATCCCATATAGGCATTAGTTCGTGGCCCGGCTTCTCCACTTCCAACTCAGATTCCCTGCACCTGGGAAAGCAGCAGAGGATGGCCCAAGTCTTTGGGCTCCTGCACCCACATGGGAAACCAGGAAGAAGCTCTTGGCTCCTGACTTCAGATTGGCCCAGCTCTGGCCATTCTGGCCATTTGGGGAGTGAACCAGCAAATGAAAGACCTCTCTGTGTCTCTCCTTAGCGCTCTCTCTCTCTCTCTCTGTGTGTGTGTGTGTGTGTGTGTGTGTGTAATGCTGGCTTTTGAATAAATAAATAAATCTTTAAAATATTAATAATAGTAATAAATATATTAAGTTGAAAAAAGCTATCTCTGCTGAGTACGATGTAGACAGATTCAGTTATATCTAGGCCAGTGTGGTGGACAAATCCTGAAAATTGGTCAAGGAATTCCAGCAGCATCTGGGGAAAATATAGTCTTTAATAATTGCTGTACATGGGCCCGATAATATCTGACATGTTTTATAGGCCTTACTGTCTTCAACCATAAAACAAGGTTGAGGGATGAGATTGTCTCCGAAAGCTGTGCTTTCATTCCACAGAGTCCCAGTGGAATCAGAGAGCTATGACCTGGAGGTAATGTTCTCCAAGTACATAACACCCATGAGAACATTCACACGGGAGTTACTTTAGAGGCCGCGGCTGCTTGCAGGGCAACAGTCAGGTCGAATTGCTGCAGAAAACTAATGCCCTACATGTGTAGCAGCACTCGATACCTGGGAGTTGATTTCCATCCATCATAGTAAAAAAGATATCTTCAGATACCCTGAAAGGGATGGTTTCTGATAGTCTTCTGAACTGAAAAAAGACAAAATGCTGAGTCTTGCAGATAAAATAATAGGATTTCCTAGAGGAGTAGCCAAGTAGAAATGAAATAAAAAATCTCTAGGCTAAATGAAATGTACAGACAGACTGAGATATTTATAATGATTATACCCTCACTTAAAATAGCCCATCTTCTCTCCTACGTTCTATCATTCTCCCCCAGCTCCATCCAAGACTAGCAAAGAGAACATAATTAACTGCCTCAAAAATGTACTCGAGAAATCTTCATATACTCCCCAAATCTCTCTAAAATTTGAGGAAAAAGTCTACCTTTTTAATTTAATTTTTCAACAAGTTGTGCAGTGCAAAGCCCTGTCATTTATTTATATTAATTAATTACCATGTGTTATATAATATACATTTTATGTTACCTATATATTACATATAATTTAATATATTTATTGATATTTATATTAATAGGAAATACTTATACAAATATTTAAATACATAAATAAAACTGATACTTGTGGAAACTTTATATTATGAAAAAGAGCATGCATGGATTTCAAAGTACCCTCATTCAAAGCAAATTTTATATTAGTTAGCATATTAATTTCTGCCATATATTATTATATTATATATTATATTATATATTATATATTATTATAAAATAGACTATTATAAAATATATTATAATATATAATAGTATATATAATATTCTATATATAGAATATTATAAAATAGAACATTATAAAATAGAATTAGCTATATATTATAAAATAGAAATAGTTATAGCTTCTAACAAAGTTGGTTATATTCCTTCTTCCAACCCTGAATATTCTGTTTACAGATATTTTTATTATATTTTTGACCCTGAACCCCTTTGTGGCAAAAGTGATTAAGAAGATACTAAAACCCCAAATGAACACCTTTTCCATTGGTTGTGCCTGTGTATATCCTTATATCATCCAGAGGATGTAGTTGGGCAGCATCTATCATCCTTTTTGCACTCAAAGCTTCCATTCATGAAACTATCTCAAAGTAAATAATGTTAGTTAGCAAGAAGGTTACTTGTATAAAGTTTTGATTTCATCACAAAAAGGAATCAACTTAGTGAGCCCAGCAAAACATTAAATCCACAGGATAGTGGATCGATAAAACACAACTATTAAAACCATGATTATGAGATGATGTAATTAAAAGACTAAAATTATTTAAGTTAAAATTTTATAAAGATCCATCTACTTATTTAGAAGTCAGAGTTACAGGGACCTGGCCCTGTAGCACAGGAAGTTAATCCTCCACCTGTGGCCCCAGCATCCCTTTTTGGCTCCGGTTCAAGTCCCAGCTGCTCCTCTTCTCCAGCTTTCTGCTAAGACCTGGAAAAGCAGTAGAAGATGGCTCAAATAATTGGGCCCCTGCACCCACGTGGGAGACCCAGAGGAAGATCCTGGCTCCTGGCTTTGGATCAGCTCAGCTCCAGCCGTTGCATCCATTTGGGTAGTGAACCAGCAGATGGAAGACTTTTCTCTCTGTCTCCCTCTCACTGTCTGTAACTTTACCTCTCAAATAAATAGGTAAAATCTTAAAAATAAACATATAGCTATAAAAGCGTAGAAAAACTAAAAACATAAACAAATTCAGAACTCTAAAGGCAAATTGAACAAATGAAGTATCTTCAGGAAATATGAAAAATTCATAGTGTTAATCTTATATCTTGCTCACTTCTTATAGAAGACTCCTGCCTTTCATTTATGTGCATTCTTACTTTCAAATAAATAAATCTTTTTTAAAAAGCCTAATAATAAATAAGTTAAAGTTTTCTAGGAAACAAAAGATTTATAATGTTTTCTGTTCCTCCATAGCAATTTTGTATGGTAAATGTTTTTGGTTTTGTTTTTTTTTGTTTGTTTGTTTGTTTGTTTTTTTTTTGTCTTTTAATGGGCATTTTTTCCGCTTTTTAGATAAATGTACAATTATTGTTTGAGGATCATGACAAGACATTTAACTTAAAAGACAGTTTAATCTGATAATTAGAACAAAGATCATGTATGTATGATTCCCTATGTATTTTTTTCCCTGCCAGGTTACAATTCTCATGCCGCAGTCATGTATCTTTGCCACTTAGTTAAATGAATTGAATAATGACTACTGCATCCCTGATCGGTTTTTATTAATCAATGCCAGTAAATTATACAGAAACTCTTAGATCAAGGGAACCATTATATTCATAGAATCCCTTTTACAATTTTACCCATTTCAGTTGAGTATCTTTATTTGAGAAACCAAATTGCAATTTCAGGAGCATTATAACACAAGATTTGAAAAAAAAAAATAGGCTCTGCATGATTGGCCTACTTTAAATTATTCATGAGTGAGCAAATTGTAGAGATGGTAATTGGTCTCTCTATGGTTATCTGCCCCTTTCAACTATATCTAAGTAACACAAAACAAAAGTGATGTTATTAGCTTAAGGAAAAAGAGTTCAGGCTCTTCATTTGAGCCAAGGTTTTAACTAAGCAAGACAAAATGATCTGAATCTGGAGCTCTAAAAATGTGCTGCTAGGTCATATTTTAAATTTGGCTGTTTTAGAATATCCTTTCATCATTTATTTAAAAATCATGCTACTAGTGAGTTTTGATGACTTCAAATGTTTGTTTCCAGATAGAAAACTGGGAGTGGGACAAAAAAGATATTTCTTTTTAGAGAAAATATTTAAAAAATGGAGCTAGACCTACCAAATGGGAGAAAGCTTTAACTGTAAGCACCAAACTAACAGACATTGTCTGTTTCAGCAGACTCAGGAGTTATTTTTCTTGTTCTATTTGCAAATTGAGAAACTTCACCTGGTATTTTGGGATGGGACTCAGTTATATTGAGGATCAGTTAGAATGGCAAGCTGTGTACTAGTCCATGTAAATTGTTTAGTTGAGAAATTAAATTTTTCTTTCTATCACTGCATAGTCCAGATACCACTGGATATCTGCCAACTGTGTAGTTATGGTGAATTGTTTAGGACACATAATCCAGTAAGACTCAAAGGTAATATTTTTATGGAATAGAAAAGCTATCCCACTCTTCTGCCAGAAGACATCATTTCCTTCCCAAGATGGTGTGGTCTAAGAATGTGAAGCTCAAATTAGGAAGAGAACACAAAGGGGCTATATATGGCAGCAATAAGGAGGTCACCATTTGGAGCCTGAGAACCATATCAACACCCCGGAAGAGAGAGAAAGAGGGAGACCTGGTCAATGGAGATGACTTTTAAGCTGTTCCATCTAATTGGCCTGAAGCTAAGTACTTTTCATTTGCAATAATGATCCCTAAGGAATTGCCAAAACATAAATGCACAAAAATACTTTCTGTTGAAGTAGTAATTAAATTAAATAAATCAAGAGATAAGGCCTGAAATAAAAACAAGAATCCCCAAGAGGAGCTGAAATACCTAGGAAGGTGAGAAGGAAAATCAGAAACTGTTATTTTACCACAAAGTGCCCTATCCCAGAGTTCTTGTGACTCAGGAGAGCTTCGAAAAGGATACAAAGGACACATACCAGGCCTTTCCTATTTTAAGCAAAAGGAAAGCTTCAGTTTAAAATAGAGACCAAGGGCTGGGCTTGGCCCAGTGGGTTAAGCTTGCCATTTTCAATGCCAGCATCCTTTATCAGAGTGCAAGTTTGAGCCCTGGCTGCTCCCCTTCCAATCCAGTTCCCTGCTATTGTACCTGGGAAGGCAGCAGATGAAGCTCCAAGTACTTGAGCCCCTGCAACTCACGTGGGAGACCCGGATGGAGTTACGGGCCCCCGGCTTCAGCCTGGCCCAGCCCTGGAGGTAGCAAGCCAATTAGGGAGTATACCAGCAGACAGAAGAGCTCTCTTTCTCTCAGATCTTTCCCTCTCTCCCTGTTTCTATGCCTTTCAAATAAACAAATAAATCTTTTAAAAATAATAAAATAAAATAAAATACAGGTTAATGTGGATTAAATATTCTGAAATTATTATTTTTTTTTTCCAATCAGAACTAAGCAGAAAGAACACAAACTTCAGAGTCAGGGGGACCTGGGTTTGAATTCTAGCTACAACACTAAATGTGAAACATTGTACAAGTTCCTTTCCTCTTAGGCTTGCCTTTTCATGTGCAAAATACTAAGAATTCCTTACCTTGCAGGAATTTTGATAGAATGAAATGATGTCAAGTTTAGATGAAGTCCCAAGTACATGCTTTAACACATAATGACTCAAAACCCAATATCCACCACTAATATGAACACCGTTTTATTTGTTTTACCTTTTTTCTGGATATGATTCTTTCAAATTTTGTGTCCTAAGGCCACTAGAAAAAGAATCTGGTAGTATTCATTCCTTACAGAGTAGAAAATGCTCAAGGTTATGATGATCTCGGAGCAGATTTGGGGAGAGGCAAAACAGTCCTACTGACTCCTTTTAATTCCCATCCCGAACCTACACTGATGTAAAATGGCACCCTTGTTTTTCATGAATGAACAAATTAGCTCTTCCAAATTATACCCTGTGTATTTCCTAAACAGAGATACTAAGCAAATAAACTGTGACTTTTTGCAGCTAATGCAAAACACGGTGCGCTGCCGTCCCCCGACCCCTTTCCTGCAGATGAGTCCAGCCTTTCTAGTGCATCCTTCCTCCAGCTCCTGTGTATCAGGACCTGCCTCTGGAGTTCCTCACAGCTCAGCGCTTTAGGATGTGGTTCACACCTACTTACCATTCTTGCTCTATGGTCTTTTCCTGTAGATTTTGGAAATTTTGATTTATTTATTTTTATTTGTCTAAAAGACAAAGAGACACAGAGGGGGAGAGGCAGAGACAAAGAGAGCTTTTCCATCCACTGCTCACTCCCCAAATGCCCTTAACAGGTAAGGCTGGGACAGGCCAAAGCAGGGGCCAGGAACTCAATCCGGGTATTCCACATGGGTGGCAGGGACCTAACCACTTGAGCCATTACCTGCTCCATCCCAAGGCACACATCAGGAAGCTGGAATTGGGAGCACAGCCAAGATTTATATTCAGGCACTCTGATCTGGGAGGCAGTTTTCCCACGCAGCATCCTAACCACTGTACCAAATGTCCACTCATTGCCTATATTTGTCACATTAGTAATATTTATTTTATATGATGACATACATATTTCCTACACAGGCCATGTTTCATAGTGAAAATACATACACTTGGTTATAATAATTAATTACATGTATATTTATGTTATGTAGGTGTCGAAATTACATAGCAATTAATAACTCTTGAAACTTTGGAATGTCTCTTATAGCTATATTTTCTGGTATCTATTATACATGATTAACTCAAAAATCAATTTCATACAACATACTAAAACAGTTTAGAAAGAGCTATAACAATTTATAGGGTTAATAATCTGGGCCAAAAAATCAAAGTAAGTTCAAATATTAAGAAGCCATCAGCCACACAGTGACATAATACCAAAAGCTGATAACATAACACCGCTGATTCCCTAAGTAAACATTTATACTTCAGACAGTGGCTGTTCTGAGAGGGATGTTGTGATATATTGCTTCAATGATGTATGCCATGTATTAAGTAATCCCTAACCACACATTGACAGGTAGTGTCTCATCCCCTTTCCCTTGGATGATAACAGCCCATTGCAGCTAGTATCATCTCAGAGGGAGGAGAAATTGCACTGATGCGTTTTACATTTCTGTGGGGAGTTTTTGAATTGATTATCATAATTTTTTATATTTCCTTTGTCTTCTAAAGAAAAATAATGGTGTAGGTTTAGCAGCACTCTTCAGTCCCTAACTCCTGAAAAGGAATACAGGGTGCCGAGCCAGAAGCCCCTCCTCCACAGCCACAGATACTGTGCAGCTGAAGCTGGCTCATGCTCAGTGATCAGGGGGGTGACATGGGATTGCCCAAAAGATTCTTTTTTCTTTCAGTATATTTTCAGCCCACCATAGCTACAGAAGTGTAAATGGTATGGAAGCAGGTCTGTTAATTTAAAAGATCATTGGAAGATTGTAAAGAGGATTCCAGGAATTTCTATATAACATTTTTTTTTAACTTTTATTTAATGAATATAAATTTCCAAAGTACGACTTATGGATTACAATGGCTTCCCCCCCATACCGTCCCTCCCACCCACAACCCTCTCCTTTCCCACTCCCTCTCCCCTTCCATTCACATCAAGATTCATTTTCGATTATCTTAATATACAGAAGATCAGCTTAGTATACATTAAGTAAGGATTTCAACAGTTTGCTCCCACACAGAAACATAAAGTGAAAAATAATAGATGATTTTTTTTAAATGATGATGAAAACAGATCAGACCTATTGTCATGTTTAATCCCAGTGAGAGTCAAGTTGGGAATTGATAATTTCTTTTTTTTTTTTTTACAGAAGATCAGTTTAGTATGCATTAAGTAAAGATTTCAACAGTTTGTACCCCCATAGAAACACAAAGTGAAATATATTGTTTGAGTACTCGTTATAGCATTAAATCTCAATGCACAGCACATTAAGGACAGAGATCCTACATGAGGAGTAAGTGCACAGTGACTCCTGTTGTTGACTTTACCAATTGACACTCCTGTCTATGGCATCAGTAATCTCCCTATGCTCCAGTCATGAGTTTCCAAGGCTATGGAAGCCCTCTGAGTTCTCTGACTCTTATCTTGTTTAGACAAGGTCATAGTCAAAGTGGAGGTTCTCTCCTCCCTTCAGAGAAAGGTACCTCCTTCTTTGAAGACCTGCTATATAACATTTTTTTAAGATTTATTTATTAGAGGGGCAGAGTGACAGAAAGGGAGGTTGGGGGTAGGTAGTAGAGACACAGAGTTCTTCCATCTGGCGGTTCATTCCCCCTAAATGTCTGCAATGGCCCAAAATGGTCAAAGCCAAACCCAGGAGCCTGGAACTCCATCCAGGTCTCCCACTTGGGTAGCAGGGGCCTAATACTTGAGTCATTTTCTGCTGCTTTCCCAGATACATTAGCAGGTAGCTAGATAGGAAGTAAAGCAACTGAGACTGGACCCAGCACTCATACAGGATGCCAGCATCACAGGTAGTGGCCCAACCTACTATGCCACAACACCAGACCCCTTCATAGACATTTTGGAGAGGTCTTACTGAATTGCCCTGGGTTGAGTTGCAGAGCATGGTAGATTTACAGATGAGCGTGATGTTCAGTTGCACCCTACCATGTATTAGAAGCATTGCCTGTGTAAAAAAGACATTCCTTTAAAGCAGAGAAATGAATGTCATCTCTGACTATCAGAAAGCACACATCATTGTGAATACTATCTTCACAGCTCTTCTAAGGTTTTGTTTATGATCACTGCTAACTGTACATGATGCATAGATTTAGACTCACTCCTAGATTATGTCACCTGTTTTAGACTAGTCTCTCAAGACATCCAGTTCTGGTACATCTGTTCCTGCAACAGCAACTGGCTTCACTCCATTGACCCACCAATGGAGAGGCATTTCACCTTTCCTGCACTTTGACACACACAAGTGGCCTGTTGCCATGGGCGGATGCAGTGTGAACACAAATCCTGATCTGCCAACTGAAATGACCCATTCATTGATTTCCTCCTGAAGAAAATTATCAGAGTACCATTGAAATCTGGTATAATGTCTGAAAGAAAATCATTCACAATTCTCATTACCTTATAATGCGTAAGAAATTACTCATGACAAACTTTACAGTTGAATGCCGTGATGTTGTGGGTTCCTGCACTTGGGCAACATTACAAGAACTGTAACACACTCCTAGGGAGTCTTGGAAAGAGCCTGCAGCATCAGTGTGGCATGAAGCTCTTGTCAGACTGAAAACCTGAATCATCTAACTCAATTTAGAAGACCAATCCCAGGGCTGGCGCTGTGGCGTAACATGTAAAGCTGCCACCTGCAGTTCCGGCATCCTATATAGCCTAGAAAAGCAGCAGAAGATGGCCCAAACCCTTGGGCCCCTGATCCACGTGGGAGACCTGGAAGAAGCTCCTGGCTCCTGCCTTCAGTGAGGCCCAGCTCCTGCTGTTGCAGCCATTTGGGGAGTGAACCAGTGGATGGAAGATTTCTCTCTGTCTTTCTGTCTCTCTGCCTCTGCCTCTGCCTCTCTGTAACTGACTCTCAAGTAAAATAATAAATAAATCTCAAAAAAATAAAGAAGACCAATCCCACAATTCAAGCACTTCACTATGATGGAGGCATAGCTATCTGCTGCTACACATTTTTTTCTGGCATAAATAGAGGAGCAGAGTGGCTGATAACAAGACCCTCACACTGCTGCTGAATGGGGCACTTCAAGTAGGCAGGGCAAAGGAAATGCAGACAGCAGGGCTTCAAAGAAGAGCAGTCGCCTGTGAACTGCTGGGAAAACAGCAGCAGCTCTGAGTCCCCTGCCAGGTAAGCATAGCAACGGATTTAATTGGGTGGCTTAGTTGGAGAAAGGGTACTAAAAAGAACAGGGGTCTTAGACACATTGCCTTAATCAATGACACAGGTAAAAGCTACAGCTAATTTTTGCATGTAGAGTGGGTAAGACTCTGGGCTAATAGTGTAACTTCTGAGTCCCACATAGAGATGAAGCAGGAAGGCCGGCAGTAGAGTCCTATTTGAAAACAAAGAGCATAGCTTCCACATGTTGAGAGGGAGCAGCACAGTTGTGAGGATGCTGGTGCTGGAGCCAGGCTCAGTATGTTTAAATGTGGACTTTGCTACTGACAGACTATGTGGCCTTGAAGTTCCTTAACCTCACCGCGCCTTAGTTTTCTCTTCTGTAAAAAGTTCACAATAGGTGAGTTTATAGCTTCCCTCTGAGGATTAATTGAATTTACAAAAAACATTTCAAATAGTTCCTTAGCCTACTATTGTTCTAGAGAGCAAAATTCATTATTTTTAGGGGCCAAGATGATAATTGTCTCTTTTATGTTTGTTTATGTATGTATATATTTATTTATCTAGTCAAAAATCTATTATGTTGAATCATTTTGATTTTCATATTAGAAATATATCAGTAGCATTGTATTCACAACCACAGGCACAACACTGTCACCCTCCAAATAACACCACTGTACCTCTAGCTCTGGAACTCCAATCACAGAGGTGGTCAAGGAGCTCTGCATACCAGGATTCCTACAAAGCAGACTCTGCAAATGACCCTATGGGAAAGTACCCAGGAAGCTACTAGCCGCAAAATCTATATACAAGAGTGCGCCCTCTACTGGGAGAGTAAAGAAACATGGTACTGTGACACTGAAATTAGACATTATCCAGTGGTAACTCTCCATCCAGAGTCTGCTGAGATAAATTGTTTGGGACCTCAAAACAGATCTGTGTGTCCAGAGTGCAGTTATTGGTGATTTGTAGGAGCTAAGTGTGGTCTATGTGGTTGGCCTATTTGGGTGCACCAACCTGTGTGCTATCCATGCCAAACATGTAGCACTTTCATCAAAAGATATCCAGCTGGCATTCTGCATACGTGGAAAACATGTTTAAGAATCCACTATGGGCCGGTGCCATGGCTCACTTGGCTAATCCTCTGCCTGCGGCCTCGGCACCCTGGGTTCTAGTCCTGGTTGGGGTGCCAGGTACTAGTCCCGGTTGTTCCTCTTCCAGTCCAGCTCTCTGCTGTGACTCAGGAGGGCAGTGGAGGATGACCCAAGTGCTTGGGTCCCTGCACCCGCATGGGAGACCAGGAGGAAGTACCCGGCTTCTGGATTCAGATCTGCACAGCGCTGGCCGTGGCAGCCATTAGGGGAGTGAACCAACAGAAGGAAGACCTTTCCCTCCGTCTCTCTCTCACCGTCTATAACTCTCTCTCTGTCTCTCTCTCTCACTGTCTAACTCTGCCTGGCAAAAAAAAAAAAAAAAAAAGAATCCACTATGATGAGAAACATTTTATTCTCAAAAGAATTTTTTTCTCTTCTTACTGTAATTGGTAGTTATGAATTGATGGCAACTACAAGAAGAAACAAAGAAATCTTATCAGTAATTGCAGGAAATGAGGTCACAGGCGAAGCAGCTTAATTTAAACCAAAAACATTTTAGAAGATGTTTATGTGATGAAACACACTCCTTATGTATAAAGCAGGACACTAATCTTACTTCACCTTAATAGTAGTCTAGCAAAATGGTTCTTACAGCCCATCAATAATGGAAGCAGAAAATTCTCAGCCAGCAGAAACACCAAGACCCACTTACTCTTTCAGTCCCCTGCCTTCAACATTTGGTAGTGTGTTGTTGTTTGTTTCGTTCTTAAGGAAGTATCATCAAATCCTTTTTAGCAGCTGCCTTGGAGTAATAAATGGTAGTCATTGAGCTGAAGTGTTAGATCAGAAATGAGCACTTCTCTTCTGAACTTAAAAAATAGTAGTGGGTGCCTATCTCTTTGCTTTCAACTAGGACTCTGTTGTTGCTGCTCCCTCGAAGTTCTGTTATCAAAAAGTCTCACTCCACAGGCAAAATCAGGAATCTGAGAAAATAAAGCAGACATAGACAGTCTCTTCTCAACTTAAAGAATGGAACTCGAGCCCATATGAAGAGGATTTTGATGACATTTGTGTTAATAACATTGTTCTCTGTACTATATTTACTTTGCTAACCCTGTTACACTTCCAAAGGAAAACATTTTAAAACAAGTAGTATGAGATATGCAGAGATTCTAATATGTTTTATGGAATCAAGAAGGAATGATAGGAAACACATTCCAGTGGGAGAATTCTGGGACAGAGGGATTTTTTTTTTTTAAATATAACATCCACATTTGTTACTAAGATAATGCCAATATTACCAAAGAAAATTATATATATATACATTGTGTGCAGGTACTGTAGGAAAAGTTAATGATTCTCCTGGCTGCAGCTATTACAGAATGTGTATTACTTCTTCGAGACCTCTTTCCTTTTTTGTTTAATTTATTTATTTGAGAGACAGATAAAGAGTGACATAGATAGACAGAACTCCCATCCACCAGCCTACTCCCCAAATACCAGCAACAAGCTGGGATTGAGCTGAGGCCGAACCTGGGAGACAGGAAGTCAATCCTGTGGGGAGCAAACCGGACTAGACTGAGTTACTGGAATTAAGACTTATTCTATGCATCTGCTCTCCCACAATATGGCGCTGGGAGAGAAGTAAACAGCTTCCGCACAGCTGCCTCCAGTTCAACCAATAAACTGTAGGACTTGCTACTGATTGGAGGAGAGCAGCGTACTCGGCGTGTGGGCAGCCGAGTTGGGATTGGCGGAGGAGGACTATAAAGGAGGAGAGAGACGGCATGCACCAGGAACATCTAAGGGGAACATGTAGCTGAAGGAACACCTGTGCAGCCCCCGAGAAGAGCCGGCCGGCGGTGTGCCGCTCCCCTGCGGAAGTGGGGAATGTGGCAGGGGGAACCGCCCTTCCACGGAGGTGGAAGGGATAGTAGCCAACCCGGGAAGCACCAGCAGCAAACCCGGGGAGGGCCGAGCAGACAGAAAGAACAGCGCAGGGTCCTGTGTCGTTCCTCCACGAAGAGGGGGAGCGACATAATGGTGCCGTGACTCGGATATGAAGCCTAGGCAGGGTTTAGTGTCGTTCCTCCACAAAGACGGGGAGCGACATAGTGGTGCCGTGACTCGGATAGGAAACCTAGGACGGATAGCAAACTTAGGAGGGAAGAAACGGGAAGAATTGGGAAAATATCGGAGAGAGAGACTAGCAAACAGCCTAGGGAAAATACTGGAGAGAGAGACTAGCAAACAGCCTAGGGAAAAGCCGGACGAAAAGGGTGCCGGAAGAAGCTATTGAAAGCCTAGGCATAGACTCGGATACGGACTACGGGGGGAAGTTGGGAGAAATCTCTAAGGTCGAAAGCGAAAGTGAAAGCTAGAACAAACAGACTCGGATGCGGACTGTGGGGAGAGGCCAGGAGAAATGAGGGAGGAGTATTGTTGGAGGAAAGCTTGGGGAAACATACCGGGTAGAGAAAAATGTTAGGGAAAATGAAGCCGCGAGTGCAGGCCGAGGCGGATACGAAAGCCACTTTGGGATTCTCAAGTTAGCCCGGGAATAGGGGGCGAAAAGTTAAAACCAGAAGCTGAAACGTAAGCCAGATTGGGATCCGTCTGATTAGCCCGGGGAGCAAAGGACGGGGGGCCAAATCGTGGGGCGGAGACGTATGCTGGGTTGAATTCGCCAGGCTAGCCCGGGGAACTTAGATTGAATGCTAGTGGCGGACACGTAAGCTACGCTGTGTTACTCGCGGAAGCCGCCGCGTGCAGAGAGAGCACGGGGCGTGAATAGATAGGGAACGGGGCTGGCGCGAGGCCGTGGTGCAGACGCGAAGGGCGTGGAGACTGCAGAGCCCGCGAAGCCAAGCCGCGCAAAGCCGAGCCACGCAGATGAGAGAGGCGCTGGCTGAAGCGGCGCAGAGCCAGGAAGCTGCCGGCAGGGCGAGGCGCCGGAAAGCTGCCGAGAAGCAGCCTCGGGGCGGGCGCAGCCGGGAAGCCGCGGGGATAAGAGAAACAGAAGTTTAGAAATGGAATGAGAGCGGGAAGCTGCGGGGATAAGAGAAACAGAAGTTTAGAAGTAAAGTGAGAGAAATAGGAATGCTGGAAGATAGAAGTGGAATGGGAGAAATAGGAATGCCCGGAGATAGAGAAATAGAGAAATAGAAAGGCCTCCCTACAACACTGCACTGTGAGAGCTTGGATTCGGTCTGCCTGATTAAGTGAGGCGATGAGCACCTGGGCGGCTAGCAGCTTATGCGCCGCAGGTCACTGAAGACAGGCACGAATTAACATCAGTAAGGCTTCCCCATGATACAACAATTAGGAGGCTTGGATTCGGTCTGCCTGATTTAAGGCGGTAAGCGCCAGCAAGCAGCTCGACCAAAGCATGAGCTGCAGGTCACCGAAGATAGGCACAAACCAACACTAATAAGTCTCCCCCACAATACGGCAATGAGAAGGCTTGGATTCGGTTTGCCTGATAGGTTTTGTAAGCACCTGCGGGCAGTTCTAGTAGAGTAGAGCATGCGCTGCAGGGCACCGAACACAGGCACGCATCAGCGCCTAAAAACCTCCTCACAACATGGCGAAGAGAGGACCCGGATTCGGTTTGCCTGATTGATAGGACTTGTAAGAGCCTGTGGCAACTCTAGCAAGTAGAGCAGAGTGTGTGCCGCGGGACACCGAAGACAGGCGCGTATCAACGCCAAAAAATAAAAAGAAAGGGGGATCTATGGGGAGCAAACCGGACTAGACTGAGTTACTGAAATTAAGACTTATTCTATGCATCTGCTCTCCCACAATATGGCGCTGGGAGAGAAGTAAACAGCTTCCGCACAGCTGCCTCCAGTTCAACCAATAAACTGTAGGACTTGCTACTGATTGGAGGAGAGCAGCGTACTCGGCGTGTGGGCAGCCGAGTTGGGATTGGCGGAGGAGGACTATAAAGGAGGAGAGAGACGGCATGCACCAGGAACATCTATGGGGAACATCTAAGGGGAACATGTAGCTGAAGGAACACCTGTGCAGCCCCCGAGAAGAGCCGGCCGGCGGTGTACCGCTCCCCTGCGGAAGTGGGGAATGTGGCCAGGGGGAACTGCCCTTCCACGGAGGTGGAAGGGATAGTAGCCAACCCGGGAAGCACCAGCAGCAAACCCGGGGAGGGCCGAGCAGACAGAAAGAACAGCGCAGGGTCCTGTGTCGTTCCTCCACGAAGACGGGGAGCGACAAATCCAAGTCTCCTACGTGGGTGGAACACAACTACTTGAGCCATCACCACTGCCTGCCAGGGTCTGCATTGAGAGGAGGCTGGCAAAGACCTGTCCTGATGTTCAGGACAGCTCAGTGTCTTTCTGCCGTCGCCACTGTCTTTGCTTCACAGACTTAATTCCCTCCCCCTGTCTGACTTCGCCACTACCACTCTGTTTCTTATGGTAGGAACTGAATCTTTTAGAACCTAATTTTTTATTATTATTATTTTTTTTTTGACAGGCAGAGTGGACAGTGAGAGAGAGAGACAGAGAGAAAGGTCTTCCTTTGCCGTTGGTTCACCCTCCAATGGCCGCTGCGGCCGGCGCGCTGTGGCCAGTGCACCGCGCTGATCCGATGGCAGGAGCCAGGTGCTTCTCCTGGTCTCCCTAGAACCTAATTGTGTAATCCACAGAATTTAGCCAAATGCCCTGCATAGAGTATGCATCAGTAAATTGGCGGGGGTGGGGGGTGGTGGTGAGGGGAATGGGGCTAGGAATGACTGGGAAATAAATTTCTAAATATTCAAAAATGAGCATATATTATTTTTATAATTTAAAAGAATTGAGTAGGGGCTGGCATTGTGGCGTAGCAGTTTAAGCCATCGCCTACAATGGGGGCATCCCATATTGGTACCAGTTCCAGTTCAGCATCTCCACTTCCAATCCAGCTCCCTGCTAATGCACCTGGGAGAACAATAGACAATGGCCAAGTGCTTGGACTCCTGCACCCGTGTCAGAAACCCAGAATAAACTCCTGACTTCTGACTTCAGCCTGGCCGAGCCTGGGTCATTGCAGCCATTTGGGGAGTGAATCAGCTGATGATGGAAGATCTCTCTCTCTCTCTCTCTCTCTCTCTCTCTCTCTGACTCTGGCTTTCCAATAATTAAAAAATAAATATTTTTTAAAAAAGAATTGAGTAAATACAATTTAACAAAAATCATTTTAAAAAAAAAATTTTTGCCAGGCAGAGTTAGACAGTGAGAGAGAGAGACAGAGAGAAAGTTATAGACGGTGAGAGAGAGACAGAGAGAAAGGTCTTCCTTCCATTGGTTCACTCCCCTAATGGCCGCTCCGGCCGGCTCACCTTGCTGATCCGAAGCCAGGAGCCAGGTACTTCCTCCTGGTCTCCCATGTGGGTGCAGGGGCCCAAGCACTTGGGCCATCTTCCACTGCTTTCCCAGGCACATTAGCAGGGAGCTGGATCAGAAGTGCAGCAGCTGTGACTTGAATGCACCGCACAACACCACAGTGCCAGCCCCTTGACTGACTTTTAAACGAAGAGCCATCTTTATCCCAGATCCCTCCTCTCAATAATGGGCTACATTTTAAGGTGACAAAAGGAAACCAGAAATGCAGATCTGTGCAAAACTCTCATGTCCTCAAGTGAAAAATGCATGCTACATCAAATGACTTACTAACTACCAGGAGAGATTGTTTTACTGACGATTTCAAATGGACATTTTCAGGGTAGCACAACCCCTCACAACTGTAAGTCATTCTCAGACATTTAAGCCATCATTCCTCTTTCTCACTTAAATACTTCCGTGATTGTGTTTAAAGAGGAGTATGAAAGATGTGGCAAGTTAGAAATGGCCCAGCCCAATTTCATTTGGTTCCTGGAACATCATCTTTGAGTAGTGAACATTGATTGCAAAATCAGCTTAAAGAAAATTAAAATGATCAGTGATCTTAGCCCTGGGAAACTGTCTGTAGAACTGTTATTTTTAAAGCAGAATCAATATCTTACACCATTAATGCTACTAAGCGAAGACAGAGGAGAAAATCAGCGTTGTTGCTGAGATTGATTTTTTTCTCTTTATGTACTTTCATATTGATCTAAGAATTCACAGCTCAAACTGCTGGGCTTATCATTTAAATATTATTAAATAATGTGGAGGGAAAGTATTACATTATAAGTTACTTCCTCTTGTTTTCTTTTCATACACTTTTTTAAAAATATTTATTTGAAAGACAGAGTTAGAGAGAGATGTGTTCCATCCGCTGGTTCACTCCCCAGGAGGCTGCAACGGCCAGAGTTGCACTGATCTGAAGCCAGCAGCCAGGAGCCTCTTCTGGGTCTCTCATGCAGGTGCAGTGGCCCAAGCACTTGGGCCATCTTCTACTGCTTTCCCAGCCCATAGCAGAGAGCTGGATCAGAAGAGGAGCAGCCGGGATTAGAACAGGCGCCCACATGGCGCTTCAGGCCAGGGTTTTAACCTGCTGCACCACAGCACCAGCCCCCTTTTCATACACTCTTAAACCATTCAATTCCGTTTCATACTCAGACACAAAGCCACATGCAGAAACTATATTTCTGCCATTGTTACAGAAACTTCTCATTTTGGAGAGACATTTGATTGACACACTGAAATAGGGGGAAGTCAAATGAGGATGTCACCTTTGCAGATAAGTTTGTACCACTCTCTTGGGTCATGGATGCATGCTCGCCACATGTGTGATTAGACACACATCAATACCACTTGACATTATTGGAAAGAAAAATTGTGTCTGTGGTAGCTCCTGTTTGGGGCAGGTGAGGATGTTTTAGGTTATCAGAGAAGCTCAAGAACCATATGAGGAGTATTGATATTAAAGAGAATATTTCAGATAGTAACAACCTACTCCAGATGTTCTTCAAACTGGAGAAATTACGAAGGCAAAAGTGAGCATCAAGGCTCACAGATGGTTTCTACTCACAGCACCTGCTGAATAACCATTTTGAACAAATATTGTAGTCTATTAGATCCAATCAGTAAGCATTCCAAAAATGTTTCTGCTAAATTCTCATATATTAATGGGTTGTTCCAGAACATGCGTAAGGGACCTTGCAGTTCATACCTATGTACAGGCTTAATTCCTTGGATGGCATCTTATTATACACATTTGATAGTAAAGTAGAATTTTTAGAATTTCAGGATATCTTGTCAAGCATGTAAGGAAACTTGACATTGAAGTGGTATTAGCTTCCATACCCACCTAAAGGCCTCATAGGGAAACCAGATGAACTTTCTAGATAGCTGAAGGATTTGCCAAAGGCAATTTTCTGAATTTTTTTCCTCACGATTACATACTAAATAATGGCAAACAAAATATTTGTTGCAACTGCTTATGCAAATGTTTATCAAAAGAAAATAGAAACATTTGTTTTATGAAAGCTGAATGGGGTGGTTATTCACAGCACAATTAGTAGTAGTTCATATGAATGAATGACTGAAAATACTTGTTCTTGTGTGAGGACAACATAGACACATCCAACGATAAGCAGTGATTATCCAAGAAAACTGTCTGTTCAGTTTTCACAAAATATGACAGTGTTTTTCATGGTGTGATATGACAGTATTCCTCTGGTGTACATCAGTCACTTAGAGCATGTCCACAAATTGCAGGGTCAGTGCCTCACACCCAAGCTTTCCTCCACAGTTTCTCAAGTTGTGAGACCAGATATCTGAAGTATTATCTGGATCCTTAGGTAATTTTTTTTATGTCCTTCAGCTTTTCAGAACTAAAGAGATAATGTAATGTATTCAGAAGAGAGAGCAATTTGGAAGGGCAGTTTGGAGCCAGATTGTAAAGCTGCAAAGTGCTGGGCTAAGAGGGTTGAGTTTTATTCAGTGAGAAATGGAAAACTATTTTAGCAAGAAAAGCCCACAATTTAAAAATGAAAAAGGGAGATACCCTGAGAAGTTTAGCCCTGCAGGAATGTGAAATGCAGAGTATTCAAACAGAAGACTCCATCTGAGGCTGTAAGGTCCAGAACCCAGGTGAAGACCCTGCTAACGAGCAGGAAGTGATAAATTACGAAGATTCACAGGTGATTTCCCAAATGTAAGAAGTCTCCAAGGAAGGCCTTAGCAATGACCATGAAGTTTTAAGTCTTACTAATTAATGTAACAAATGAAAAGGAAGAGCCAAATCAGAGAAAAAAATTACTGGTTGGATGAAGTGGTAACACAAAAGTTTAGTTATATACATCTTGAGTTTAAAATAAGGTCAGGGGCTGGCGCCGTGTTGCAGTAGGTTAATCCTCTGCCTGCGGCGCCGACATCCCATATGGATGCTGGTTCTAGTCCCGACTGCCCCTCTTCCAATCCAGCTCTCTGCTTATGGCCTGGGAAAGCAGTAGAAGATGGCCCAAGTGCTTGGGCCCCTGAGCCCGCATGGGAGACTGGGAAGAAGCTCCTGGCTTCTGGCTTCAGATCTGCACAGCTCTGGCTGTTGTGGCCATTTGGGGAGTGAAGCAATGGAAGGATGACCTTTCTCTCTTTCTCTCCCTCTCCCTGTCTGTAAATCTACCTCTCAAATAAATAAATAAAATCTTAAAAAAAAAAATCAAGTTCATATAGTGTGCCACAAACATTACATGTGAATGTGTTTATTTGTAGATATTTCCCTTTTCTAGAAATTTGGATAAGAAAAACTTTCCCAAACCACTTCCAAAATGTGTTGCCTTTCATCCAGTTATTTTCCCATATTTAGATTAATACATACTGTTTTGAAACTGCATGAGCAAATGACTGCGTTTAGGAAGGAATGAAATGCTTATTTTATTTTTAATAAAGACTACTCTGTTTTGTGTTCTCACATAATACATTGGTGTGTTGGAATTCCAGGTGGAGCGAGCTACTGACTCTTTGAATGTAGAATTGGATGTTGAATGTGTAAAAGTTTAGTAGAGGGAAAATGGAGAAGATTATTCAGTGCTGAGAATCTGACGTGAGAAATGTATGAACACATGCTTTTAGAATAAAATACTAGAGGACGGCATTGTGACCCAGTGGATTAAGCCACAGCTTGTTCAAGTCCCAGGTGCTCTGCTCTCTGATACTGAGCCCAGGAGGGCAGAGGGATATGTCCCAAGCCACCCATGGGGGACCAGGATGGAGTTCCAGGCTTCTGGCTGCTTCAGCCTGCCCCAGCCCTGGCTGTTGCAGCTATTTGGGGGGGTTCATCACTGAACAGAATTCCTCTCTCTCTCTCTGTCACTTTTAAATAAATCTTTTTAATAAAAAAATAATAAAGTAATTGGGGCCAGCGCCGTGGTGCAGTAGGTTAATCCTCTGCCTGCAGCAACAGCTTCCCATGTGGGCACCGGTTCTAGTCCCAGCAGCTACTCTTCCAATCCAGCTCTCTGCTGTGGCCTAGGAAAGCAGTGGAAGCTGGCCCAAGTGCTTGGGGCCCTGCACCTACATGGGAGACCAGGAAGAAGCATCTGGCTCCTGGCTTCAGACCGGTTTAGCTCCAGCCATTGGGGCCATTTGGGGAGTGAGCCGGCAGATGGAAGACTCTCTCTCTGTCTCTCCCTCTCACTGTCTGTAACTCTACCTCTCAAATAAATAAATAAAATCTTAAAAATAATAAAATAATAAAACACTAAAAATGTGTGATGTTCATAACCTAACTTAGTATAATAGGAGTTTTCAAAGAACATCTGTGTCTTAATTTTTTTATTCTTTGTTGTTGACAGAGAGAGGGAGAGCTCCCGTTCACTGGTTGACTCCCCAAATGCATACAACACCCACTGGGGAGGGGGAGATGCAACTGAAGCTGAGAACTGCAAACTCAAGCCTTATCTCCTGTAGATGCAGCAGGAATCCAGCTGCTTGAGCCATCACTGCCACTTTCCGGGGTCTTCATTGACAGAAAGTTGAATCAGGAGCTGAGGCCAGTGACTGAATCCTAACATTCCCAGTATGGTACCTAAGTGTCCTACCAGATATCTCAACCACTAGACCAAATGCCTACCTCAGTTTTTAACATCAAAATGTTGTGGACATTAGCTTGCATTTTGAAAATAATAATGGAGACATACATTGTAACAACATAAGCTAGTATAGGTAGATAAAATATTTAGGGACCATACTGGGAGAATAATCAAAAAGAAACATGTAGATGAGAACCTGTGTTGGCACAGGTTGACTGGGCCACAGACACCAAAATGGGATTAAATATACAACAAGTTTTCAGGCAACCATCCATAAGAAGGGACAACTGTGGAAGACTGGGAGCACCATCCCCTTGAAATGCAGGTCTGACCTCAAGTGAAGATAAGAAGAAAAGAGGAAAGGAGGGGGTGGGGGAGCAGAAGACAGTGGAGGGAGCAATTTAGACTGCAAACCAGTTCTAAGGAAAGCTCAGAAAGATTGTTGAGGAATCTTCCAGGCTGCCAAAGTTGCATGTCAGGGAAGTCCCATATCCCAGAATTCAGCCAGATTCATATTCCAGGTTGTGTTCAATCACTGTCTAGGAAAAGCCCTTGGAAAGCACAGCCTATGCAAAAACCAACATGTATCAGAGCACAAGAACAGGGTCATCCACCAGTTATACATCTGGTAGTACTGCAAGCTGTACCACAGTGGCTGCCACCAGCCAAAACTTCATTGTTTATTGCTGGATGTTTGCATTTCAGATAATCTCCATACCAATGCAATTAGGTTGGCTAGAGTGTTTGATAATTGTCCTTGAATAATCTGTGCATGTCACTATCCAACTATAAATAACAAGGCAGAGAGACACAGAAAGAGTGGGAGAGATCTCCCATCCACAGTTCACTCCCCAGATGCCCTCAAAGCAAGGACTCCAGAACTTATCCGGGTCTCCTATGCTGTGTGAGCTATCAGCTGCTGCCTACCAGAATGTACAATGGAAGAAAGCTAGAACTGGAAGTGGAATTGGGACTAGAACCCAGGCACTCTGATATAGAATGCAGGCTCAACCTCTGCACCGACTATCCATCTCCAAAATAAAAAATTTGATAATGAAACATTTTGTCTACAGAAAGTAAAGACTCCATGACAAATTCTGTAGTCACCTTCATGTGATATTTCAATGCACAAATTCATTTTAGCCTCTGCTTCCATGCATATTCTCTCTCTATGCAACCCTTCTGGTGAATTGTCATTATTCCCAGTGTTAGCTTGTTTCAGCAGTGAATGTGCCTAAAGCTATTAGGAGACTAATATTTGTTTCCAGATCCAGAGTTGTAAGTTTAAGACATTACTATTTCATTGACCAGTTATTAGGTGTATCATTGCTCATTCTTTGGTTTATAATTTCAAATACAAAGTAAATCAATCAGCAATTAAATGCTAGTAATATACTCTTTTACTGTGAGCATCAAGCTATATGTCACCATACATTTTTTCTAAAGAATTATAAGCCAATTTAAAACAGTTGCAAAAAGTTAAGTCTATTTGTCCACATTTCATAATAACTCTACAATTGAATACACATAGAGAGTTGCTTTCACAAAATAACCATGGCTATATTTTCCCCTGATTTTAATGTGTTTATATGCATATTCCCTAGGGCCACTATAATTAGAGTTATTGACTTTTTCCTCACAAACTTACTGTGCTTCCTTTGTGACTGATTGCTATTATCAAAACTTTTGACTAACACTATTTTTTTTAGAATTTAGCATACAATGTCAGAACATGTATCTGTTTTTCCATTCAGATTATTCATATGGTAAAAATGACAAGCTAGAGGACCTAAGGAAAACACACATCAAAATGCAGAATATATTATCTAAATGATATGTACTTATTGACCAAATTAACATTTTAAAATTTTCAAAACTCTCCTTCATTTTCTGTACTGGCAAATTATATAGCAAAGTAGAGTAACTGGTGGAATAAGGAAGATTTTTGTATTTTAATTCTGTATTTACTGAGAGCTATTTATAGATGGTTTACCAGCTTTTCTGGTTTTGATTCTAATGTAAACATATTAAATTAGTTAAGGAACATCTTCTGTGCATTGGTGTTCTATAAAAATGGGTTCCCAGTTGAAATGCATCCCTTAATATTTTATTAACAAAAATTTTAACCATCTACAAGGTTGAGGCTACTATTTAGAGTCAGACATTATTTCCTGCCCACCAACAGTAACAATTCTAGTAAACCAAGGCAGTATTGGGGAAGAACATACTATGTTTCAAATCAGAATATAAAAAGTCACCTGAAGGCCGGCGCCGCGGCTCACTAGGCTAATCCTCTGCCTAGCGGCGCCAGCACACCAGGTTCTAGTCCCGGTCGGGGCTCCGGATTCTGTCCCGGGTGCCCCTCTTCCAGGCCAGCTCTCTGCTATGGCCCAGAAGTGCAGTGAAGGATGGCCCAAGTGCTTGGGCCCTGCACCCCATGGGAGACCAGAAGAAGCACCTGGCTCCTGCCTTTGGATCGGTGCGATGTGCCGGCCCCAGCGCGCCGGCCACGGCAGCCATTAGAGGGTGAACCAACGGCAAAAGGAAGACCTTTGTCTCTGTCTCTCTCACTGTCCACTCTGCCTGTCAAAAAAAAAAAAAAAAAAAAGTCACCTGAAAATGAATTTACTAATAGTATTTTCTGCTTCTCATTTTTTGTTTGATTATAAGAAAGTAGTATAAATATTCAAAAATTATTTTTTTTAAGTTTTGTTTATTTGAAAGTCAGAATTAGAACAGAGACAGAGATCTCCCAATGCTGGTTCACTCTCAAGAGGGCTGCAACATCCCAGGCTTTGCCAACCTGAAGCCAGGAGTCAGGAGCTTCGGGCCCAAGCACTTCGTCATCTTCCATTGCTTTCCCATCCCATTAGCAGGGAGCTGGATTAGAAGTGGAACAACTGAAATACAGCCCCAGCTCCCATAAGAGATGCTGGCTTTGCAAGCAGTGGCTTTACCCGCTATGCCACAATGCCAGCCCCCTTCCAAAAATTTTTGAACAATGCATATAACTTAAACTACTGCAGCATATCCATTTCAATAAACTTTCAATATGATTTAAAATGTTTGATTGTTATAATAATGTAATTACATACATTTCATAAAAAGTTTTGTATCAAAATGCAAGGAATACAAAAGGTGAATGAAACGACTGCATTTTTCTTGTCTACAAAACTACTGTATTCTTGAATACTGAAGATTTTTCTCTTTCAAAAAATTTTTTTCCTTTTGATCTTTCCAAATCCCTATTTTGATTCTATGATTAAAACACAATTTTCTGGGGTCGGCGCTGTGGCATAGTGGGTAAAGCTGCTAGCCTGTGAAGTCAGCATCTCATATGGGCGCTGATTCAAGCTCTGGCTGCTCCACTTACGATCCAGCCCGCTAATGCACCTGGGCCCTTGGGCCCCTGCACCCACATGGGAGACCCGAGGAAGCGTCTAGCTTTGACCTGGCCCAGCCCCAGCCCTTGCAGCCATTTGGGGAGTGAACCAGCAAATGGAAAGTCTCTCTGTAACTCTGTCTTTCAAATAAATAAACCTTTAAAAAAAAAGCACAATTTGTTCAACAAGTAACATTTTAAAAATAGACATGGAACAAAATGTCTTTGGTCATCCTCTGGTTCCAATAAAGCCATAGCAGTGCTGCTGCCGCTTTGCCAATATTCTGACCATGAAAGCAATTAAACTGCTTCTATTCAAAGATCTGGGACTCAAGTCAGTCCTCTCTAATAGTGCTGCAAAGAACAATTTTGTTTAAATTTTCATTGAAGAAACAGGAAAAACACAAAAGATACATTAGAATAATTTTGTGTGCTTCGGTTTCTAGGACAAACATTCCATGTAGACCTATAGCTGAAGTGATTTTATCAGAATACAAGAGATCTTCCAGAAGTTAATGGAAATGAGTATTATGAAAAAACTATGCAAGAATTTAAATTTTAATTAAACTCATCTTTTAATTTCATTTTTCCGTGAGCTTTTTGAAGTACTTTTGTACATAAGTAGCATGTTCATATGTATCTAATTCTAAAGACAACATGACAGAGAGAAATGAGCAAATATTGGAAATGTTTAGTACCTACATGGTCTGGCCTCAGACAAATCATTTTTATGTCTATTTTCCCATTAGTGAAGTGTCAGATGGAATTACAGTATCTTCAAAATCACACCATATTTTTTTAGTTATTCTGTGTTTCTATCAAATGATCAGTCTCTCAGATTTTAAGAGTTTCTTTTCAGAACAAGGCCACTTAAAAATTATTTAAATCTCATCCTGGGTGGCAAATTTATGTAGTTTTAGGAAATGGCCAAAAGTCATTCAGAGGCAAGCAAGTTGAATTGACAAGTGAACAAATATTATCATTATTTTATTTTTAAAATGATGTATGCTCATAAAGAGGTTTATTCTGTCATATGCCTTCAACTAACCCTGAAATCAATTCTGTTTTTCATGTGTGTTGATAATAACAATTTCATCTTTGAAAGTAGAGGCTTTGATGCACAAACTGCTTTTTAATGATATAAATTCTATTTTATTAAAAAATAATCTTATGAATTAATATCATAGTTGATATCTGTTATTGAGGTCAGCCTATGAAGGTAGGCCAGGATTCCAGAGAAGAGAACAGTCATATATGACTACATATGTAAATACTTAAACATTTTTCACCAGCTATAATGCCATCCATTATGCTATAGAAAGTGCTAAATGTAGCTCATTTGTATGGACATAAATTCCTTTGTTTCTTTGGTTTCACTCTCTGGAGTTCAACCAGACTATAACAAATAATGTTCTTAGGGGTATATGGTTTGCTCACATCAATGACAACGATCAATAAATATCTACTACTTAGCAACATTACACAAAGGGCATTGTGCCAGGAATTGGATGGTGGCAGAGAGGAATGAGAAGGAATGAAGATAACAAACAGGACTGTTAACAATCAGTACCTCTTCTCAGACAGAATTTCCATCCTAGTGAAAAAGAATATGTTATTTTGAAAAGTGCTGGTCTTTGAGGTGACCCAAATGCATATTTTGGAAGTGATTTATTAAGTAATGAACCCATTAAAGGCCAGGGTTTTTCTTTTATTAACACCATCATCTACACCACATTATTTTGGCAATGAGTGTCTGATCTCCACTGTGAATTATAAAATCCATTGGTCTCTTAAAATATGGCAGCCAAGAAGAGCTATTTTCACCTAAGTGGAATTTTGGAATTCTACTGTAATCCTTGAATATCAGAGCCAAGAGCACATTTTTGTGGGTGATACAATTCTCTTTAATACATAAAAATATACTATTTAAACTGAAGACCAATATAAAAATGAAATGCACAGCAAACATTTTGTTGTGTATCAAAAGTGTTCTATTTTAAGATGAACATATAGACTTGGCAAATACTTTTCTTATCAGGTTCCATTTTTCAGGGTCTAAACATCATTTGTAGTCAGTACTTGAAATTTAAATGTATATCCACCTCTAAGGTGCAAGAAAGCCAATTATCTGCCTGCAAGATAAATTTAGGCTGCAATGACTACTTTCAATATACTTAGAAGCATTAATTTTTTTTTTTTTTTTTGGACAGGCAGAGTTAGATAGTGAGAGAGAAACAGAGAGAAAGGTCTTCCTTCCGTTGGTTCACCCCCCAAGTGGCCACTACGGCCGGCTCGCTGCACCAATCTGAAGCCAGGAGCCAGGTGCTTACTCCTAGCCTCCCATGCGGGTGCAGGGCCCAAGCACTTGGGCCATCCTCCAGTGCCTTCCCAGGCCACAGCAGAGAGCTGGACTGGAAGAGGAGCAACCAGGACAGAATCCGGCACCCCAACCAGGACTAGAACCCCGGGGTACCGGCGCCGCAGGCGGAGTGTTAGCCTAGTGAGCTGTGGCGCCGGCCAGAAGCATTCAATTTTTCTCTTGTCAGACCAGGAAGCTTTCTAAATGAGGCCCCATCCAATCCTAGCATTGTAATGCAGATATTTATTTTTAATGATGAATTTTTTTATCTGTAGTTAAAATTTATTAGTAATGGACTAATAGGAGATCAACTGTTTATCATGATAGGTTTAAGTCACAAGTATAGTTCTCCCTTATATGTGAAAAAATAAATTCTTATGTCGACTGATGTAATAGAATTATATTAACTATTGAGGAAGTAAAAAGTATATTTAGTTACTTTACATAGTGATTAAAAGCCTGGGCACTGGAGTCTGCATTTTACTTAATATTGCATAGTATTTTTTTTTAACTTTTATTTAATGAATATAAATTTCCAAAGTACGATTTATGGATTACAATGGCTTCCCCCCCATACCGTCCCTCCCACCCACAACCCTCCCCTTTCCCACTCCCTCTCCCCTTCCATGCACATCAAGATTCATTTTCGATTATCTTAATATACAGATCAGCTTAGTATACATTAAGTAAGGATTTCAACAGTTTGCTCCCACACAGAAACATAAAGTGAAAAATAATAGATGATTTTTTTTAAATGATGATGAAATCAGATCAGACCTATTGTCATGTTTAATCCCAGTGAGAGTCAAGTTGGGAGTTGATAATTTCTTTTTTTTTTTTTTTTTTTTTTTTACAGAGGATCAGTTTAGTATGCATTAAGTAAAGATTTCAACAGTTTGCACCCCCATAGAAACACAAAGTGAAATATATTGTTTGAGTACTCGTTATAGCATTAAATCTCAATGCACAGCACATTAAGGACAGAGATCCTACATGAGGAGTAAGTGCACAGTGACTCCTGTTGTTGACTTTACCAATTGACACTCCTGTCTATGGCATCAGTAATCTCCCTATGCTCCAGTCATGAGTTTCCATAGTATTTTAAAGACACTAACAAGCAATTAGATTAAGCAACTTGTCCTGATAACCAGAAAACAATTGGTAATAGCTGTAAAGCAACAACCACAGATGATTTAATTATCCTGCCAGGCTCTTTGATGAGGTTAACAACAAATATTTTAATTTTCTCATCTTTAAGAGACTAGGCACTAAAGAAGAGGCTGAGTAACCATAAACACTTTGCCCAACAAGGTTATTTCAAGGTGACAAATGCTAGGACTAACATGGAATGTCGTGGAAGCCCAGGAGCAAGGGTAAGGCAGAGCTCTTCTGGGAGTGGTGAGAGAAGTTCTGAACTTGCGATTTTGAGGTTGGAGAGTTTAAGTGGCCCGGGGAGTAGGCATTCTGTGTGGAGGCGACATGGTTTGCAGAGGTGTGGAGGTTTGTAAAACACATATCATGTTGTGAGGATCACTGATGGTTTGACAAGACATGCGTGAAGGTTAAGGATGGGAAGTTACACAGAATGGGACCAAAAATTCACCAGGGTTCAGATCTGGACTGGCCTTGTTTACTTTGGTCCATAAGTTACTGTTATTTGAGGTGTCTTTCTCATCCTGATGAGGTACTTGCACACCTTGCTGCTGGCCGGCTGGTGGTACAAAGATGCATACCACAGTGGAAGACACTGGTTTTTATGGCAGTTTTCCCTGAAGTTCCATTTTACTTGATTGTTTGAAGAAAATGGAAATTTCTAATCAAAACAGGCTTGAGGATATAATGGAGAAACTTGCAATCCCTACTTCTGAGTCAAATTAGACTGCACTGAAATGCCATCATTGTGACTGGCCACTTAGAGGAAACACCCTGAACCCTGACCTTGGGGATTTATGTATATCTTCATCCAGTTATAGACGTCTGAGGGGACATGATTGAGAGATGTTGCTAGGTGAGGGCAGTCATGGAAAGACTTGAAGCCCAGAGTGAAATGATGCAATGTAAGTTTCATATTCTGGTACCATGGTGGAGCACGGAGCAGGGAGCAGGGAGATCTGAAATGGGGAAATCATTTTAAAGCCGCTGCAATAGTATATGAGCAGGTGAGAAAATGAATTAAGGCAGAGGCAGGGAGCACACAGGGCAGAAATGAAAGCAGAATCCACAATAATGTCTAATTCTAAGCCTCTGGCTTCCAGGCTCCTGTATTTACTCACCAATCTGAGTACGCTGTTTGTGACCTAATGACTTCAAGCCAAGCTTTGAAGAGACAAAGATCCAGAAGATAGGAAACTTTCTTGGGAGGACTTCAGGGTCATTTCCCCAAGTCTGCAGTGTAAAATTACAAGTATGAATTTAAAATATTAGAACAAGCCATTTCTAGTGTCTAGCACATATAATCAGTAAATATTTGTTGAATGAATGAAGTCAGTCTTGATAATGTAATTTTCCGAACATAACATTTTTTTGAACATGGGAAAATGGAATAGAAGTATCTCCCGTGTTTGAAATGTAAAAAGAGGTTATCTCCACTAAGGCGATAAAATGCTGCTAGCAATAAATCATTCTTCTATAGTATGCAAAGGAAAATTGGATGGTTTTTTCTTGCCCACTAAACATTGCCAGTAGCTGTTCCAAGAAATGTTCTCCATTCCTAATCTTCCTAAAATGAATTTTTAAACAAAACATTAAAAGCACACTTTGCAAATCAGTTACCAGAAAGTACAATAATGGGCAATGGCAAGGACACAAAGCTGTATGATGAGGCCATTTCGCTGCTCCTGCTACTTTGGCAAAGCCATTTATGAAAGCAGAGAATTACTCGGAAGTAGCAACACATCCTCAGGCCATGATCTCTTAAGTAAATATCCTGTATATTTAAGTTTCTCATCATCTTCTTTGACAGTTTTGAAAGTATAACCGCATATGAAATTCTGAAGAAAAAGCTTTTGCAAAAGCCACCTGTTACATGTCCTATTTTTTTCTACTTGAGGATTTTTTTAAAAATAAGGTCAACAATTCAGGTACAAATTTCACATTTTTCAAATATCCCAGGCTGTTAAAACAATGCCTTCATGTTTTAGTACTTTACACTTTGCAAAATGTGTTTGTATAGTGTTCTTGTTCAATCCTCAAAACTGCCCTTTGGAATAGGCAGACTGGCCACCTTTTCATTTTACTGATTAGTAAACTAAGTCTCAGGACAGTACAGTAGCATGTTTATGTCTATTTAACTATTTATTAGCAAACTAGAACTAGTTTCCTATACTTTATGTAGGTATGTTCATATTGAGGAAATGGCATATTAGCTGATAACAAGACATACTTTCATGACTCATTCATTCAGCAATTCAATAAATGCATATTCAGCACTTAGTCCATCCTAGATTGTGCATTATCCACTATAATAGAATGACAGACAGCCATGATTCCTTTTTTCATAAGCAACAATCTATCTATACATTTGTATTGCCTGAGTTGAATTAGAACAAATACATTTTAACAACCAAATGGCATATCTTTAGTACATTTCTTTTTACTTTACCTACCTTTAAATGTTTTAGTTATATTTTCTGCCATTTTATAGGAAGTAAAAACAAAAACTGGCTTTCTTCCTTTTGCTAGAAGCACATGTAGCTGACTGTTAACTTATTTCAGTTTTAGAAATTTACACTTGTTTAAGTAGCTGGAATAATGAAGGCCTACCTATAATTTTTTTAAAAGATTTATTTATTTGAAAGAGTTAGAGAGAGAAAGAGAGAGAGAGAGAGAGAGAGAGAGAGAGAGAGGTCTTCCATCCGATGGTTCACTCCCCAATTGGCCTCAATGGCCCAAGCTGCAACGATCCAAAGCCAGGAGCCAGGAGCTTCTTCCAGGTCTCCCACAAGGGTGCAGGGTCCCAAGGATTTGGGCCATCTTCTACTGCTTTCCCAGGCCACAGCAGAGAACTGGATCCAAAGTGGAGCAGCAAGGGGGCCGGCACCATGGCTCACTTGGTTAATCCTCTGCCTTGGGCGCCAGCATCCCATATAGGCGCCGAGTTCTACTCCCGGTTGCTGCTCTTCCAGTCCAGCTCTCTGCTGTGGCCCGGGAGGAAGCGGAGGATGGCCCAGGTGCTTGGGTGCCTGCACCCGCATGGGAGACCAGGAAGAAGCACCTGGCTCCTGACTTCGGATCGGCCATGGCAGCCATTCAGGGGGTGGACCAATGGAAGGAAAATCTTTCTCTGTGTCTCTTTCTCTCACTATCTGTAACTCTACCTGTAAAAAATAAATAAATAATAATCTTTAAAAATAAAAATTAAAAAAGTGGAACAGCCAGGACTTGAACATATATGGCCAGGGCGTTAACCCATATGGGTTACCAGCACCATAGGCCAGGGCATTAACCCACTGTGTCACAGCACCGGCCCCAACTATCTATAAATCTTATAACACACCTTCTTCATCTAATTAATAATCAGTGTTCCCATGCAGTGTTTGCCAGAACACTATACAGTGGAGTACAGAGTACAATAGATAATGAGAAGGTAGTGTATACTTCTCTAACTAGAAGAAAGAACATTTTAAATGTTTTCATGGAAAAAACATTTTAAGTGTTTTCATGGGAAAGAAATGTTAAATGCTTAAAGAGATAGATATATTTACCCTGACTAGATATTACACAATGGATACATGTTCAGAAACAGCACATGGCACACCATGAATATGTACAATTTTTATGTGTCAGTTAAAAATAAAAATTTTTGAAAATAATAAATATTTCTGAAATGTCTGCATTTTTGGAAATGTTAAGTTTGAAGAGAGCAGCTGTAGTTTTTGGCACAGAGACAATGAATATTTTCTAGTTACATCTAGTAAGGGAATGCAAGAACTATTAGACAAACAAAATGAATTTTTTCATTTAATCTTAGAATATGGATATTTCTCCTGATACTTTATGAGGATTTTTTTTCCTGAAAGTTTACCATTAACGGGAAGTAGTAGAAATGAACACTCTATTTAAGTTTTTTTAAAACAGAGTAGCAGGGAGTAGAAGCAATCAAGCTCCCTAACCAAAAAAAAGAATAACATCAGATGTGAGGCAGGCAAGCCTTCATTTATTGTCCTGCTACCTGGGCCACAGCATCTGGAGGTTTCTATCGTCAGGATTAAGCTATATTGGAGAACATTTTAGCTAATATACTAGACTTTGAAGCTGAAACAAATGTAACATTTTCTTTCCACCAACATATGGTACATATCTGCACTAACAAGGCTTCAGATTCTATTTGGTTTAACAATTTTCCGATTACTTGAAATGTGCGACTGAAAGCTTATTAGGTTAGTATGGCTTGGAAGGGGGTAGTTGTGAAGTGAAGTCAGAGGTTATGCCATGAAGAAAGGTTTATGTTCAAGGGTAGCCTGATGCAGGTATTGAAAGATGAAGATTTGACTAGACAAAAAACAAAAGAAGAAAAAAAGTCAAATGTGCATGTTTATTATCAATGGAGAAAGAATGAGTAAAGGACTGTGTGTGTGTGTGTGTGTGTGTGTGAGAGAGAGAGAGAGAGAGAGAGAGAGAGAGAGAGGATGAACTGGGTTCAGAAAACTGTTGTAAACTCCTGTGACTGAAGGAGAGGTTTTCCACTGGGATATAGTAGTCTGCAACATTAGAAATTATCTTGCTGGAAGGGGAGTCTCACTGCAGAACACCTGTTGGATTGTGGGCAGGCAGGAGTCCCTGAAGGTTGTATTGATTGCTTTAACAGAACAGATGACCTCTCAAAGGACAACTACATGGACTGGAGGAACCTACCCACTGGAATGATGCTAGAGAGAAGTCAGGAGGGTTCCAGCCATGCTATGGAGCCATCATCTCAGGAGATCAGAACTGGCTGTGTAGCCAGCTGTAAAATCCTATCAAAACTCCTAATCCCTGCTAGTATCGATTCCATTGCATTATGAAAGGGTTTCATTACTACTTAAAATCGAAAGCCTCTCTCTTCCCAAAAGCTCTAAACGTATGAAGAAATCACTTTCAAAACTGGAACAACTTTCCAACCCACTTCCTGAGCAAGTCTGCCAGTGACCTCTACGGAACACCGCTGACTTCTGGATAAGGCATGTGGCTGATTTCTGGTTAGCCGACTGCTACTGTGGAAATTCTCTGGGATGCTGTTGACCTGCGGCTCTTCCCTTTTGTGTGGCTTCATTGTAGTGGCACAGCTTGCTTTAGGCCCAGCTGTATTAGCAATCTTAGTATTGCTTTATTAATTTAGCCAATTAGATTCATAGCTTATGTGAATGAGCTACTCTGACTTATTCAGAAGTCATGGTTTTGCAAACATGTTGTTGCTGCTCCTTTTCTCCTTCAAGTCATGGTTAATTCAAAACCCCAAAGCTGGAAGTTTGATTCCTTTCTGATTAACCCTATCAAAAAAGAAGCTGTCCAGTTTATTCAACCTGCAATATTGATGCTTCCTCCAATATGAAAGCGAATGTGGCTTAAAACATCAAAGAGAAGAAGTTAATCTTTGAACTGTAATTGCTGCTGAGACTTCTTCAATCTTTCAGAAAAGTTTTTCCTCCCAAGCAGAGATAGGTAAATAAACTATTCCATACAACTTTCCTCTTCTACTCACGAAGACATGAAGACATTATTATTATTTTAGTTCCAGTGTCAGTACAGACAGTCTTTAAGGTAATCACTGGCATTCTAATTTCTATGACAATTATCATAAATTCTGAACCCTTGTAGTTAGGGAAAAGATAAATGCTGTCTAGAATGCTTATTTTCTGCAAAGACACATGTGTGTTGTCCTGATTCATTTTTGGAAATATGTATATAGCACAGAAGCAAGAATGGATGCACAAATATGATTTGGCAAGGCACACACCGGGTATCTTGCTTTGCTTCTTCCTTTCCCCAAAGTGACCTGCAGCCTCTCCTCCTCAGATCCTACCTGCGTTTGTCTTCTGTGGTGCACCGTTGGCCTTCCAGGCAACATACTGTTTTTGGTGAACTGCATCCTCATTTCAGTGACAATGTGGCCAGCATGGTACATCTGTTGTTACCATTCCTACCTACCAGTGGCTGTGTTGGTTTGCTGTATGCTGTGGCCACAGTGAATCTCAGGGAACCTTTGTGAACTGGTGTTAGATAAAAGAAACTTGGTACTTTTTTTTTTTTTCATTTTTCCATTGCTCACTCGGGGTGGTATTTTGGATAACCTGTGAGAGATCCTCATACTACAGAGCATCAGAGGTAATAGATTCTGTCCCAGAAAGTGACAAATATCCATTTTATTCCAAACTTTATCTTGATGATTAACTTTCAAAGACTCCCTGATTGCTTATTAAGAACAGCCACGGAGGCCGGCGCCGCGGCTCACTAGACTAATCCTCCGCCTTGCGGCGCCTGCACACCGGGTTCTAGTCCCGGTCGGGGCGCCGGATTCTGTCCCGGTTGCCCCTCTTCCAGGCCAGCTCTCTGCTGTGGCCAGGGAGTGCAGTGGAGGATGGCCCAGGTGCTTGGGCCCTGCACCCCATGGGAGACCAGGAAAAGCACCTGGCTCCTGGCTCCTGCCATCGGATCAGCGCGGTGCGCCGGCCGCAGCGCGCCGGCCGCGGGGGCCATTGGAGGGTGAACCAACGGCAAAGGAAGACCTTTCTCTCTGTCTCTCTCTCTCACTGTCCACTCTGCCTGGCAAAAAAAAAAAAAAAAAAAAAAGAACAGCCACGGAAAGCTCACATCTACAGCCTCTCTCAATATGGAACCAAGAAGCCTTCATATTCTTCCTTAGACATGATCTTTGCTACTTACAGATGGGACAGTTCACCATGGTCACTGAAATTCCCAGATGAATTGTTACATTAGAAATCCTGTCCGCATTCAAATCTGATCTCAAATGCCATCTCCTCTGAAGCAGCCTGTCTTGGTATCTCTATCTAAAATTACTAGTGCATATGGAGAGCTTAATAAATTATATTTTGCATTTATGAGTGAATGACCATCAATCAGAAGGTCTCCACTTACTTTTCTCCAGATGTGCTTGTAACTTTCTGAAACACAGTTTATTTTCTAGCTTTTATATTGCATGTTTCCTCCCCCTTTGCACCGACTGAAGTGTAAACCTAAGAAAGGCAAAAATGATGCCCTATCCATCTTTAGATCCTCTTAGCATATATAAAGCACATAATGCATTCTTCATTTATTTCTAGTGAATAGGCCTAAATGATGTGTCCTAGTCTCAAAAAAGGTTACATGTGGGACAGCAAAATCACAAGCTGTCAGTGAGATTTTAAATGGAATCTAACACAGCAGACTCATAGAATGGCAGATGTCCTAAACAGCACTCTGGCCTCAGAATCAGCCCTTAAGGCATGTGAATGCGGCTGAAAGCCCATGAGAGTATTTCAGGCATGGAAAGCCAAGACACTCTGGCAAAAAAACAAACAAAAAAAAATGACCTAAATGAAAGATCTCCACGAGTTAGATCCCAGTGGAAAGAACGGGTCATCAAAGAAGGAGGTACCTTTCTCTGAAGGGAGGAGAGAACTTCCACTTTGACTACGACCTTGGCTAAATATGATCAGAGTCGGTGAACTCAAAAGGCTTCCATAGCCTTGGCAACTCATGACAAGAGCCTAGGTCGATTACTGATGCCATAAACAAGAGTGTCAATTTGTTAAGTCAACAACAGGAGTCACTGTGCACTTACTCCTCATGTAGGATCTCTGTCTTTAATGTGCTGTACATTGTGATTTAATGCTACAACTAGTACTCAAACAGTATTTTTCACTCTGTGTTTTTATGTGGGTGCAAACTGTTGAAACCTTTACTTAATATATGCTAAACTGATCTTCTGTATTTAAAGAGAATTGGAAATGAATCTTGAGGCCGGCGCCGCAGCTCACTAGGCTAATCTTCCACCTTGCGGCACCAGCACACCAGGTTCTAGTCCCGGTCGGGGCACCGGATTCTGTCCCGGTTGCCCCTCTTCCAGGCCAGCTCTCTGCTGTGGCCCGGGAGTGCAGTGGAGGATGGCCCAAGTGCTTGGACCCTGCACCACATGGGAGACCAGAAGAAGTACCTGGCTCCTGCCATTGGATCAGCGCGGTGCGCCAGCTGCAGCACGCCAGCCACGGTGGCCATTGGAGGATAAACCAATGGAAAAGGAAAGCCTTTCTCTCTGTCTCTCTCTCTCACTGTCCACTCTGCCTGTCAAAAAAAAAAAAAAAAAAAAAAAAGAAAAGAAAAGAAAAGAAAAGAAAAGAAAAGAAAATGAATCTTGATGTGAATGGAAGGGGAGTGGGAGCGGGAAAGGGGAGGGTTGCGGGTGGGAGGGAAGTTATGGGGGGGAAGCCATTGTAATCCATAAGCTGTACTTTGGAAATTTATATTCATTAAATAAAAGTTAAAAAAATAAATAAATGGAATCTAAGCAAAGGGCTGGCACTGTGGCATAGCAGGTAAAGCTGCTGCCTGCAGTGCCCACATCCCATATGGGCAGGGGTTAGAGTCCTGGCAGCTCTACTTCCAGTCTAGCTCCCTGCTAACATGACTGGGATAGCAGTGGAAGATGACCCAGGTATTTGGGTCCCTGCACCCATGTGGGAAACCCCGATGAAGCTCCTGGCTCCTAGCTTCAGCCTGGCCTACCGCTGACAGTTAGGGCCATTTGTTGAAGGAACCAGTGAATGGAAGGTATCCCTCTCTGCCTCTTCCTCTCCCTCTCTGTAACTCTGACTTTCACATAAATAAATAAATATCTAAAGGGGACGGGGATCTAAGTAAACCAGACTTAGATTTAACAAGTTTGAGTTAGTTTTAGTGAATATCTTGGTGTAGATTTCAGCATTTCTTACATCCTAAAGCCCATTCTGAATCCTGATGTTAACTGTAATAACCTGTTTTATGTTATGTCTTATAGGTTTTCTACTGTAAAGGTCCTATTTTTCTGTTTTAAAATAATAAGTATCTTGTGGAGAGACACTTGGAGACTATGAAAATATCTTACATATTTTTTTCAAATAATTTCAGCATCTATCAATTATGCTATCCTGCAATTATAATTAACTTTTCTTAATGGTGATTTTTTTTTCATTTTTGTAGTTTCTCTTATATTTATTAATTGAAATTCTACTAAAAGAAAGAGCTGTCTTGTTTTTCATAATTTTTAAAATTCAGTTCTTTATTTGTATAATTACAGACTAGCAGGTATTTATTTATCCTACACTTTATAACCCATTACTATTATTCTGTATTTTGTTGCTTGTATTGTCTCAGATTTGGCCACTGGGAACTTCTTCAAGTTGACCCCATGTCCTTTCAAGAAGTCCCCAATCCATTTTAGGGGCACACATTAATACTCTTTGGTACTGAAAGATATTCCAAGATCTTTGCCTATGGTCTGTACCCCAAGTGTGCACTTATGGAACCTCTACTCAGGAACCCTAGTTCGTTTTGTTGAGGAGTGGCATTAAGAAATCAAAATGAAAGCCAAATGTACTCATCGCTGTTGGAATGACTTTGCCTCCAATCTCTCTCAGTATATAGAGTTAGGAAATAAATGAATATACTCCAGCATGTATACACATATTCCTATTTATTTCTATAGCTGTATATCTGTAGCTCCTGTTAGTATCTCTGATTCCTGTTCATACCATTATTATTCTTGCCTTCCTCCTTTCCTTATTTGTAACTCACACTATCTTTGTTCATCAATCCCAGTTACACATAATAGTTTCAGTTGCTGAATTTTAATCATGGTGGTTTTTAAAATGCAAATTGCCTGTTACGATGAGTATGCATCAATAAGAACCGACTATAGGCTTTTCCTTTTTAGGATTTTGTTGGCACCAAAATATATAACATCCGCATTTCAAAAACATTAGCTAAAAATAACTTGAATATTGTGTGCTTAAATGTTATTTTACCTTATTTTCCAATTTAATTTTTGTGAATTTATTTTGTATGTAGTTTATATATTATTCTGGGTTTTCTTTCAATTACACTGGATTTTTTTTTATCAGAGTGTGTGTGAGAGGAGTGTTTTCCATTCTGACTTTATTGAGAGTGATAATTTCATGAATTAATACATGTAAAATGCTTAGAATGGTGCCAAATAAATGAATATTCAACAAAATATTTATTAATCATTCTATTGTCTAATTTATTTTGTCATTACTTTAAATTGTTTTCTATTTTCTTTTGTTATTTTCCTCTTGTATTTTGTTGACTGCTTAATCCAATAATTATATTTAATAATTCATATTTATACAATTCAGACCTTTGTTATTTTGAAGACATAGACTTTGATTCAACTGGGAGAATCTATACATGAAGACTTGATATATATTCATTTTGAGAATAAATGTATAAAATAATTACCTCCAGGAAAGAGCTTTGACTATAGCAGCAAAGTTCAGCACAGCTGGGTGTCTCTTTTAACTTGGACACAGTTGTTGAAGTAATGAGCATCTTTGAAACACTGTAAGGTATCTCAGTGAGATGTAGGGCCAGACCTAAAAGCATTCAAAAGCGACTCAGAGCTAATGGTCATTTTCCTAGAAACCAGCACAACTTTACACAGATAACGACCTTTGACTCTCATGCTTATGTTGTAGCTTAAAATGTAAAACTTACATTGTAGCTTAAAGCTTACTGTAGCCTGTAGCCTAGGCCTTAAGACACACAGAGTACCTGGCTTCAGTTCCTAGCTCCAGCTCCTGAATACAGCTTCCTAACCAACCAGACCTAACCACTGGAGGCAATGTGAGGACTCAAGTAACAGGGTGGCAGTCACCCATTTCAGAGTCCTAGATTGTCTTCCTAGAACCTGGTTTGAGCCCCAGGCAGTCCTGACCACCCAGAGCATTTGGCAAATGAACCAATAAATGAATGAAAGCTCTTCCTGTCTCTTAAATAAATCTAAAAGCTTTTTTAAAATTCACACACATGAGTTCTGGTAAAAGACAAAAAGAGACAACTATTCAATGTCTATGCTGTTTATGCTTTCTCTTCATATTCTCATTTGAATAGCAGCTTCTTGTCCTCAAAAAATAAATATAAAGTAGGACTCTCTAGGTGTTGTTGTACATAAATAGTTATTGCATTCCTGATTTCTTATTTACATTTGGGTCTCTCAGACAGACAGACAGAGAGCAGGATCTGCTTCAAATCTGTGGAAACGTTATATATCTCCTGTTGTCTCTCTGCTTCTGCTGCAGCACACGTGTATGCAGAAGTGCAACTAGTACCTTTCACCTGGTCAGGTTTTCAGTTGCTCAAGCTCAGAGTTAAAACATTTTGATCTGCAGATATTGAATCTAGTATCATACACAGACTTTTAAAGGAAGAAAAGAACCACAAATCTTTCAAGCAAATTCAACTAAAACATCCATTTGCATATTAGGTAAATGTTATTGAACAAAAATTTTATTCATTATAAGGGTGAGACTATTCATTATAATTTAGCTTCTTAAAAACTGTGATGATAATAACAAGTAAAAATGTTCTAATCCAGATGCAATTGTGGTATAATTTAGTATTTAAAAATCCTTTAATATTTATTCCGTGGGAGGTTCAACTCCCTCAAATATTCCAACAGAGCAGGTTTAGCAACAGGTAATTATTTACTCATTATGATGATTTTCATAAGTATCTCTCTTTAAACTGAAGCAAATACTTGGGGAGCTTCAGACAGCCTGAATAGGGATTCTTGTCAATTAAAACTGTATACTTTGGCATGAATTAAATTAGTTAAAATCCAACTAATTTATATAGTGATTAGTCAAGGCTTCACTAATACACCTTTACAAAAATGGCATGGCCTACGAATGTCTAGACAAATATTGAAGTACATCACGCTAGACACTTAAAAGTAGCAAAGCCTTACCTTTTGAATTTTAAAAACTCAGTTCAGAGTTTGGAATGAAAGCAGAGAGAAAAGGTCAAGAGCTTTGGTGCTTTGAAGGAATAACTTCCAAACAAACTCCCTGTCATTCTGTCGCAGTTCCTCTCCTTCTTTTTGCTTTCATACCACATTGCCTCAAATCTAAGTGACCAACATACTTATTCTAACTTGTCAGGCCCTTTGCTATCAGTAGGCTGGGCTATCCTGAGGCTGACAAACAACTCAAACTCTCCATGACTAAAACAGTCGTTCTTTATTTCCTACTCACTCTGTGTGTCCATCACGTTTCTGTTGGAGTCTCTGAAGCAGACTTCCTTTTGGGACCCAGGTTAGAGAAGTCCTAATAGTTAGAATGTTGCCTGTCATGGAGGAAAAGGAAAAGGACGGGGAGAATTGTGCACTGGCTCCTAAATATGTTTGCCCAGGAGTGACACATAATCATTTCTGCTTTCATAATGCAAGGGTGATAACGTTGCTGCACCTAGCTGTAAGAAAGCAAGAAATTGTGATCTCGTTTATGCAAGAGAACTAAAATCAGGTGCAGTGATAACATCTATTAAATATCTTAAACATAGTCCACTATCCCTTTCTTCATAATCCAATCCGGTTACAGAATGAGCAAAAAAAAAAAAAAAAATCTATGATCAATTTGAATGTCTGCTTCTGCAGCTACCTACAAGAATGATTGTGTCTCTTCCCTGAAGGCCAACCTAGTCTGACTAACAAGTACCAATTACACATCTTGGAAGTAGGTCATAGCTTTATTTCTGTGCTTGGTTTTCTCTTACAGGTTTTCTCCCCTACTATTCAGTCACTGTTTCTTCGTTAACAGCACAAATGCTTCATGATCAATTCTTTTCTTCTGCTATCTGTAAAAAAACAGTGTTCTTCCACTCTCCTAAACAGAAATTCATGTTTGCAGTGGCATTTGTGCAATGATATGCTTCATTGCCCATCCAAAATTTCTATGTTTTCATACTGACCACTCAGAGAAAGCCTTTAACCTCACTGTTCATCCTAAAGTAGTTAAGTGAGCAGAATAGGGAACCAGAATTGGAATGGCTATCCTGGGAGGAGTTCCTTCAAGAAGGAAACAAAATTAATGGGATTTCAATGCACACTGAATTATCATGAAAGAAAACTCTGCATTAATATGTAAGCAATAAAAGAGAAATGATTTCTTTAGGACAGTATTACCAACTATAAATAATGAATTGAAGGTAACAAAGTGCTTGTGTTATATTTTTAAGAAAAGCTTTAAAGTAATGTTCAGTATAGTTCATGTTTATGATTATTTCCAGAAGTTCACCAAATGCTATTTCTAACCTTTGTGTCACATTTGAAAAGAGAAATGATTAACCCATTGAATCTGACCATCCTGTGTTTCCAAAAGATCTTCATGAGAAGAAAGACATAGTTGCACCTGCTCTTTGCTTTTTAAATTTCACATTAACATTATTTCTCTGCATGCTAATGAGCTATAATCTATGGGCTAATTTACTGGTTGTGAGTTCATCAAAGAAGCACTGAAGGAAATTAAAGTTAAAGTCATTTTCAGGAATGCTTGATGCTTTTAGGGAATCGCTTTGGTATCGTAACCCTTTTCAGTGATGCTAAATTTACAGATAATCACAAAATATTTATTGAACTGCATTAGCTAAACTAAGTCATTTATTTCTGCTTTTCCTGTGTGGTTGGAGACTAAAGCTTTTTTTCTGTGAGAATGAAAATCCTGTGGATTACCATAGACTTTGAAACTATTTCTTCTCTGACACACAGCTTTAGTTATTAGTAACTCAATAATATTGAGTTAACAGTTAGAATGAGTACCTAGCGCCAGGTGCTCTACTGAGGAGATGACTTAAAACCTCACACCTGATATCCAAAGGAACTCAGACTGTTCTGACAGGAAAGCTCTATGAAGTGGATAAACACTTTTGCTAATGTATCTTGCTTAGATTTATTTTTGGTTTATAGGCATATTTTGGAGAGTCTGTTCACATTATTAGCCATTATGGAATGTTGAATAATGGCCTTTCAGAGGTGTCCCTGTCCTAATCGCAAGACCTATGAATACATTGTTGTCAGTAGCAAAAAGGGACTTTGCAGTTGTGATTAAATTAAGGATCTCCAGATAAGGTGGGTTATCTAGATTATCTGTGTGTGGCTGATGCAATCATGGCAGTCCTAAGGAGAAGGATTCAGGAGGAATCCTAAGGGAGGTTTATGTGATGATGGAAGCAGATGTGTTTAGTGTGTAGTGATGTGGGGGGGGGGGTTTGCATCTTTTTGTTATTTGTATGTATCTCATAAATACAACATTATGAACATAGTAATTCTTCCCAACCTATCTACCCTCTCACCCACCCCCTTCCTTCCTCCTTCTTCTCCTGTTTAGTCCAAGAAAGAAACAGAAAGAAAGAAAAAGAAGAAAGAATGAAATAAAAAAAACTAAGGGAACTGTTTGTCAACAGCCTAGACAAGGGCTCTTCTATATTATTGCTTCTCAAAGGTGATTTTGCATTTTCCCCCTTCCTCTTTTCCCTTCCTTCCTCCCCTTTCTTTCCTTTTAGAAACTTAATTGTTTTAAAGAAGAACCCAACGATGGTACCTGTCTTGTGAGCCCTGAGACATAACTTTAACTCATGAGACACAGTATTATCCTTCATTTAATAGAGTACATGGAAGTGATTCTTGAGAACAAGTTTGACTATTAAAGTCACATGATACAACTCTTTGTGGACTTCCCTGTGTGGGAAGTTAATGCACAGTGACTCTTGTTGTTTATTTAACAAATAACACTCTTGTGTATGTCATCACCCAATGCTCTTACCATGAGCTGCCGTGGCTATGGAAGCCTTTTGGGACCACTGGCTCGACAAGGCCATAAGCAAAGTGGAAGTACTGTCCTCCCTTCAGAGAAAAGTAGTGATATGTTTTCAAGACTGAGAACTGAGCCATGAAGCAAAGGACACAGATAGCCACTTTAGCTTCCCTGCTAATGTCCAAAAGGAGCCACCCCTGCTGACACACTGGCTTTCACCAGGTGGAACTGATTTCAAACTTCTGGTCCCTAGAACTGTCAGAGAATAAATATTGCTTTAAACCACTAGATTTGTTACAGCAGCAACAGGAAACTAATACAACCTCTTTATCGAAAATGTCTGCTTCAAGAATGGATTTATGATGTACACACATTGAGCTTATTATCAGAATACCTTAAATTCAGTGTTCTTAACTGTATTCTTTGTAGCCATTTTTTTTATCCATTCATTAATGTTTGCTTTTTACCTGATTTTTTGAACCATTAAAAAGCTTCCATCTCAGTAATTCCTTGTTCTTACTTTTCAAATTTTTTAATGTATTTCTTTCTTGGCTTATTTATTTATTTGAGAGACAGAGCGCCCATCTGCTGCTACAATCACCAAATACCGCCGGCGCCGCGGCTCACTAGGCTAATCCTCCGCCTAGCGGCGCCGGCACCCCAGGTTCTACTCCTGGTCGGGGCGCCGGATTCTGTCCCGGTTGCCCCTCTTCCAGGCCAGCTCTCTGCTGTGGCCAGGGAGTGCAGTGGAGGATGGCCCAAGTGCCTGGGCCCTGCACCCCATGGGAGACCAGGAAAAGCACCTGGCTCCTGGCTCCTGCCATCGGATCAGCACGGTACACTGGCCGCAGCGTGCAGGCCACCGCGGCCATTGGAGGGTGAACCAACCAACGGCAAAGGAAGACCTTTCTCTCTGTCTCTCTCTCTCACTGTCCACTCTGCCTGTCAAAAAAAAAAAAAAAAAAAAAAAAAAAACAATCACCAAATACCTGTGATGGCCGGAGTTTGTACGGGGCTGAAGCTGAGAGCTGGGAACTCAGTCCAGGTCTTCTCTGATGGCGTCACGGGCCCAAGTACATGAGTCATCACCACTGCTCCCCAGGGTCTGTATGGACACCAACCTGGAGTCATCCAATGGAGTCAGGCATTGAGCCCAGGTTCTTCAATAGGAGATGTGGGCGTTGTAACCACAGGGTCAAACACTCTGCCCAATTCTAACAATTTTTAAATATTAATCATTCTTGTTTTCTAACCCAGTATTCTCTTTAGATGCATCTAAAATTTTATTCTTATTTTCAGATAAAATCTGCTCAGTCTTAATTATCTACTGGCATTGAACACATTTCAACTTTTAGTATAACTATTCTATCCCATTAAATTCTGTTCTTTAATATTCCATTGCAAATGTATTTTTAACCTCTGGGACAGCTTATTAGCATTTTTTAAAAAAAGCTGTTATTAGCATTTATTAATTTATAGGTCATTTGATAGTATCTGCTCACTTTATTGTAGATCAGAGAGACCATCTGGCAATCTTGACCTCAACACAGGAGGACAGTATGTGCAGTGAATCTCTGATTAGGCATCACAGTCTCACTGTTACTTCTATCTTCAAACTATCTTACACTTTAATGTTTTCATCACTATAAATAATGGCCATTGCTGTTCTTTCTTTTTTTTTTTAAGATTTATTTTATTTATTTGACAGGCAGAGTTAGAGAGAAAGGTAGAGACAGAGAGGTCTTCCATCTGCTGGTTCTCTCCCCAGATGGCCGCAACTGCCAGAGCTGCACCCATCTGAAGCCAGGAGCCAGGAGCTTCTTCCAGGTCTCCCACGCGGGTGCAGGGGCCCACATGGGATGCCAGCACTTCAGGCTAGGGTGTTAACCCACTAAGCCATAGGGTCGGCCCATTGCTGTTCTTTCAAGTGAATTTCTTGCTAGAGTAGAAGTTTTCTGAAAAAAACTGATCTATACTTTTCAAAGTAACATTGACCCCATATTCTATTTAATTATTCAGCAATTTTTTCTTAAGATTTACTTATTTATTTGAAAGTCAGAGAGAGAGAAGAGATAGAGAAAGATCTTCCATCCATTGGTTTACTCCCCAAATGGCCACAGTGGCTGGGGCTGGGGCTGGGCCAGGCCAAAGCTAAGAGCCAGTGGCTACTTTCAGGTCTCCTATATGGGCGCAGGGACCCAGGGACTTGGGCCATCTTGTGCTACTTTCCCAGGCACATTAGCAGGGAGCTGGATCAGAAGAAGAGCAGCCAAGACTCAAACGTGTCCATATGGGATGCCTGCAGCTTAACCCATTGTGCCACAGCATCAGCCTCTATTCAGCAAATATTTATTGAGTTAATAATGTTTAAAAGTATTTCACGTGCTTGGGAAATACAGCTATCTTTAAACAAGAATATCATCACTTCTTGGCCTTTTGGCTAAGATCAAATGTAGACAAGAATATTGGCTCAGAGAACAGTCCCAGATTTTTTTTCACTAATTACCTAAGCAAGAGTGTGTAAATAACAGTTAACCAGTATCTTCCTTAGTAAGCTTTAAGATGAATGAAGTTTCAAGTGCATATGCTTATTTCTAACTCATGAGATTTTTATTAATTACTCTCTGAATAAAACTAGAAAGAACCTCATGACTGTACATGTCAAACAATCCCATAATTAATATTGTGAAAGGCCCTTTCTTTGTTATAGTGCATTTGATGGATTTTTTCCTGCTGGTGTGGCAGTGGGCCCCATCTGCTTTTGATAAGCACATTCAAGTAATTTTTCTCTAGAGTTTCAGACAGCAGATAAAATTCCAAGCATTTTTATTAACTAATGTCAGTAGAAAGAATGATTTGCTATGCCTATATTTTGAAATGTGGAAATTCTATGCCATGTATTATTAATAGGTGGAAATAAATATGAATGCCAGGAAAATTCATGAGGGAGGGAATATAATTCAGAATTAATTTCAATAAACAAATCTTTAACTGTAGAATTTTTGAAACCTGTTCCACAGAATTTGCAAAAATGTATAATTTCATTATTTTTCTAAAACTTTAACATACAACATTCCTAGGGAGTGCATGAGACCACCAGTATGCCACAGTTAATAGTCAGGAACTAACATGAGTACAACTCTAAAGCTTCCTTATGTAGATATTTCAGAAAATTCGCTTTCTGAAAATAATGCCTTTGCCTTTTTGAATAAGATTCGGGGTTGGAGAAAGAAGAAAGAGCATATAAACACATTTAATATTGATGAATATTGATTGAATTTTAAGTTGACCCTCTCAATATCCATGTTTCTCAACTTGTTCAAAGGTCTTGTTTCTTTTTAATTTTTTTTAATTTTTGACAGGCAGAGTTAGACTTGAGAGAGAGAGACAGAGAGAAAGGTCTTCCTTCCGTTGGTTCACCCTCCAAGTGGCCGCTATGGCCGACGCGCTGCACAGATCCAAATCCATGAGCCAGGTGCTTCCTCCTGGTCTCCCATGCGGGTGCAGATCCCAAGCACTTGGGCCATCCTCCACTGCCTTCCCGGGGCCACAGCAGAGAGCTGGACTGGCAGAGGAGCAACTGGGACAGAACTGGCACCCCAACTGGCACTAGAACCCGGGGTGCTGGTGCCGCAGGCAGAAGATTAGCCAAGTGAGGCACGGCGCCGGCCCAAAGGTTTTGTTGTAATCACAGATTCAGCGATGTGAAGATAAGTTGAGAAGTCATTTAATCCATTTTGCTGTTTCTGTTTCAGTACATCATCTTCATCTTTATTTCTAGCCTTCCCTGATACTAGGTTGATCTTAGAGCTGAAGTCTCACAGATAGTGGACAGAGCAGAGAACTGAGATGAGGGGTTTGGTTTTCACTTTGGTATCAACGCTGCTTGCTAGGTAAATCTGAACCAGCCACTTATAATTGAGATATGCTTAATAGTAACCACTGAGGCTGGCGCCGTGGCTCACTAGGCTAATCCTCCACCTGCAGCACTGGCATCCCATATGGGCGCAGGGTTCTAGTCCCTGTTGGGGCGCCGGTTCTGTCCCGGTTGCTCCTCTTACAGTGCAGCTCTCTGCTGTGGTCCAGGAAGGCAGTGGAGGATGGCCCAAGTGCCTGGGCCCTGCACCCGCATGGGAGACCAGGAAGCAGCACCTGGCTCCTGGCTTTGGATAGGTGTAGCTCCAGCCGTAGCAGCCATTTGGGGGGTGAACCAACGGAAAAGGAAGACCTTTCTCTGTCTCTCTCTCTCACTGTCTAACTCTGCCTGTCAAAAAAAAAAAAAAAAAGTAACCACTGATTTGTTTACCATGCAGCTCAAAATAAATTAGAGATTATCTCGGCTAATACCCTAATTTTACAAAACCAATTACAAGAGAAGGTTCATGAACATTGGTTACAGGTAGGACAACTGAGATTGGACGATTTAAGTGACCCAACTAAAGCTAGCTGGCTGTTTCCTGGGATACAGCTGCCAGGGTCTCAGATTCCTGATTCAGACTTCAGTCTCTTTCATCACTGCACTGTAGTTTTCATGATGAAAAGCACTGTTGTATATATACATACAGATGTTACATGTTCAACCTCATTTTGGGATGCACAAAGGCATTCAGCTTATTTCCTGTTGAAAATGTGACATTTCATATGAAGGTGGTTGTTTTTGTCGGGGAACAATAACAGTGCAGTTGAGAAGTTAGATGATGGCTACCTGCTAGGTTTTTCTCACTCTTGTTACTAAACTCATTGACTACTTTCCCTGGAATTACAATCAGAATTGTACTCCATTGGGTGTTTACATTTTCGGGAAAAAAAAATTACCCTTCTTTCACCAAACAAAAAAGTATTTTCTCCTATCTATTTCAAATTACACATTGTTATTTTTCCTTGATTTTCATTTGAAGTATAAGAAAGATAAGTTTCTGTTTCATTTTTGTTTTATTTACTTGCCTCCTGGCATCCAAACTCACTGCATATAATTTTGAAACGTTTTCTTTTGCAACAGCATTAATGAATTTGGAGGACATTATGTTAAGCAAGATAAGCCAGGTGCAGCAAGAGGAATACCACATGATCTCACTCATATGGAATCTTAAAAACTTCTTATCATAGAAGTGCATAGTAGAATCTTGTTTACCAGGGACTGTGGTGGTTGGGAATAGATGTAGTTTAGGGAATGTTGGTCAGAGGATACAAAATTTCAGTTTAATTGGAGGAGTAAGTTCAACAAATCTACTGTACAACTTGGTACCTATAGTTAACAATATATTCTTGAACAATGCTAATAGAGACAATACCATGAAGATAACTATGTGAAGAAATAGCATTTGTTAATTAGCCAGATATATTTTATATATTATAGATTACATTGTATATATTACATATACAATATATATACAATATAGTATATATTAGTATATATTGTCCACAATAAATATATCTAATTTTATCTGTCAATTTTTTTAAAAAAGTTTTAATTGAATTTGAAGACAGGCTGTGAATTTATCAATTAAATCTATGTGAAGATGTTTGAACAATTATTTAACAAGATTATTTCCTAAAGATTTGACCAGGAGTGCACTTAGGTGGAAAGGGCCGTGAGACTCTTGAAGAGGGAAGGAGGAGGAAGGGATAGGAGTGGTGAAGGTGGCTGAGGACCATAGGAGGACTGGAAGGGACTCAAGAAAACTTCTCCCCGTAGTTGTGCTCACTCAGAGACGATCCTGTGTTCGTTGTTCTTTGTTGTAACTAGCCACGTTGAATCAGATCTGCAGTAGGGTTATAAAGAATTCTTTGAATTCAGGAAGAAGATCTGTAGGGTGCACACCCAAAACATTTATCTAGTTCTACTTTGTGGTAGGCATTAAACTGAATTCTGGAAGCAGTGAAGGGAAATCCATAAATGATGAAAAAAAAAATTTAATTTACTCAATAATACTAGATGCCAGTGTAAACCAAATCATAAAGAAAAATAAAGTATAATTGTAAGGTTTAAAAAGGCTTAGTGGCATGAGAGGCAAGCTCATCTGAATTCTTAAGAAATAAGGGAGAGGAAAATGTAGGTAGAGGTTGCAGCAGATCATTTATGAAAGTAATAGAAACTGAGCTGGATTTCAAAGGATAGGGAGGGGTTTCATTATAGAAAATGAGAAGTGTGGGAAGTGAGTATTTCAGTCAAAAGAAGTAAATGTTTTGAACATGGCAGTGAAAAAGCAATGGACACTTTATAACGTGAACCACAAATCAGCCCATTTAGAGCAATGGTTTTAAAATATTTTTGTACCAGAACACCTTCCCAATCTCAGCAGTAATTGAGAGCCTCAAAAATCTTTGTGTCATGTGTATCATGTTTTTTCAATATTTGCTATATTAAAATTAAAACTGACACATTATAAATATTATCAATTTACTTAAATAGCATTGAGAACTATTATATTTTAGCATGAACAATACATCTTATGAAAAATGACTATATTCAAAAGCAAAACAACTATTTTCTTCAACTCTGTTTATTATATAGATTAATAGAAGCAGAATTAATGGTTTTTCATATTTGCTTCTGAATTCAATCTATTGGACTAACACATCATGCACTTCAGGAAAAATCCATTCTATGCTCGGGAGAGTTTAAAAGGCAATTAACATCTTAGTATGAAAATTGTTGTGACTGCCCAGGAGTCTCAGGGATCAGAGTTTGAGACCTGCTGGATTACAGATTGGTATATAATAAAAGGGCAATTGTGAGAGCAATGACTGGAAGGTGCTGAAAGACTAAGATCTACAATGTGTACCTGAGAAGCATGGAAATACCACACTGGTGCAAACAGGGAAACTTCCCCAAATTTTATCAGCCTTGCTTTTCAGACCACGCTGATAAGTATCTGATAGGCAGAAACCTTATTTACCCCCGTTCAAATATGATTTCATCTTATATAAAACATCATATGGTTCTATCAGAGGGATTAAAAAATTATTTTGATGAATCCTGAACAGCCCAATGCCAACTCAAGGTTACTTACCTGCTGGAATTCTGGCCAATCTATTTGGAGATGTTTAAAGAGGAAACACTACTGAATTACTTAAAAACAAAAAATGTGCCCAATCCATTCTTGAAATCTGAGACTTGACCCCTGGCCAAGAGGCCAAGACTCTAATTCTCTTTCAAGTTGCATTTCAGTGAACATGTCAATAAAAGCAGCCTTTACCATTTAGCATTTGAAGGCTGCTTCCAAACTGGAGAGTACAATCACTCTAGACGTGACCTTGGTACAAGCATAGAGCTTTGAATCTCTCATCAAAACTTTCTTCCCAAAAAAGAGGTGGGGGTGGGGAGAGGGAAGGCAACGTGAAAGGAATTTTCCCAAGTTTTCCACTCAAGGGAACTGTGATTCAACAAATAAGAAGGCTGGGCTTTTCCTAGACAAATAGGCACAGACCAGATTGACTGACCAGGAAGCAATTTTGTGAAGAAGCCAATGATAACGCATCTTCAATTGCTTCTTCTTGATGATTATTTCACTTAGGAACTCACATTTCCTCATGGCCAGAGGAAGACATCAGTTTTCCAGTGTAATTAAAGGTAATAATTCTGGATGCAAAATTATTAGAATTTTAAGATACAATAAAAAATGATAAATCCCTTATAATAATTGGCAGTTTGACTAACAGTGATGACCTGTGCTGGTTCCTAATTAACAGAAACCAGGAAGCTTTCATAGGTTAAAAAATTCTAAAATAGAATTTCTGAAAGGGAGGAGAGAACTTCCACTTTGACTATGACCTTGTCTAAATAAGATCAGAGTCAGTGAAATCAAAAGGTTTCCATAGCCTTGGCAACTCATGACTGGAGCATAGGGAGATTACTGATGCCATAAACAAGAGTGTCAATTTGTTAAGTCAACAACAGGAGTCACTGTGCACTTACTCCTCATGTAGGATCTCTGTCCTTAATGTGCTGTACATTGTGATTTAATGCTATAACTAGTACTCAAACAGTATTTTTCACTTTGTGTTTCTATGTGGGTGCAAACTGTTGAAATCTTTACTTAATATATACTAAACTGATCTTCTGTATATAAGAGAAATGAAAACGAATCTTGATGTGAATGGAAGGGGAGAGGGAGCGGGAAAGGGGAGGGTTGCAGGTGGGAGGGAAGTTATGGGGGGGGAGCCATTGTAATCCATAAGCTGTACTTTGGAAATTTATATTCATTAAATAAAAGTTAAAAAAAAAAGAAAAAAAAAGAATTTCTGAAAACATGCTCAAGGACTACCTACATCAGAATCTCTAGCAGAACTTATTTCAGTAAAATGCAGATTCTAGAGTTATATTCAACATATTGAATAACAATCTATGAAGAAGTGGAAGTCAAGAATTTGTGCTTTTAATATATGCTCCCAAATGGTTGTTATGCATGACAAAGTCAAAATGACATTTGTTATCCTGTCTGAATAAAAAGGCAGTGGCATCCAAATATAAACATTGGCTGGGCCAGCACCGCGGCTCACTAGGCTAATCCTCCGCCTAGCAGTGCTGGCACACCGGGTTCTAGTCCTAGTCGGGGCGCCGGGTTCTGTCCCGGTTGCCCCTTTTCCAGGCCAGCTCTCTGCTCTGGCCAGGGAGTGCAGTGGAAGATGCCCCAAGTGCTTGGGCCCTGCACCCGCATGGGAGACCAGGAGAGGCACCTGGCTCCTGCCATCGGATCAGCGCAGTGCGCCGGCCGCAGCACGCCAGCCGAGGCGGCCATTGGAGGGTGAACCAACCAACGGCAAAGGAAGACCTTTCTCTCTGTCTCTCTCTCTCACTGTCCACTCTGCCTGTAATAAAACAAACAAACAGAAAAACAACACTGGCTGGTTAAGATTGGTGTAAAAGCCTGTTGCCAGCCATTTACATTTATACAGCCTGAAATAAAATGCTGAAAAAATAGGTCGGATGAGCCATGACTGATCTGCCACAAAATAGTACTAAATATTAAAGGACAAAAATCAAAAAATCGAACTAAAATGCCGTGTTGGTTAACCATTGTTTTACACAATGTTAGATTGTTGAAGGTCTCTGATTTGTCACATAATTCCTTGCTGTGAGTTGTACCTGAAAAGCAAGGGGCTTGCTTTGCTCCTAACACGTGGATTTCTGTCAGACATCCCACATGGTATGGATCCAGGGACGGCATTTTTGTTTGTTCTTGACATCCCTGAAGGCACTTAGGTTATGACGTTGGTCACGTTGTAAAATCTTGCATTCTTTATCCTTGAGGTTTCTGCTTGTCTTTAATTTCTCCTCCCAGGCTCTCTCTGTGGAATGGAGTACCACTGGGAAATGATTTAACGTAGGGTGAGAATATTTGCTTAGAAAAGGAAGAAAAGTAAAGACAAGAAGAAAGTAGCCTGGAAAATACAAAATGAAAGACCCTAATGACTATCACTAAGTAGGTCAAGTAAGAAGGAAAATGATGGAGGGAAATGTGGGCTGGAGAGGGTAGCTGGCTGAATTAAACCAGACACAAGAGGTGATACAACAGAGAGAAGCATCTCTTTGAGGGGTCAGGGTTCTAAAACTGGGATAAAAGCATGATTGTCCTCTTAGGGCTAGGATATACTTATGGTATGTTTGATTTTTAAAGTCTCTTTGAGATTTTTCTGTCCTGCATTATTCTGCCTCTGTGCTTCATCTCTAAATTAAATGCAACAGTGAAAAATGGCTTGAAGCATATTCTCTAAGACCAAATTGTTAACTGTCTTTTGTGTTCTTTATAGCATTCTTTATCTAGTTGATGTTGGGAACTGTAATGAACAGGAATATTTCCCCCACACTAAAAGTTCTGTTAAATTAATCAGTAGTGACCTAAAAACAATAAATACATTTTTAGCTCATCAATATAAGAAAGAAAATTGCCAATTTTATGCAGTAAAAGTGAGTATTCAATTGAATAGATCATTAAGACAGCTTTTAAGGGATTAACATTGAAATTAAGACAATATGGGCTGGGCACTTGGCATAAAAGTCAAGATGCTGCTTGGGATACCCACATCCCATATCGGAGTTTATGGGTTTAAGTGCTTGCTCTGCTGCCAATTTCAGCTTCCTGTTAATGCACACCCTGGAAGTCAACAGGTCTTGGCTCAAGTAGTTGGATCCCTGCAACCCACATGAGAGACCTGGATTGAGTTCCTAGCTCTTGGTTTCTGGCTGGCCCAAATTCAGGCATTATAAGCATTCGAAAAGTGAATCAACAGATGAGAGCTCTATGTGTTTGCCTGCCTGTCTGTCTGTCTCTCTTTTTCTCTACCTTCCAAATAAATTAAATAAATAAACAATTTGTAATTGGGAAAATAAATGTTATAATAATTAGAACAATATTTATTGAGTATTCACCATATTTAAAAGAGTATTCTAACATGTCAATTCATTTAATCCCAAGAACTATCCCATGTTACTCTTTGCCTTGTTTGACAGCTGACATGCACAGGGGTTAAATAATTGGCCCAAAGTACCAGCCTCTATGTGGATTCATACCAATCATTTTGTTTCTAGAGTCCATGCTACACTATGTAGACTCTATCATGTAAATAATGGTATATGGGTAGCTGTCTAGCCTAACAGTTAAGATGCCAATTTCCATATCACATTAGAGTGCTTGGGTTGGTGCCCAGCTCTGGCTCTTGACTCCAGCTTCTTGCTGATGCAGATCCTGGGAGATGGTAGTAATGACTCAGGTATTTAGATTCCTGCCAACCAAGTGAGAGATCTGGATTGAATTCTGATCACCCAGCTTTGGCCTGGCCCAATCTGAAAGGTTGTGGTCTTTTAGGAGTGAATCATAGATGGTACTTTTTTCTTTGCTTAATCTCTCTCTGTCTCTGCTTCTCAAAAAAGTATTTTTTAAAAAAAGAAAGAAAATAATGGGATAGAAATCCATGGGGTCATAAGGACTCATCTTATCTTCATGATCTCTCTGAAGGATTAATGAAAAATGTCAGGCCAAATTCTTAGTTTGAAAGTGAGCTCAAGCCGGCGCCGCGGCTCACTAGGCTAATCCTCCGCCTAGCGGCGCCGGCACACCGGGTTCTAGTCCCGGTCGGGGCGCCGGATTCTGTCCCGGTTGCCCCTCTTCCAGGCCAGCCCTCTGCTGTGGCCCGGGAGTGCAGTGGAGGATGGCCCAGGTGCTTGGGCCCTGCACCCCATGGGAGACCAGGAAAAGCACCTGGCTCCTGGCTCCTGCCATCGGATCGGTGTGGTGCGCCGGCCGCCGCGCGCTGGCCGCGGCGGCCATTGGAGGGTGAACCAACGGCAAAGGAAGACCTTTCTCTCTGTCTCTCTCTCTCACTGTCCACTCTGCCTGTCAAAAAAAAAAAAAAAAATGAGCTCAAAACTATAACTTTGTCTCTTGTTGGAAACAACAGAATTCCTTAATAATGCAAGAACCATGGATTCTCAAAATATAATATCTGTTAACTAGAAAATAAAATCTCATTGATTTAAGCCTCATTCATACATAATCATGGAACCAACCTTTACTTTTTCATTACCCATGAAAGGATGGATGTGAATGAATAGCATGAGTAAAATTTCAAGGAGAAATATTTAACCTGCTCATTATGATGCATGTTATGTTTTAGAATTTTAAAAGCTTACATTTGCATTCAACCAATGTATCTGTTATAAATGAGTCAGAACTATCTCTAGCATGAGCTTACCAAAATCTTCACTTAATAATTCGAGTAGCAGTCCCGTAGTTTGAATTATCATTTGTAAAACTGTATGTATATTAAAATATTCTATAAGTCAAATCTCTCACTAATTCAGATGGATCCGCTCCAGTTATTATGAAAAATGATCTATTCCTAAACTGCTAGCTTCAAAACTATTTAACAGTTTCCTAACAACTTTGTTGGAATGCTGTTATACTACTGATTGCATTATGCTTAATTTTTTGCTATGGTAAATCATCAAATACATTGTACAATATTTATAGCAAAGAATTGTACACATACAACATGATACTGTGGTGATATGATTTCTATTGAATTATATATAACCAATTCCTTTTAAAACACAAGCTCATAATAAGGAAATCCCTACTGGTCTGACTTTTTTGTTTTATAATAATTAATTCATATAGTTGCCTACTATTCTACATGCTTAAAGGCTTGCTACTACTTTGTAGTGTGAATGCCTCACTGTGAAATATCAAGTGGCAAATCGGGAGTGAAAAGAATTATTCTCATCATTAACGATAGTACATTACAAATAGTGAAGATGGAGAAATAATGATTTGGGCAAAGCTGTGTGTGTGTGTTTGTGTGTGTGTGTGTATGATTCTATCACTGTGCAGTGTTGGCAGGTGTCTTCCAGAGTAAGTTGTTCAACTGGGTGATGTATTAACTCAAAGTTTATTTCTAAATTTTTAAATTATTTTCTTTCCATTTGAGAGGGGGAAAGAAAGAGAATTATTTCATTTAGGGGTTCCCTCATCCAAAGTCCGTGCAGCCAGGGCCTTGCCAGGCCAAACCCAGGAAGCCAGAACTCCTCTCAGTTTCCCAGTGACTCCCAGGATGTCCATTAGCAAGCAACTGGATTAGAAGTGCAGTATCCTACCCTGGACTCAAACCAGCCACTGAGGCAGCTTTCTGACCACTGAACCATACACCTGCCCAAACCCAAAGTTTTTCAAAGAAAGGCGACTACCATGTCAGACTACATTGTTCCGAAGAATAATTTTTTTTTTTTTTTGACAGGCAGAGTGGACAGTGAGAGAGAGAGACAGAGAGAGAAAGGTCTTCCTTTGCCGTTGGATCACCCTCCAATGGCCGCCGCTGCAGCTGGCGCACCGCGCTGATCCGATGGCAGGAGCCAGGAGCCAGGTGCTTTTCCTGGTCTCCCATGGGGTGCAGGGCCCAAGCACCTGGGCCATCCTCCACTGCACTCCCTGGCCATAGCAGAGAGCTGGCCTGGAAGAGGGGCAACCGGGACAGAATCCGGCGCCCCAACCGGGACTAGAACCCGGTGTGCCGGCGCCGCAAGGTGGAGGATTAGCCTATTGAGCCACGGCGCCGGCTCCGAAGAATAATTTTTACAATATCAACTTTAAGAATGAATATTTTTTCTTGATTAATTGAAATAGTTCTGTTTTGGGGGCATAAAAGCCATATGGAGATCTATGTTTTAATCCTTTTTTTTTTTTAAATTTTACTTGTAACATGAGTTGCATGAGATGCACAGAACCTGGGTTGCTTCTGGTAAAGACAAAATAACAACAAGATTCAGACCATTTCATAACACATTCTTTTCCTGGAAAATATATGGCATTTAAAATTATTTGCAGCTATTTGGAGTTTAATGAATGAGGTTATATTACTTTGAAGAAAATAAATATTCCAATATATTAATAATTCATCTCTCTTACACAGTCAATAAATCATCAAATGGAAACACTGTGATTTTGTTTCCAGTATTTATATAGTTAGTCAAAAAATAGAAATTTGAAATGTATCATGACATGAAGTTTGAGATTGATGATGGGCTATAGTTACCTGTCTTATTTAAGTTCAAAAGGATAAAGGTAACAACAGCTAGATCCCAGTTGATATTGTATCATCAAATCTTTATGACAACACATCTGCTGTAGGCACAAGAAAGCACCAGGTACATTAAGTGTGAACTTTTCTGTTCCAAATCAGGTCAATTCATGGATTATTCTGTGGATGTCAAACACATTGAAATCACTTAAAGAACAACTGATGGGCCGGCGCCGCGGCTCACTAGGCTAATCCTCCGCCTTGCGGCGCCAGCACACCGGGTTCTAGTCCCGTTCAAGGTACCAGATTCTGTCCCAGTTGCCCCTCTTCCAGGCCAGCTCTCTGCTATGGCCCGGGAGTGCAGTGGAGGATGGCCCAAGTACTTGGGCCCTGCACCCCATGGGAGACCAGGATAAGCACCTGGCTCCTGTCTTCGGATCAGCGCGGTGCACCGGCCGCAGCTGGCCATTGGAGGGTGAACCAACGGCAAAAGGAAGACCTCTGTCTCTCTCTCTCTCACTGTCCACTCTGCCTGTAAAACAAACAAACAAACAAACAAACAAAAACTGATGTAAGTCCAGACTGCAGGAATTACCATAGTTACGGTATTAAGGTCAGGGAGCTGTGGATAGGATTGTGTCTCAAATGAGAAGAGGTCTGTGACATAGTAAGAAGCATGTTTTGGGGGGCCGGGTTGTGGTACAGTGGGTTAAGCACCTGCAATGCTGGCATGCCATATCAGAGTGCCAATTCAAGTCCTTTCTGCTCTATTTCCAAGCCAGATCCATTTTAATGTGCCTGGGAAGGCAAATGAAAGAACTCAAATAGCTGGGCCCCTGCTACCCAAGTGGGAGACTCAGATGGAATTCAAGATTCCTGGCTTCAGTCTGGTCCAGCTCCAACAGTTGTAGCCATTTGGGCAGTGAGCCAATGAATTGAAAATATATTTCTGTGTCTCTCCTTCTCTCTGTGTGAGTCTGCCTTTCAAATAAATAAGTTAAATTTAAAAAAAGAATGGAAGTAGATATTTGATGTTTGTCTCCAGTCTGGCACAGAGCTCATAAAACTATCAGAATTTCCAAGAGTGATAGAAGCTTTCTGTGTTATTTACAACAAGCCCCTGATGATCACATCTGACTTTCTGCTCAGGACAGGGCTGGACACCAGAAATATTGCCAATTGATTAGAGATTACAACTTTTAGCCTCTCCACCAACTTCTGGAGGACTTGTGGGGCCTGGAAATTGAGCTCTATACAAAGTCTTGATCAAAGAAACTTGTAGAGCTTCTCGATTGGTGAACACATCACGTCTTGGGAGGTGGTATATTCTGAGAGGGCTAGAAAACTCTACACACTGCCCTTCCTTGTGAATCTCTTCGAAACATTGACTGGTTCCACTTTGTATCCTTTACAATAAAACAGTAAACATGGGTAAAGTGTTTTCTTGAGTTTTGTGAGCTGTTCTAGAAAACTATGGAACCTTAGAAATGAGTCAAGGGAGCCAGAGTATCATGTCTGTCAGGCATCTGAAGTAGGGGGCAGTCTCATCGGACTAAACCCTTTAACTTGTGGGATCTGATGTCAACTCCAGGGAGCATCAAAATTGAATTGAATTGTTGAACACTCAGTTGCTTCATGAGAATTAGAGAATTGCTTATTGGTGTTGAAAAGCATCAAAATGGCCAAAAAGGAAATCTTTATTAATATTTTAATAATAAATATTTTTTAAAAAACACAGAAATCATAAGCACTATTTTCCCCATCCAATTTCAACCCTGTGGCTTTTCTTCCTGATGACAGCCCCTCCCAGTGGCTTGGTTTCCACTTTGCATGAGGAGACTACATTCAGCCCTTACCCATGTCACGTCCTCAAGTATAATAATGGCCTAATGTTGCTTTGGATGGAAATCTCCCACAAACCAGGCCTTCATGTCCACTGTCTCCATGACTAAATTCAATACCTTCCTTTCTAAACCTAGTCTTCTTCCTCTACTGTCGCTCCCCCTCTTCGTGGAGGAACGACACAGGACCCTGCGCTGTTCTTTCGTCTGCTCGGCCCTCCCCGGGTTTGCTGCTGGTTCTTCCCGGGTTGGCTACTATCCCTTCCACCTCCGTGGAAGGGCAGTTCCCCCTGGCCACATTCCCCACTTCTGCAGGGGAGCGGCACACCGCCGGCCGGTTCTCTCGGGGGCTGCACGGGTTCCCTTAGATGTTCCCCTTAGATGTTCCCCATAGATGTTCCCGGTGCATGCCGTCTCTCTCCTCCTTTATAGTCCTCCTCCGCCAATCCTAACTCGGCTGCCCACACGCCGAGTACGCTGCTCT